>NW_003852433.1:12064990-12080449 GCF_000181295.1 Otolemur garnettii
AGAAAATTGCATATAAGATAAATGGATTATTATATAACAAACATCCAGTGCAATTCTCAAGCACTATCAGGCAACCCCAAAACTTCCTGAGAGTTCCATCATTATTGAAACACTCTTCTTTCCCATTAAGTGGTAAATGCTAATTAAAGCAACTTTCAGTTGTTATATAATACTTTATAATAGCTAGTTTTTAAATTATGGAAAGAAGAAATAATATTATAGTCAAGCACTGGTTGACAAAGTAATACCCTGTGCTTCAAAAGGTAATTTTTAAGAGAATATTCGAAAAATCCTTTTTTTCCACCTGGAAAACTTAACTATAGACTTTGGATTTCAAGGCTAGCTTATCAAAAGCTGATTTAGCCTGTAATGCTTAACTCTAGTGTTGGTTTGGATTCTGAGTTTTGTGATGAAAAGAAGTGAGTTGGCTAAGACTTGACTCCATAAACATTTAAAATCCTCAGAATATATCTTGGAAGTTTTTCCCACACTCTAGTACAACTTGTTAGAATCATTTGATTTGAAAGCTGGAAACAATCTCTCAAAGAAAGTAGAGATAACTACAAAAGAAGTAGCAGGGCCAGTGAAGTGTTAGCATTGCTCAGTGGCCCAGACGTTCTGGGTTTTTGGTCCTATTTATTCCTTTGACATTTCCAGTGGTTTGCATGTTCTGTCCTCTTTGTAAACTTTGTATTTATTTACCTTTTCAAACAAACTCTCTGTAGAACTTCATAATTTATAATGGATAAAATTCTAACTGGATAAAACTGCAGCCATGCAGGTTGTGATGTGCCAGTGGAAAAGACCAAAGGAACTCGATGGGGTTCTTCTACAGGATTGTAGCACTCCACAGACCACAGGGGAAAAAAACCACTGCCCACTGAATGTGTTATTGAAGCTCCTCAGGACTACCCTCCCCCAGACAGTGCCCAATCCAAAATAACTGGGTCACCTAACTCTCCTATACAATGCCATTCTCGCCAGTTTTAGAAAGAACATGGGATTGAACTCATTCACATCACTGTGTAAATAGCTGGTCTTTATTTCCTGAAGTTCTTGGAGTTTTCATATAGAGTTGTTAATGCTTAGAATTTTGTAGTTGAAACACCTACATGAAGTAAAAATGTTTCCAGTGTTGGATTATTTAGTTCATTATAAATTTTTTGCTTCTGAGTTGGAAACTTCTTAGCTTACTACATTTTGGATAAAGATAGCTTTTTCCTGGACATGTTTCATCTTAAGGTTTTGGGAAAACTTTATTGCTTTCCCAGTAGCTTGTTTTTGCATTAAAAATTTTAAATTAATTTTGAAGATATAATGGGATAATTATATAGTCTGGCTTTTAAAAGTGAAGAGTAATAATTTGTGATTCTGTTAAGAACCAGATTAATGTAATAGAAGTAGTCATCCATTAAAGTAAAAATATTCTGATCACCAAGAGTACATTCAAACTGATTTTTTTAATTAAAAACTTCTATGCTTGTGGTGACATGTTTTATATTGATTAATTATGTCTTTTCCAACAAGAAGATGAGCAGGAAAAGTGTGTACAAATAATTTGATTAGTTTGGGAGGAAATGACTAAAATAAGATGATTTGGGTTGGGTACTTATAGAGTGGAAATTTATATAGATGCTATCCTTTGTAATAAGAATTACTTGAATCCACATGATGAAAATTTTAAGCTTGTGTAATTCTAATAAAGTATGGTATACATTAGACTTCTCTTCAAAACACACTATGTTTAAATGCATATTAGAGTTCAATGGTTTATCTCTAGAACACATTAAGGCAGTGTTTTTTTAGCTCTTTATCTCACAGCACACTTGAACTTATAGTTAAAAATTATGTTGCTCAAAAAAGAATTTAAAAAGAATATACTTACTGTACTTTGAACATGTTTCTAAAATAATTTAATTATAATTAACAATCACTGCATTAGAGAAAGGCAGCATATTTCCTAGTTTTTAACTTGTCATGGTAGTATAGGTCAGAAAACTCTGTAATAATCCAATATTTAAAATTGCTCAAGAATCTTGCTGTTTTACAAAAATTCTTGCTATTTTATAAAAATTTGTTCATTCTATATAGTCTTTTTTTAAAATTATTTTTTCAAGACAGCATCATGGGTTGCCAGGGCTAAGCCTTGAGTAACTTGGCTCAAGGGATCTTCCTGCCCCAGCTTCTGGAGTTACTGGGAGTACATGTCATGTGCCACAGCATCTGTCTATACAACCATCTTTTTAAAAGCTATTTTAGATTTCATAGTTCTGTAAACATTTTTGGCTTATTTTTGTTTCTTTTCTGTTTTAACAAATTTTCTCATATGCAAGTTGTTTTGTTAGTTTTATAGTACATTCTTACTGTAAAATACAATCATGTTATAGAAAGCCTAAAAAAGAGATTAACCATTTAGTCTCTTAACGTTGCTTCATTATACAGAATCGGCTAATCTTGAAAAAATACTTTTCAACATTTTGGTTTAACTATAATCATTGAATTCCTGGCAAATATTTTTTTTTGCTGTCACCTCTTAAACTCTCCATAAACTGCAGCCCAGCAACACACATACATAAACCAACAGAAGACTGTAGTTGTGCAAGCATGTAGAGATGTGATTCACTTCTTAAAATTCTATAAAAAAATTGACTTTGCATGTTGTCAGTATAATATGGCTTTATGACTTTTTAAAATTTAAATTAGGGCTTTTATGTTTACAGCTCAAACCTTCACCAGGTGCTGTGATTGATGGATATTGAATGAAATGATAAGACTGACATAATTATTCCACGTTCCTGTTTTTAATCAAAGTTAACGTTTTCTAAAACTGCTACAATAGAAAGTAGTTTTTCTATCTTGCAGTTTTATATAAAGGAAAATAAGTTATTTTGTAGTAAGAGTAAGATGAAGGAAAAAGACAAGGGGATTAATATGTCTGTTGAATTTTGAAGTGCTGTGATGAAAGAAGTAGAAAAGATCAGTAATGTTAAAATGACCAAAAAAATCTGTTAGTTTAGCTTCCAAAGAATTGGTTATAGAGAATGAATTGACTTTAAAAGGGTCTCTTATTTGCTGTAGACTGCCCAACTGAAGTACAAGCCAAGGTACTACTCAGGTCTCAAGGAGATGGCACTGAACGTGTTCTAATCACTGTGGTCAGTCTCTCTCTTTCCCTCTCCTTCCCTGCGCCCTCTCCTTCCTTCCTCTCCCCCTCTCCCCCTCTCTTCCCCCTCTTCCTCCCTCTCCCTCCCTCTCTCTTCTCCCTCTCCCTCTCCCTCCATCTCGCTTCCTCTCTATTTCTCTCTTTCTCTCCTCTCAGCAGATGAGCAGATTTTTGCTACATTTGCTGTTTTAACCTGTCAGTTAAAAAATAATTACTATGTCAGTATGGCTGGCGGCTCATATAGGAAAAATATGCTGTCTCTTAATCAAAGGTGATTACAGTTTTTTCCTGTCTATAAATGTGCTTGTTGTGTAACGAGAATGCATTAGTCTCAGCCTGATGTATGAAATGAAAGGCAGTAAGAAGCAACACCATTGTTATCACTCCAGGCGTGTCTAATGAATCGTGTTTCCACGTTCTCTCGGTCATGCTGCAGAGTGCCCTCAGCCAGGGCTAAGCCTCCTGTAAAATGCTCTTTAAGATTATTGTAGCAAGGACATAAATGCTGGATGAGTGGGGGTGGGGAAAGAACGCCAACAAGACAGCTGCATTTCAAACAGTTACAGCTGCAAGGATTACTCACAGTAATAGCAGTGACAGACAACTGTTTGTGCTTTAGTGTAAAAGGCAATTTGGGGACTTGCCCTATCAGAATTTTAGTAGCAAGCTGGTTTGTTTCAAATCAGATTGTGATTGAAGAGTGGAAGGAAATACTTCAAATTTTTACTGCTTTCCAATGTTGAAATCAATCGTTGAGTCATCTTTATGAAAATCATTGTTCTAGAGAAAGTTTATAAAATGTGTTTATAGCATTGATGGATTTAAATATATATGCTCTAATGAACCACGCTTGTGGTTTTCTTTCTTGAAATTTAATTTTTTCATGTGATGATTCTGGTTTTAAAAATGTCATCATCCTTGTAATTTCTGTACATGTAGCCTTGTTCAGTAAAGAGAAATTGCCTTATTTTAAAATTGTCTTTCAAATATGATGTGTGCTTGTAAAAGGAGTGCATGTTTACTGTAGAAAGTCTGGAAAATACACAGAGAGGCAAAGAAGAAAACTTACTCCAGTGATCAAAGATAATGTTAATTTTGATGATTGTGTTTCCAGACCCTTACTTGTTAATGCATTTCAGAGCATGTCAATTAAGAGCATATTAATAGTTTTAGGGGGTAAAACAGCAATACTTATTTAAAAATCTGTGATAGAAGTAGCAAAGGGGGGCAAATTTGCCCCATTAACAGCCATTGTACAAGGTTTCTTTTTCAATGTGCAGCTATTAAAGTAACATCACAGCCTGTTTTATGTAGCAGTTGCCTTTTTGAAAGACTGGTACAATTTATCTAGAAATTTAGTTTTATGATCTCCTTCAATTTAAAGTTTACTGGCTTTACATGGACTCTTATGATCCATTGAAATGCTAACTTGGGTCATGTCTCAACTGCTACAATGCTGTATAGAAACCATCATTAAAATTCTGGTTATCTTGGAACTGCCAGAGAACCCATGCTGTTAGAGATGCCATAGGAAGACATTATGCTGTTGAAATTTTGAGTTATAATTGTGCTTCTGTCTGCCAAATATTATCACTATTTGTGATCATTTAAAACAGTAAATAGATCAGAACATGTGGAGCATTTTGATATAACTCCCCATCCCTTATTCTTTTTTGATTCGTGAAATGACATTGGGAAGGTTAAAATCTATTTCTAACATTGATTTGTTGAGTGATACCAAATATTCTATATCCACAAACAATTAAAGAAATCAATCTATTGATATAAGTAATAAATTTGTTTAGTTATTAATGACTTCAGATGTAGATTTTACAAAGCAATTTGTAGGCAATGTAACTGTGATCAGTCAGTGGTGTTATATAGATGCATATAATTGGATTTTGGTGGGTATAATGCTATGTTTTCAGAAATAATGTATTGTACTTTATTATGTAATTTTTTTGTAAGTCAATTTTTAAGAAGGCAGATAGATTAAAATCTTAACACATATATTTAAAGTATTATTTTGTTTAATATCCATATAATTAAATTGATAAATGGTTTCTATTTAATGTCTGCTTTATTGTAGTTCTTATGAAGTAGATTTAATAATACAAAAATTCTACCCGTCCCTCTGCCCCCAAACTACAGTGTGTTTTATATGTGTTCTAAATAAAGGTTGAAAACAAAGGCATTGGGCAAATTACAAACCCTTGATTCAGAGCTGTGTTATCTTTAGCAGTTTGTCACTGAAATCTAACTGGGAAGCAACCTCTTGTTTCGGGTTCCTTGCTTTAATCTGTTTGTATTTCTGGAGTTAGGAGCAAAATCTGATTTTCAGTGATTTTAGTGGCTGAATAAGGAATGCCATCCCTGAAAGTGCCCCTCCCCCCTCCAATATTTGCCATGGCCAATGTGGTTGCTGAACTCAATGTTCTGGATAATAGATTTCATTAGTTTTGATGCCTGAGGTACAAAAGCAGTAGGTGGGAGTAAGAAGTGTTTTTGATGTCTAGATGTTCATTTTAGCTGTTGCTGCAATATGATACATTAAAAGGAAATATGTATCATAGCTCAGAGGAAGTATGTATTCTTTGAAAGTAATTCTACTTTTAAACTGTGTAAGGCAGGGTGACCTGAATTCTAAAAGCATGAGCTTGAATTTCTTCAAGGTTTCATAATCTTTATGCTCCTCCCTACTCTGTTCCGTTCTCCCTCCCTCCATTTTTTTCTCTTCAAGTAAAGTATGTCAGTTGTGTTTGTGGAATTGGAAGGGATATCTTTGCAAGATCTCTGCTGGGAAATACAAATCATTGAAGTATATGCTGCTTTGATATGTTGTCATATTGACTTTTTCCCACCTGAACCTTTTATATGGGTTTTCTTTCAAAGAAGTTTATTAATTCTGCAAGGAGCCATGTTTTACAAAGTTTAAAGAAGTTATGTTACAATTTGTGAGGACTTTGAAAAATTGTTTGTCACTAAGCTTAAGTACAGACAGCTATTTAAAATTTCCTTTAATAAGCACTCATTTTTTCCTAGTACTTTTGGAGCTTAAATATTTGATTTTGAGAATTGCTATATTAAAGTTTAAGAACAGCAGTTTAAACATGTTCTGATTATAGCTTTTACAATGTAAGTGAAATAACTTTAGTGTCAAAATAGTTTTTCTTTGTAAATCGGCAGCTTTCATTGTACTTAGTGTAATTTTTCTTCATCTGGCTAGAATACACAACATAACACCAGGAAAATTAATTCAGAAATTATTTGTTTTGGCTGATGCTTGCCACTCATTTATTGTATACACATTTTAGATTTCTTAGTTCTTTCTCTCTTAAGACTAACAAAATTTTAGAAAAATTATTCCATTGTACATAATTAGATTTATATAGTCTATATAGATAATCTTACTGCCATTTTATATTCTGGAAGAATTAATGTGCATTTAAGTTGAAACTTGAAAGAGCAAAAGAAATTAAAAAGGATGTCTTTTTTTTTTTTACAGTTTTTGGCAGAGGGAGGGGGGGACTTTGAACCCGCCACCTTTGGTATATGGGGCCAGCACCCTACTCCTTTAAGCCACAGGCACTGCCCTCTTTTTTTTTTTTTTTTTTTTTTAAAAGGTGGAAACAGCATACCCTGGAGAGATTGTAGGTTTCATAAAAATAGGGCCCAGTACCTTCAGACCTCTTTATAGACTTTTTGGCAGTTGCCTTTTCTTCTTAGTCTACCTTGAAAGGGAGAATTAAGTGGTGAAAGCATCTCATTAATTTTTAAAACCTAAAATGTAGTTTTGTCATGGAGTGTACAGTTAGATTGCAGAAGCAATTTTTTTTTTTTTTTTTGAGACAGAGTCTCATTTTGTCGCCCTTGGTAGAATGCTGTGGGGTTATACAGCTCACAGCAACCTCTAACTCTTGGTTTAAATGATTCTCTTACCTCAGCTTCCTGAGTAGCTGGGACTACAGGTGCCTGCCACAACACCTGGCTATTTTTTAGTTGCGGTTGTCATTGTTTAGCAGGCCAGGGCTGGGCTCCAACCTGCCTGCATTGGTGTATGTCACCGGCGCCCTACCCACTGAGCTACAGATGCTGCCTGTGGAAACAATTTGAATTATGTTTGGCTTTTGAAAAAGTTACTTGCAGCTGTTTTAAAAACAGTAATTTTAAGTGCAAATTTGGAAACCAGAAGGATATTTCACTTCAGTATTGCATGAATGAGTAGGTTTGTGTAGGAGAGGATGGAAAAGAGAATCATTATTTTTGGCTTCCATTAGGGATGCGTTGATACAGGCAATAGGCAGTTTCCAAGGACAAGGAAGAAGCCCATTGCTGCTGGGTGGCTAAAGTAAATGGCAGATTGTCTTTTACTTTGTCTTGTGTGGTGAGTAACCTTCTCTCTCCATTTATATAATATAGTGCTTGGATCAAAGGTTAGCACTATTCTGTTTTCTGGATAGAAAACCATCCTTGACTATACATTATTTTATTATTATCTTAAAATATAAGACATTTTATGCTTAGTAGCAGTTCAGCAAAGTATTCAGAATAGTTTCTGCCCTTCAGTGCTTCAAATATCTACATTACCTTTTAAGAGAGCATTCCTAGTTTCTAGCCTGGTCCTTGAGACATAACACAGTAAAGAAATGTTGACCAGGTAATGTTGACAAATATCTGTTATTATATTCCAAATGTGCCTTTGTAAATTTAACCTATTTTTGGAATTTTAGAGAGTCTTTGAAATATATGTTGCTCTTGCATTTCTGGAAATTCTGAAGATGGGGTAATTAGTTAAAAAAGAAAGGATGGTTTGGTTTATGTTCTTTTTGACAAATATATTTGCTATTAACAGTAAATTACAAAGGTCAGCAAATTAATGCAGTGGCCTTAAATTTATAGCTTTTGAGTGGCTAATCCTCCATCACAGTTGTTGATTTCTAACTTTTTTTTTTCATGGTAAGTTATTAACTGCTTAGAATTCTTTAGTATAGTTAAGTAAGACTTAGGAAATTTAAATTCATATGAAATCCAAACACTCTATACTTTTACAGTTATTTCTACTGACTTGTATTTAAAATTTTGTTTAACATATACGACAATTTATGCTTTTCTGTTTTTTTGTAAGTTTTAGTATATCTTCCTTAATGTAGTATGATTTGTTTTTGCTTTACTACTCCTCTGTTTTCTATTAATTTGTTACAAACTTTATATTAATTTATATATTTGTGAAGGAAGATAGAATTATCATATAAAATTAATATTAACTAGGGTAGTTTTGTCGGAATAATTTTTAGCACTTAAATACATAATAATGTAGCCCTCAAGTGTTTGGTTGCATTTGCATTACTTACAGTATTCAATGTGAAGTACATCCAAATACGACTTTCAATAGATTCCAAGAAATATGTGTAATCCTGACACCCTTGATTTTTCCTCCACAAATACATAGCATAACCTTGGTATTAACTTATGGCATTATAGAACTTTAACAAAATTAGCCTTTGTGACAATATTAGAAAGATTAATTTGAGAATTTCAAGTTGTTTTAAACTTGAGAAAGCAGACTGGAAAGACCTTTATGGGAGGAGCATTGGGTTATGCCTCATAGTTCAAAGACTGTAAAAGCAAAACACATCACATTACTTCCTTTTGTACACAAGTATTTTATAACTTTGGGCAAGTATTTAGTTTCCATTCTGTGTTTCAGTGTGAGATTATTTAAGTCATTTAAATTAACTCATTAACTTTGCTTTAGAACAATGTTTTAAAAGTTTCTTTATTTTTATTTGGATGTCCTTTTTACTGGTTCTTTTTTTTTCTTTTTTCTTATTTTTTTTCAGTTGTGGAAGAAGGACTCTGGGAAAATGGCCTTTCCTATGAATGTAGGACGCTGCTCTTCAAAGCGATCCACAATCTGTTAGAAAGGTAAGAGAAGGAACAGCATGGCTGTAGTTTTGAGGCACACAAATATGTTGCTACATACTCAGAGAACATCCTGCAATTTTCAGAAACTTTCCACATAAAAGGGTTACTGTTGGCATGAAAATTAAATTGCATAAATATTTTTTTTTTTATTGATACATGTGTAATTTCAAATTTAGAGAAATTTTGAGAATAGTACAAAGAGATCCCAATCCCCTTGCCTTTTATGTTTTTTTTTTTTTTAAATTTATTTCCCTGACCCATTATGAGGCTCTTTTTTACCCCTAAGTATTTAGGTATATATTTCCTAAGGATAAGGATATCCTCTCATATAAGCACAGTACCATCATGAAAATTAGGAAATTTAATGTTGATAAAATGCCATTATCTAATCTGTAGTTCAGTTCACATGTTGTCAGTTGTCCTAATTGTACATCCATTGCAGTTTAGATCTAATCCATGATTACATATTATGTTTAGTTTTCATGTCTCTTCAAATCCAGGGTGGTTCCTGAGCTTTTCATTTTCTTTCTTGCCACTGACATTTTGATGAGTTCAAGCCATATGTTAGTCCTTAAATTTGAGGTAGTTTCCCTTAAGTTTGCTTAAGTTAGGTTATGTGTTTTAAGCAGGAATACCATAGAAGTGCCATTGTTCCTCAGTGTATCATAGCAGGAGGCACTTGATGCCAGCGTCCCATTATTAATGATGTTAATGTTTTTGGTCACTTGATTGAGGTGGTATTTGTCAGGTTTCTCCATTTTAATACATATTTTGTTGATTGTGATCTTTATCAGTTCTTTCTTTATAATTAGTATGTAATTTTTGGCCTAGATACAATGATATTGTGCAGCTACCCCATTTTTCATCAAGTTTTCACTTAGTTTTAACTTCTTTTGGTAGTCCTTGCTTAAATCAGTTATTATCATTATGACTGTAATGGTAATTTTCAAATGCCACCATTCCTTTTGCTTTAATTAGTTGTATTTTATTGTAAGGAAGAACTTTTCATTTCCTCCCATTTTATTTCCTTAGAATCATTGCTATATAATTTTGGACTCAAAATTCCTATTTTATTCAGTGGATTATAATTAATTGCTATTGTTGTCTATTTTGGTGCTTACATTCTTTCAGATTTGGCCAGGGCAAGCCCCTTCATGATGGTTTCTGCATCTTTTTGACATGATCTCATCATCATGTTTGAGTACCTCCTTACTTTTTGGCACCACAGTTTGTTACAGGCTTTATATGGTATTTTGAGGGAAGAAATAGATGAGAAAGAATGGGTTAGTTAAGAACTTCCTGAGTCTGTAGAGAGTGCTTTTAGGTAATAAAAGCTGAAAGGACATTCTAGTACTATTAAGTATCTTATCCAATCTGTTGAATAAGGTAATACTACTATAATATCACCTCTTAAGATACTTGAGCTACAGTTGATAAGTTGTCATCATTTAAGTTATTCAGAGAGACCGTTTCCACCCAATTTCTCCATTTCTCATTCTGAACTTTAGTTTCTAACCCTATAATTTGGAGTAGATCTAGAGGTCATCTGTTATTAAGGTGTAGCATACATGGAGAAGCATTGATGTGTTTGAGTTGAGTACTCTTAAATATTCTAAATGTTTGTCAAGTCTCTCACTGCAAAACAAAAGTACACATAAACTCCCTTCATGAAAATATAGAAAATTAACTGCTTCTATAATTCTGTGCTAGAATAAAGCTCTTATATCTATACAGCAATGAATGTATGTTTAAACACAATTATTTTAGTCTAAACTTTTAAAGTCTATGTCTTTTGAAGTACTAGCTTATTGTATTTTTTATATCATGTTTTATAACTTTAAGAAAATATTAATGAATTTTTGCTTGAATTTTTTTTTTTTTGGTCTTATTTTTGAAATGATGGCTTTTTTTTTTAATTGGGAGAAAATGAGAAGAGCAGATAAATTAGGAGAAAAGAGAAAAACAGATAATTTAATTTATTCTGGGCTCATGAATTCAGAATTTGTGATAAGAATTTAAGTCCTGATCAAGGTAAATTAATATTTGTAGGAAAATTAGTTGTGACATATTTAATAAAGTTTGGGATAGTTTTAAAGAGCTTTAGATTACACCTTGGTTCCATTTTAGGACCTCTTATTTGGACAGGTATCCTGATCTTACTAAGCTGTAGTTAATGTTGGGTTAATCAATGTAGGATAACTGATTAATGGTATGTCACGCATCCAGTATGTATCTGGAATTTTTGTTACATTTAAAATATATATTTATATGTATATAGAATAAAATGTATGCTGCATGATGCTTGACATATTGTTAATGTCAGCAGTTATCAATTTTGTTTCCAGAAATGTCTATTTGAACCTTTCTTTTGGTGTTAATCTTTTCTTTTTTTTTTTGGTAGAGACAGAGTCTCACTTTATCGCCCTTGGTAGAGTGCCGTGGCATCACACAGCTCACAGCAACCTCCACCTCCTGGGCTTAGGTGATTCTCCTGCCTCAGACTCCCAAGTAGCTGGGATTACAGGTGCCCACCACAATTCCGGCTATTTTTTGGTTACAGTTCGGCCGGGGCTGGGTTTGAACCTGCCACCCTCGCTATATGGGGCTGGCACCCTAATCACTGAGCCACGGGTGCTACCCTGGTGTTAATTTTTTCTTCTTTTTTTTGGAGACAGAGTCTCACTTTGTTGCCCTTGGTAGAGTGTTATGGTGTCACGGCTCACAGCAACCTCAAATTCTTATGTGTAAGCAGTTATCTTGTCACAGCTTCCCACTAGCTGGGACTACAGTTGCCTGCCTCAATGGCCAGCTATCTTTTTAGAGATGAGGTCTCGATGTGGCTCAAGCTGGTCTCGAACTCATGAGCTCGGGTAATCCACTCACCTTGGCCTCTCAGAGTTCTAGGATTACAGGTGTGAGCCGCTGTGCCCGGCCTTTGGAATTAATTTTGAGACAAATAAAACGGCTTTTCTTTTAGAAAATAATTAATGATCAAACAGCCTTTGTACATATCATTGATCTGAGATTCTTATGAAAAATTATACTAATTCTCTTGTCCTGTAACATAATAATTTTTTATTTTCATCAAGCTTTAAGTAACTATGTTCTGTGGATGAAAATTACCTTGCTCAGGAGGCAGAAGTGTTTTAAATGGTGGTTGTTGGCCTCCTTTATTCATTGCCAGTGGAGACTGGAAGGGCTAATACAGTCTTATTTTTGCCCTTTCAGTAAAGTTTTTCTTACCTGTTTACAACCTAGCTTACTGAGGTATAGTAGTTTACTATTTTATGCTAGGAAATTTTCTGTTATGCCTTTCCATTTCTATTCAGATAAGATCAACTTGGTTTTCTACTTTAGGTGTTGTGAGTTTTGGCATGAAAGTCAGATCATCAAGGACTGTATCACTTACAGGGTGCTTGTTCTTCTTAAACTACTTTTTCCTTAGCTTGGGTATTAATAAAGTTTGTATAAGTGACTTATTATTTCTATTTTTTATGTTTAAGGATATGTTTAATCAAAAGGGAATTCCATTTACTACCTTGAGAAGTTTTCACATACAGTTAAGCAGAAGTCAGTTGACCTTCTTTCCAAAAGGCTGCAGTTGGCCAGGCGGGGTGGCTCACCTCTGTAATCCTAGCACTCTGGGAGGCTGATGAGGCAGGTAGATTAACTGAGATCAGAGGTTTGAGACCAGCCTGAGCCAGAGTGAGACCTTGTCTCTAAAAATAGCTGGGCACCTGTGGTCTCAGCTACTTGGGAGGCTGAGGCAAGAGAATTGCTTGAGTTCAAGAGTTTGAGGTTGCTGTGAGCTATGATGCCATGGCACTCTACCAAGGGTGACAAAGTGAGACTCTGTCTCAAAAAAAAAGGCTGCAGTTGCTAATGTATACAGAATGATGTCACTGCAGTGGTTTATTAAAAATAATGATTGGTGCTCATGTAACATAGAAATTGATATGTAGAATATTTTAAACTCTAGGTACTATGACTTCGTCTGTTTTTCATCTTTCATTTACTGATTTCTCCTGTAGCTTTTCAATGTTTGTCTATACTATATTGTATATATCTAGCCAGGGTCATCTGTCCATTTAAAAAACAATAATAAAACAATAATAATGAAAAGTCATTGCTTACCTACTCAGGAACATTTTTCATAAAGGTAACAGAAGATAATACTGTTGACTTTAATTTTATTTATCGAAGTCTTTTTCTTTGCTGACTTCAGAAACTAGAGATATTCAGGGTCTTTAGCCCTGCCAGTTAACTCCTTAAGTGACATGTGCCATTAACTTAACTTGGTGAGCCCCTGTGAAGGAACATAGTGAAGGGTTCTTTGGGTCAAAACAGAACTTTTCTCCCCTTCCCTCCTCTAGGCAAGTCTCTGTTGCCCTAGGTAGAGTACCATAACATCATAGCTTACAGCTACCTCAACTCTTGGGCTTGAGCAGTCCTCTTCCCTCAGCTTCCTAAGTTGCTGGGACTACAGGTGCCCACCACAATGTCCAACTAAGTTTTGCATTTTTTTTTTTTTTTTTAAAGTAGAGATGGGTCTCACTCTTGCTCAGGCTGGTCTCAAATTCCTAAGCTCAAGCAATGTATCCACCTCAGCCTCCCACAGTGGTAGGATTATAGGCATGAGCCACTAAGCCCAGCCCACAGTGCTTTTTTCGATATAAGAGGCCAGTAAGTAGTTGGCAGCTGTTAATATTAGCAAAAAGAAGTACTGATATTATTATTTTCTGAGTTGGAGATTACAAAGTCTATTTAACCAAATGATTCTGGAATCTATTCTATAGTATATTTTTTTAGGTGGTCATCCATTTTCTCTTTGAATACTTCTGGTTATGTGAGCACAGTTTCCCAAAAAAGAAAGAGTACTCAGTGTTAAGAAGTCTGCCTTACAGTGAGCAGAAATCTGTCTTCCTATAACTTTAATTTCTTTTTGTTAATTCTGTTTATGGGATCATATGTAATTCATGTAATCCTACTTCTGTGTGTTGGCCTATGTGATATTTTGGCTCCCTTGAGTTTTTTCTTTCCCTGTCTGTGCTCTTAACTTGTAATTCCTCACCTTCCCGTGCCAGCCTTCCAGACATCCTTCTAGTCAGTCCTGTTCTCTTAATTTTGATTGCTTCTGGCCTGCCTAAGATGTCACATTTGTTTCGTGAAGTATTGCAGAGGCCTTATTTACCTACCAGGTTAGTATTCTACACTAACAGAAGGCTTGGAAGATCATACCAGTTCACAGTGATGGAGATTTATTTCTTGCTCATATTGGTGTCCATTATGAGTCACCAACTGCCATACTATATATCTTCCTCCTTTCATGACTCATGCTGGCAGGTGACCATCTGTCTGAGACTTGCTGGGCTCCTAGTAGAGTTCAGAGAACAATGGTAGAACACTTGGTAGCCCCTTGACACTCAGTGAAGTGGTAATACCATTTCTGCCCACATTTCACTGAACAAGACATTCACCACAGCTTGAAGTCAAATGTATGATGGAGTATCATCTTTGAGGTGGAAGATACCATAGTCAGTAGCCAAGCTTGATGTCAGTGGGAGAGGGAGAGATGGTATATATTTGGGAAAAGAATACATCTTCTGTATCTGTGCCTCTTAAGTGTTTTCCCCTCCTAATGCTTTGTCCTTCAAATGGCCACCAGTTATGTTACTGAAGATCTCTGTTAGGATCTCTTGAGCCTAAGAGTTTGATGTTGCAGTGAGCTATTTTGACTCCATCACACTCTAGCTTGGAAGACCCTGCCTCAAAAAAGGAGAATTTCATTATCTGAGAGTGTTTAGTCATCTAAATTTTATAGTTTTAGTTTATGGGATAATGTTTATTTTTCTCTCTTTTGAAAGAGTAAATGTATTTTCTATTTTCTCTCCTTTTTTTTTTTTTGAGACAGAATCTCAGTGTCAGCCTGGGTAGAGTGCTGTGGTGTCACAGCTCACAGCAACCTCAAACTGTTGGGCTTAAGTGATTCTCTTGCCTCAGCCTCCCAAAGTAGCTGGGTCTACAGGCACCCACCACAACGCCTGGCCATCTGGCTGGGGCCGGGTTCGAACCTGCCACCCTTAGTATATGTGTCTGGCACCCTGCTGACTGAGCTACGGACCCCTCCATGTTTTCTATTTTTTTTAAGTGATGGATTATGTATGTGTGTATTTATTTTTGGTAAAATGCCAGAATGATAAAATATCATTAATTTAGCTTTTAGCTACATAGAATCTCTGCTATTCCCTGCTTCCCCCCTTCTTCAGCTCTCACCCTCAGTAGAGTCCTGTAATGTCGCAGCTCACAGCAACCTCAAACTCTTGGGCTTAAGCAATTCTCTTGTTTCAGCCTCCCAAGTAGCTGGGACTAAC
>NW_003852433.1:12080488-12087057 GCF_000181295.1 Otolemur garnettii
GCTCACAGCAACCTCAAACTCTTGGGCTTAAGCAATTCTCTTGTTTCAGCCTCCCAAGTAGCTGGGACTAACAGGCGCCTGCCACAATGCCCTGCTATTTTTTGGTTGTAGTTGTTGTTGTTGTTTGGCAGGCTCGGGCTGGGTTTGAACCCACCAGCTCCGGTGTATGTGGCTGGCGCCCTAACCGCTGAGGTACAGGCGCCGAACTTCCATATGTGCTGCTTAATAATGCAACAGGTCAGATTGTTCTTCATCAGTGTTTTTAATTTAGGGAAATTTTGCTATGTATTTAAAATGAACTCAAAAGTTACACTTTATATTTTACATTTAGATCATCTCACATTGCTCATTAATGGAAGAATACTTTGGCTGTTCACAGTATGAAAAACAAAAACCTGCAATCATTTTTTGGAACTTTTTTCCCACCTAGTATTTTAGTATTCCATACTTAGTGACTATTGCACTTATGTTACTATAGTTGGTATATGAGTTTTCATGATATACCATATCTTTTTCACTTAACTCTATCAAAATGAAATAAAATAATGAGATTAAAAACTTTTTGAAAAAAGCCAGGAAATGTGTGCAGTTCAAAACCCTTAAGTTTTTATTACTGCTTCATTGATTTTCATCACATATGGGTCTTATGAAAATCTTCCTTTTGTAGCTTTGTAATAATACTTAAAATGTATGATGTAACACTGTCAAATTGACAGCATGTATGGTAGTATACATCAATTTTAATTCTTAAGTTTTTACAATAAAAGAAGTTAATTTTGATGGGCAGTTAATTTTTCTCTAAAATGCAAATCAATCCCTAGAAGATTACGTGGGTCTTTTGAAGCTGTGATGTTTTATCATGCCCATGCTTACTTAGGGAAACTTTAATTTGTGGGCGTTTGACATTTGTAAAGCATAATAGTTCTTCAGAGTAGTCTCCTGATGCTGGTTTGCTAATGGGTTGTCAGCACAGTCACTCTGTGGTACTTTATAACATAGCTGTGAAATTGCCTTTGGCTTGGAGCTGCTTGGTTTGCCAAGAGTTAGTGTTTAGAGTTAAAGATATTTTATTTGGAAAAGTACAGAGGAAATAATGTGGAGAAAATTAGAAATATGATTATGATAACATCAACATTATATTGGTCTCTTCCTAGTTTGTAGTGTGTTATGGAAATATGACCTAATAGAGGTGATTAACAAGGGGCAAATGACCAAAGTTCTTGGATGTAGTGATTAAGGGATTTCAGATTAATAAATATACTCACTAGAGTAAGGTGGTAGGTACAGCCCTAGCTGAAAAAATGTTGATACAATATTGTAACATTGAGAGTCCTTTGGTATGTGGTGACAGGAGCAATAAATTTCCATTATACTGATAAGCCACAGTGTGCAGTTCACTAAAGAGGATGGAGAATGAGTTTTTATACCTAAGGAACATGCACTTCAATGAGAGAGAGAGTGTAAACATTGTAGACACAGGGGACTGAAAGCACATATCTAAAACACGTGCTCACAGAAAGACTAATCTGTTTAATATTTTTATGACAGAAAAAGGGATTAAGACTTTAAACCTAAAAAACAAGCAGCTTTAGAAAATGGGATTGGATATTAAAAGTTCGAAAGTTTAGAGGAGAGATATGGTTCTTTGGCATTACATAGAATGGACATTTTCAGGTGAGACTAGGAAAGGATAGGAGTAATAGGGCTTGCCTGGCTTCAGGAGACTGCATGCACTAGAGCACAATAGGAGCAATTGAAAAATTTTCTTTAGACCCCCAATTTTATAGGTTTATTTTATTTGTTTGGGAATTGGGAGCCTAGCAGTTTCTAGGAAGGGGACTTCTTTGCATATATATATATTTTTTTTTATCTCAATTGGAAAGGTAAGGCAAAGGCTTTGATGCTGGTAAGGAGGTTCTAGTATGAAGTTATATAAAATTTAGTCTATATGAGTACCTCTGTAACTCGTCTGCATAAGAGTATGGTAGAGAAACACTATTCTTGGACATTTTAATCTATGAAAACTGTCATACGTCTATAATTTTGAGATGCACAGAAGGAGCCAGAGGTAGGCTCCCTTTTGTATCTCCCAGGTGTCTCAGTGGGAAATGCCTGTTGAGTTAGGTTGTGGTTGCTGCTGCAGCATGTGTTATCTTACATTAGGTTTGCCCATGGCTTTGTGATTAGGGTTTTGGATTACCAATTTTAGAATTAGCTTGTATTTTTTTTTATAGTTGATTATTCAAATTATTCAAATTCATATGACATAACACAGAAACATTAGCCCGTTTTTTTTTTTTTGTCCCCATTTTTTAGCAGCTGTTTCTTTCTTTCTTTCTTTCTTTTTTTTTTTTAATCCCCTTGAAGGTGTGGTATTTGGGAGGTGGTGGGAGCTGGAAAAGGAAATAATTTCCTAGTGCTGTTATGAAAAGAACATTCTATAAATCTAGCATCATAGTGATCTTGGAAGATAATTTATAATGTACTACTTTACAGAATTATGCCGTATCTTAATTATGCCCCAATAATTTCTATAATAATGACTGAAGTTACTGAATGGACAGTCAGAGTTAACTGATAGTCTTACCACCAATGATGTTGATTGGAAACAGTTTTTGGCAGATGTAGTGTATCGTCTAAGTTTATTTGTGAACTTCAGTGTAAGTTTTATCCCTCAAAAATAATAAAATAAAGGTTGATGAAGTGTGAAAAAGGGGAGATTATTTCTCATATAATTTTTTTTCTTTTTTCTTTCTCTTTTTTTGGAGACAGAGTCTGACTTTGTCATCTTCAGTAGAGTACCATGGCATCATAGCTCACAGCAACCTCAAACTCCTGGGCTCAAGTAATTCTTTTTTTTTTTTTTTTTTTGCAGTTTTTGGCCAGGGCTGGCACTGAACCTGGTAAGTACTGCATATGGGTCCAAGGCCCTACTTCTTTGAGCCACAGGCACCACCCTGCTCAAGCAATTTTTTTGCTTCAGCCTCCTGAGTAGCTGGGACTACAGGTGCCCACCACATGCCTGGCTGTTTTTAGAGACATGGTCTTGCTCTTACTCTGGTTGGTCTTGAGCTCCTGAGCTCAAGAGATCCACCTGCCTCAGCCTTCTAGAGTGCTAGGATTTTGGGCATGAGCCACTGTACTCTACCCTCTGATATAATTTTTATAGTTTAGAATTATCTTTCTTTAAGAGATTTGTAGGGTGCATTTTCTCAGGACCTCTTCAGGCCATTGATTACAATATACATTCAACTCAGAATAAACTTTAAATTAAAAAAAAAAAGATTTAGTGGCTGGATATGGTGGCTCATGCCTGTAATCCTAGCACTCTCTGAGTCGAGAGGGGTGGATAGCTTGAGCTCAGAAGTTCAAGACCAGCCTGAGCAAGAGTGAGACCTGTCTCTACTAAAAATAGAAAAACTGAGGCAGGGGGATAGCTTGAGCCCAAGAGTTAGAGGTTGCTGTAAGCTATGACACCATGGCCCTCTATCCAGAGTGACAGCTTGAGACTCTGTCTCAAAAAAAAAAATTTGCTTAATTATATTTTTCAACTATAATTAAAGCATTTGGGCACCAGTGCTATTCTTACTAAACATTTTTTAACATCTATATGCTTCTCTGCATGTTGAGTATCTACTATGATTTTAGTCTATAGGGGGATGGTCTATAAAGAATTGAAATATGTAGATTTTTTTTCCACTTCACATACTGAGTATCTCACTGATACACAGCGGAAAATTCAAATAACAGTACAAGTGATTATAAATAGGAAGATCAACAACATTATATTATGAATAGGTAAATACTCTTTGGTATATGGCATTCATTTCTCAGATATTTATTGAACACCTACCAGTACAGAGTAGAACATAAAGTATATTACATAATGGGTATAGTATGTCCCATTATGGGCAAATATTATCAAAATAGTATATACAAAGAAACATGAATTTATATTATATATAATATAAATATAATATATAAAAATACATAAAATATTTATATATATTTTATATATGTATATATAAATATAAAATACAAGGATTTAGAAATATCCTAGATTTGCTCAGACTGGTCTTAAGCTTCCAAGCTCATACTATATTTAGGATAGGTCTTCTTTTCTTTCATACTTTACTCTCTAATGGACAAATAATGGGCCAATATTCAAATATTTTTTGAATTAAAAAGGGACTGTTTATGCCCCAAAGAACTTACAGTTTTATGGGTGAAGTAAGCCATGGAACTGAATTATTCTAACTCAGTGGTGAAGGTGCTGATGTATAGATAGTTGGAGTACTGCTGTGCAGGCTTGATGTGGGACAGAAAAGATGGGTACAAGTCAAATTGTAGGAGGAGGATTGGAACCAGGGCAAGGAAGGGATCCAGCCCAAACAGGGTTACCAGTGATCAGTGGTGGTATTGAGGATAGAAGTGTGTATGCTTTGTGGAGTTCCCTAGCCTAGAGGGATTATGTGCAGTATTTTGTTCTTCACCCATTTTTCTAGGGAAAGAATTTATAATGCTGTTCATTAAATTATTTTTTAACTTTAGATCCATGACTCCCAGATGATTGAGAACCAAGGACTTCGTGCCTTAGTTTAGTGTGCTGTTGAGTGAGCATACTCTGATGTACCAGATCAGGTAGTAGAATTGTCTTCCTTAGCACAAATGTACCAGGTCAGGTGATAGTAGAACTGTCTCACACCTTTTCCTCTCTCATGTCTTTCCATAACCAGTTGGAAACGCTTTCTATACTGCCTAACCTTGGAGGGATTGTGTCCCTACCCCCATCCCAGTACTTAAAAAATCAATTAAAAACCCTATTTCATGTAATGCTATTCTGTGTTGTCATGTTTTCCTTTTATTGTGTCGGAAATCACTGATCACATAGAAACTAATTAACAATTGAAAAATTATATAAGTCATTTATGAGTCTCATTTGGAAACAGATGATTTCAGATTGAAGGAGCAGTAGTTTTCTTGGCTGTTATTGTATATTAGTGATAATAGCTTTTTGTTGACATTGCCTGACAAAGAAATATGATCTGTAGTTGGAACTCTAGGAGGTATATTCATACAGAAAGTTAGACACTTTGCGTTTTCATTAGCCTTTTGCCATTTGCCTTTGTCCTTGAGGGTCTTGGCTAGGCACTGCTCCTCTGCCCTGTGGACTCTGTTTGTTTTTTTCTGAAACTAGCAAACAGAATTTGTGACTTTTATTTCATAGAAGGGCAAGAATTTTGAAACAAACTTATACACATTGCCCTCTTTAATCATACATATTTTATCTGCTTTTCTTTCATATAATACTCTTTGAATTCTTGTATTTTTCTTTGTATGTACTATAAATTCATGTTTTTTCTGTTTTTTAATTCTGACCTTTAGTGCATGTATGAGAAGAATGATTCTTTTTTTCTAGACAGTCTGACTTAGTCACCCTTGGTAGAGTGCCATAGCGTCATAGTTCACAGCAGCCTCAAACTCTTGGGTTCAGACAATCCTCTTGCCTTAGCCTCCCAAGTAACTGGGACTACAGGCCCCTGCCACAACACCCGTAGAGACAGGGTCTTGCTTTCTTTCTTGCTCAGGCTGGTCTTGAACTTGTGAGCTCAAGCAATCCCAAAGTGCTAGTATTACAGGTGTGAGCCACTGTGCCCAGCTGAATATTTTTTTAAAATGGTATTTATTAAATGAGGATGTGTGTCACTAGAAGACAATGTTTATTGATTGATGTGATTCTGTACTTATTACATTTCCCTATTATTTTCATTCTCAGCATTATACCTTCAGTTTAATAACAGCTTTTAGAGAATAAAGAAACACTATTGGCCAGGTGGAGTGGCTCACACCTGTACTCATAGCACTTTGGGAGGCTGAGGTGGAAGTTCAGCTTAAATTCAGGAGTTCATAGATCAACACAGCGAGTCCCTGTCTCTATAAGAAATGGAAAAATTAGCTAGGTTTAGTGGTACACATCTGTAGTCCCAGCTACTCAAGAGGCTAAAGAAAGCAGATCACTTGAGCCCAGGAGTTTGAGGTCGCATTGAGCTATGATGATGTCACTCACAGTGCTCTAGCCTGGGCAACATAGAGCTTATCTTAAAAATAAAAAATACTGTTACATTAAATAGACCCATCATTTACGAGGTGTATTTGGATTTAAGAAATAAAGGAATAATTGAGGAAATGTGATTGTTCAAGAGTTAGTATATGGTAATAGTTAAATGTCCTGGCTCTGTCATCTGATATATCTCGGCTTGATTACAGCTCTGCTATTAATTAGCTATGTGATGTTGTTAAGTGACATTCTCAATGTTCTTAAAGATTGTTTGCCTGTAAAAATGGGCATTGTAACACCCTGCTCTTATTATAACTGGAGTTAAATGAGATACTGTGCTTGTTAGTTAAACCAGGTATTGGTTAGTAGTAGTAGTGATTGTAATAGTAATTATTGATAGTATTATTGGAGGAAGGAACTTGGTATGAAACACTTTTAGTGGCAGTATTTGTATGTAGTCAGCTAAAAATTTGTCTCTTAGGCTAATGAATAAACTTTGGAGATACTTTTT
>NW_003852433.1:12087236-12092382 GCF_000181295.1 Otolemur garnettii
AAAGAGTCAGGGTCTTGCTCTTGCTCAGGCTGGTCTTGAATTTGTGAGCTCAGGCAATCCACCTGCCTCGGCCTCCATACCTGGCGAAATACTTTTCCAGTTTTGCTTCTTTACTTTCTCCTTAGGTGGGTGTTTGTGGATCTCGTTGTGGGTTTGATGGAGTCATATAGTCTTTAATTCTAGAAGTTGTAGGGTATATTTTTTTGAGGGGAGGTATTTATAAGCTTAGGGACTGGGTTACTTTGAAAACGATTTTCTTCCTCAAAGGAAGTTACATTGTAGCTAGCAGAAACTTGCCATTTACTAACGCATCTAGCCTATAATGAGTTGAGAGAAGGCTTGAATTTTTTCTTTTCCTCCTCGATGGTGTGGAACTTGTAAGATAAAAGCCAAATTGCCTGAATGTTGAATAAAGAATTGCTATATAGCTCTTTTACTGGTAGGTGGAACTTTGTATAGAATTATATCCAGTGTTCTGATAGCTTTTCTTATAAAATATGTATCATTTTGTTGAATAATGTTAGAGATTACTGTACTTTATCAATTCCAAAATCCACCTCCACCCCCACATTTCTGTTTTTAAAATCAGGGTTACTTCTTACAATCCATGGCATCTTGCAGTTGGACTGATGGCAGTTGAGATATAGTGGCCATTTCTCCGCACCTGTGATTGATGAGTGTGTGTGTGTGTGTGTGTGTGTGTGTGTATCTATATATGTAGCTTGTTTATAACTGTCTGTATTGTTGTCACTTTAATTGAATTGTGTGCATTATTGGTATTATTAAATACATGAGTTGAGTTCAGTTGCCATTCATTTTATCTTTACAAAGAGTGATCCTTCTGTGATTTGACATTGAAACACACCATTCACAAATGGCATGGAAACAGAAGTGGGGCATGACTTAGAAATGAATAAAACAAATACTTGTCATTGAAGTCTTGACTGCCATTCCTTGTGTCCTTGCAAAGCCATAGCCAAGTGCTTTACTATGCTTAACACAAGGAAAATACCTAAGTGGCTAAAGCTGTGTTATGTTTTTGTTCACCTGCCCACCAGCGACTGAATTCCTCGCTGAAAGATTGTGCAATCTATCACATGCCAAAGAAAAAAAGCCACCATTAAAACTGGTAAGATGGGCATTAATGGCATGGAAAAGTATCTCTGAAGTACTGCTAAAAAGTGCCATATTCCTAACATTATTGTTATTTTTTTTGCAGTTTTTGGCTGAGGCTGGGTTTGAACCTGCCACCTCCGGTATATGGGGCTGGTGCCCTACTCTTTTGAGCCACGGGCACCACCCTAACATTATTGATGGTGCAAGAATTTTCAGTGTACCAAGTCTGATTTATGCATAAGTGTGATTTGATTTGAAATAATTCCAAAGTATAAGAAATTTTATTAATACAACAACCAATTTAGTATTTTTTATTTTTTGGAATTTTTTATGTGGGCAAAAAAAAAAACTATGCCCAAAGTCAGAAAGTTATTTTGATAAGTATAATGTAAAATTTTTCAGTGATTAAAAACGAGGTCTCACTCTGTTGTCCAGGCTAGAGTGCTG
Source organism: Otolemur garnettii (assembly GCF_000181295.1). Classification (NCBI taxonomy): domain Eukaryota; kingdom Metazoa; phylum Chordata; class Mammalia; order Primates; family Galagidae; genus Otolemur; species Otolemur garnettii. The sequence continues at coordinate 12,088,800 of NW_003852433.1, forward strand.
TGGTGTCAGGCTAACTCACTGCAGCTCTTGAGTTCAAGTGATCCTTCTGCCACAGCCTACCTAGTAACTGGTACTACAGGTATCTGCCACCATGCCTGGCTAATTTTTCTATTTGTAGTAGAGACAGGGTCTTGCTTTTGCTCAGGCTGGTCTTTAACTCCTGAGCTCAAGTGATCCTCCTGCCTCAGCCTTTCAGACTGCTAGAATTATAGATACGAGCCACTGTGCCCTGCCAGTGATAAAACATTTTTTACAGTTTATTTGTTGATGTTTTTATTTTCAGTGGTGTATCTCATCTAGGATTATTGATTCAGTGACTTGCTGTCTATTACCAAAATTGTAAAAGTAATTCTTGATGTAATTTTTGTAGGTGCCTAATGGATAAGAACTTCGTTAGGATTGGGAAATGGTTTGTCCGGCCCTATGAAAAGGATGAAAAGCCAGTCAACAAAAGGTGAGTCTTGTGGATACAGTTAGTTCTTTGGTTTCTCTTGTCTTGTGAGTGGGGGAAGCAGCATATTTATTTTATTTGTTTAAAAAACTTTTAAAAATATTTTTTGGGATTCATTGAGGGACAGAGAATTAGGTTACACTGATTGCATTTGTTAGATAAAGTCCCTCGTATAGTTGTGTCTAACCTCCAAGAGATGTGCCATACACTGTGACTCCCCATTCTCCTTCCTCTCCTCCTCTTCCCACTTGCTCATTCTCCCCCCCTCCCATATTAGCTCATCTATTGCCTTCATATTAGAATAGAGTACTATGGATTCTTGCTTCTCCATTCTTGTGATGCTTTACTAAGAAGACACCTCCATCCAGGTTAATACAAGAGATGTAGAGTCTCCATCTTTTTTAGTGGCTGAATAATATTCCATGTTATACATATACCATAGCTTGTTAATGCATTCCTGGGTTGGTGGGCATTTATTTAGGCTGTTTCCACATTTTGATGATTATAAATAGTCCAGTGCAAATGTCCTTATGATAAAAGGATTTTTTTTCCTTCTAGGTGGATACCTAGTAATGGGATTGCAGGATTCTCCATACTTCCTTCCAAAAGGGTTATATTAGTTTCTAGTCTCACCAGCAGTGTAAAAGTGTTCTCTTCTCTCCACATCCATGCCAGCATGTGCAGCTTGAGACTTTGTGATGTGGGCCATTCTCACTGGGGTTAGGTGATACCTCAGGGTAGTTTAGATTTTCATTTCTCTGATAATTAGGGATGATGAGCATTTTTTCATGTTTTATTAGCCATTCATCTGTCTTCTTTAGAGCAAGTTCTATTCATCTCTCTTACCCAGTGATATAAGGGATTGTTGTGTCTTTTTTTATTGATTAATTTGAGTTCTCTATAGATCCTAGTTATCAAGCTTTATCCAATTCATAATATGCAAATATCTTTTCCCATTCTGAACGGTGTCTTTTTGCTTTGGTTGTTGTTTCCTTAGCTGTACAGAAGCTTTTTAGTTTAATTAAGTCCCATTTGTTTATTTTTGTTGTTGCAATTACCATGGGAAATTTTATTTATTTTGTAATAATGTTAGTAGTTCAGATATATAATTCCTGGATTACAGTATAATTAAATAATAAATTTATGTTGAATTTTACAAATTATAAAGGTGATTGTCAGTATACTCATGTCCAAATCACTTTTATTGCAGTATTCAAATTGAGATATTCTATTTTGTTTTTTTTCATTATTCATCCTCATCCTTCTTCTTTAAAGTGTTAAGTGGCAAAAAATAGCCAAGTGAATTAAAATGGTGACAATTTTTATAGAATATATTAATGTCCCTTAATGTAGGTTAATACATCTGTGGGCTGTTCTAAACTACTCTTGTGGATTAGTTCTCAAAGCATTTCTAAACTTTTAGCCTTCAGTTATATGCGTGAGTTTAAATGTAGTCCTTGAAAGTAGACAAGCATGGAATTTTAGACCAAACCAGGATCACAAAACAAATCCCTCGTAATCTAATATTCACCTTGCCTGCTTCTGGACAGAACATGGACTTAGGTGTAGTCATAAATTGATAGTGATTATTTCATTTTTGAAGACCAAAATACACAATCTTGATTCTATTTTACTATCACTGTATTTGCTAGCAGTCTCTGCTACTGGCTACAGATTAGAGCTTTTGAACCTGTATAGTAGTTTCAGACCTTAGCTCTTGTTTGTTAGAATTTCAACTGGTAGCTTCTGCCCCTTTTTGGAATCTTACTTTCTTAAATTTTAGTTCCTACCAGAGATTTAATTGGTAGTCTTCTTCCAACTTGTCTGCCTTAAATCTTAAATTAAGTGGTTGTGGAAACTCCTTATTAATTAACCAAACCTAATTTATGAAAATTTGTATTTTTTTCCCAAATCAGACGAATTAGGAACCTGCCATTTTCTTTTCTAAATAACCGTGGTCTTCATTGAAGTATTTTTCCTTTTTAGTACATTTGAAATCCTTTAAGAATCATAAAAACTTGGGCAGCGCCTGTGGCTCAGTGGGTAGGTTGCTGGCCGCACCGAGGGTGGCAGATTTGAACCTGGCCTTGGCCAAACTGCAACAAAACAGCCAGGCGTTGTGGTGGGCAGTCCCAGCCACTCGGGACACTGGGACAAGAGAATTGCCCAGGCCCAGGAGTTGGAGGTTGCTGTGAGCTATGACTTTTACGGCACTCTACCGAAAAAGTGAGACTCTGTCTCAATTAAAAAAAAAAAAAATTCATAGAAACTATATATAGGCTCGGCGCCTATAGCTCAACTGGCTAAGGCACCAGCCACATACACCTAAGGTGGCGGGTTCGAATCCCCAGCCTGGACCCGCCCAAAAAACAATGACGGCTGCAACCAAAAAAAATAGCCGGGCGTTGTGGCGGGCGCCTGTGGTCCCAGCTACTTGGGAGGCGGAGGCAGGAGACTCGCTTGAGCCCAGGAGTTGGAGGTTGCTGTGAGCTGTAATGCCATGGCACTCTACCCAGGGGGACAGCTTGAGGCTCTGTCTCAAAAAAAAAAAAAAAAATATATATATATATAGAGAGAGAGAACTTAGGTATTATATATATATCACATTTTACCTGAAAAGAATACTAATGCCTTTAGAAAGTTAGCTTATGTATGTGTGTATAAAAGTGTGATTCTGTCTACAGATATTTTGAATGATGGAGCAGATTCTTTTTTCTTTTATATATATTGACTTCACCTAACCAGTGTGTTCCGTGGATTTTTATTTTATTTTTATAGAGTCAGGGAGTACAAGTGTAGTTTTGTTACATGAATATATTGAATGAAGTCTGGGCTTTTAGTGGAACCATCATCCAAATTGTGTTCATTGTAACCATTAGTAATTTTTTGTTCCATACCCATCTCCTATCCTCCCACCTTTTTATCCTTCTGAGTTTACTATGTCTGTTATTCCAGGGTTTTGATTTTTAATCTTAGCATTTTCCTTAAATTGCTACAGTACTTAGATTTTCTGAGTGCTTGAAGTTTTGACTTTTGTGTTTATGAGCCTACATGGTTAAATATGGAGTGCTTTAGTACAGTGATCTTCTTTCCTATTCCTAGTATGGCTGTCCATGCTTAGCATGGATGGGA
>NW_003852433.1:12092402-12095196 GCF_000181295.1 Otolemur garnettii
TTTAATCATCAGGTATAGGTGTTTATGTGATACTTTGAAAGGAACTTGATGATGAAAAAGAAATGTAAAAATAAAATAGGGATTGAAGGAGTCGTATGTTAATGGTAAAAATAACACTGAAAAGTTAATTCTAACTATCAGTCTGTCTTTATATAGAGAGTTTGGCTAACTTTATCCTTTGTTAAGGTTCCAAAAGTCTTTATAGCTTTAGTAAGCCAGATGTAAATAAAACAAATGGAGTGTGTTTGAATATTTGATTTGGTGTAAAAGATAGGCTTCTGATCTCTGAGCAATGTAAGTGAATTAATTTTAAACTTTATATTCATGATTGAATGTGGAACTTTGCTTTCTTGTGGTGAAGAAGTGTTAGGGATTCTGAAACAACATTTCAGAAGAGGTTGTTAATAATTAGACATATTTAAGGCAAAAATGAATTAAAAAATTGGCATTTGCACTAATACCTTTATTAGGTGTGATGACTGTGCCTCTGTTATTCTCTGATGGGAAAATACTGCTTCTAGTTGGATGTTGAAAGAGGATCTCACTCAGCAACGTCAGAGTGCTGCTGTGGAGGAGAGCATTTAGAATCAGAAGACATTTTGGGGTTCACATTCCTTGTCTCTTCTTGCATGTTTAATTTTGGACAAGTTGTTTGGTTTTTTTGAACTTTTCTTGTTTATTATTATTATTTAGTTAAAAATCTGATTATCCTAAAAGGTTATTATGAAGATTAAGTGAGATAATTTATATGGTACTTTATAATTTAGTTGAGAAAAAGTAGAAATGAATTAAACTGATTTTTCTTACCTTTAATTTTTTGGTATATGTCAGTTTAGTGATCCATGGAGAATGTGTATTGCCCAGTCCTACACAAATTGAATGCACAGATTAGTTACTTAGAAATGCTTTTGTTTTGATGCCAGTTATCCACTGGCATCAAAGAAATACAAACAACATCATAAGAAATATAAACAATGCCATGCTAGCATATAGACACCTCTGTTCAATAGTTAAAAAATACAACTTACCGCACTGCGTATTTTAGATACATAAAATAATTCTAATAGTTGTGACAAAAATATTAATGAACAGTTTGTACCTGTTAGGTTCATAGTGTAAGCTTTTTTGTGCTATAGTTTCTTTCTCTGTTGATAGCAAATGAAACCAGTTTTTTGTTACAAGAGTTTTTAATGTTTAATGTGAGATGATCAGGATAATTGTAAATAATTATTTGCCAGTTAGATAACATGTTGAATTTTATAAATTTGACCAGATAGGTTAAAAAAGATAATAGAAAAATTTTTTAATATTATTTTTTCTCTATTTTGACCTCTTTTGTTATTTGTATCCTTGGGATGATAGTAAGTAGAAAAGAGAGCTTTGTCCTCAAGTGTTGTGACAGGTAAAATAAAATATACAAAATTTCTTGCTTCTGAGGTCTATGTTCAACTAGAAAAAGCACTTGCATCCAGAATAGGCTTTAAAACAAACCAATAAAAAATAAATTCTTCACACTCCTTAACAAGAATCCAATGCCTGATGATCTGAGGTGGAGCTGAGGTGGTGACGCTACTTCTGGGAGTAGCTGCAAATTCAGATTATTATTAGCAGAGACATTTGACTGAATAGAGACTATAATAAATGAATTGCTTACAGATTTATATCAAACTCTCTCACTCCTATATGGTCTGTGTAAAAATTGTCTTCCATGAAACTGATTCTTGGTGCCAAAAAGGTTGAGGACTGTCATTCTAGCTCACTGAATGGACCCCCTCTTGGCTAAGGGGACAACCCTCATCACCTCTACCTCGAAGAAAAGAATTCTTAACACTAAATTGTCAGCCATGAGAAGAAGGGAGGTCAGGTATGTCTAGTTATACCCCGTTCCTTTTGGAGTTATTCTTTGTAGCAATAAGATACAAAATTATTTGAGACAAAGATTAAACCACACCCATAGGTTATCAATTCACTTAACAGCTTTACCAATCAGTTGAGTCTTGGTATGTACCTCAGGTGGCTTATCTTTGATTAACAGAGTTCCTTTAGACAAAATTTCCTTTCTTGGAGCAGTTATAAATCAAAGAATCTTTAAACTTACCTATAACCGGTAATCTTCCTGCTTTAAAATATTCTGCCTTTTTAGGCCAAATCAAGGTAATGCCTTGCATGTACTGATTTATCACTTCATGTTTAATTCCTGTCTTCCTAACATACACGGTGGCCATAAAGTTTGTGTGCAGTTTAAAATTGTGTGCCATGTAAAATTGCACACAAACTTTATAGCCAGCTGTATATAAAACCAAACTGTAACCCAACCAACCATGGCAAGAACAAGGGTTCTTGGGTGTGGCTGTCTGGGACATGGCCACACATATTTGGCTCAGAATAAGCCTCTTTAAATTTATTTTACAGTTTGGGTTCTTTTCCATTGGCACTCTTTTCCCTATTCCTACATCTAGCTATGTTTCTTTCTTTCTTAAGAGACAGGATCTATTGCGCTTGGTAGAGCGCCATAGTGTCGCAGCTCACAGCAACCTCCAACTCCTGGGCTTAGGTGATTCTCTTGCCTCAGCCTCCTGAGTAGCTGGGACTAACGGCTCCCATCACAACGCCCAGCTATTTTTTGTTGCAGTTTGGCTGAGGCTGATTTCAAACCTGCCACCCTTGGTAAATGGGGCTGCATCCTACCCACTGAGCACCACCCAATTCTTAAATTGAGTCTTGAAAGCAGAATCATTTATTTTTTATTTTTTGAGACAGAGCCTCAAGCTGTCCCCCTGGGTAGAGTGCTGTG
>NW_003852433.1:12095307-12101308 GCF_000181295.1 Otolemur garnettii
CTCACGGCAACCTCCAACTCCTGGACTCAAGTGAGTCTGCTGCCTCAGCCTCCCAAGTAGCTGGGACCACAGGCACCCACCATAACGCCTGGCTATTTTTTTTGGTTGCTGCCATCATTGTTGTTTGGCAGGCCAGGGCTGGATTCAAACCCGCCATCTTAGGTGTATGTGGCTGGCACCTTAGCCACTTGAGCCACAGGCACTGAGCCAGCAGAATCATTTATTATGGTGTTCAGTGTACATCATAATTTTACCTTTATTCTACTCAGCATCTATAATTTCTAGCACAAAGAGTATTACATGAACTGAATGGAACTTACTTTTTCTCTGTAAATCTATTTAGTGTATGCCCTGCAGTTAGATGGAAAATGAGGTCTAAAAAGTCATCTAACATAAAACAAATATGAGTATGTCATTAAAAGAAAAGCATTCTCAGGCTGGGTGCAGTGGCTCATGCCTATAATCCTAGCACTTTGGGAGACCAGGACAGGTGGATTGCTGGAGCTCTGGAATTGGAAACCACCCTAAGCAAGAGCCAGACCATGTTTCTCCTACATGTAGAAGAACTAGCCAGTGTTATGGTAGTGTGTATAGTTCCAGGTACTTGGGAGGCTGAGGTAGGAGAATCACTTGAGCCCAAGAGTTTGAAGTTGCTGTAAACTATGATGCCACAGCACTCTACCCAGGGCTGCAGAGTGAGACACTGCCTCAAAAAACACACAAACAATACAAAAAACCCAAACAAAAATCATTCTTTCATCATTCTTGATGTTCACTGATGATCTTCTAAAATATTTATATTTTATAAATGGGTTAAAATTTTTGATTCTTATAATTACTAATTTTGCAGATTTTTAAATTAGCATTATTTATTTTATTATTGTTTTGTTGAAGTTTGAGCAGTTATACTTTATTATAATGCTTGCTTTAGTTCAAGTGTTCTTACTAAAAAGTATGTGTTACCCTACTGGATTTTGTCCCTTGTGTTGCTGGGCCATGAATTGCAGTTCTTGTAGTTAGAAACAGCCGCAAAAGAAACATTTTGAGGTTTTTTTTTTTTTTTTTTCCCAGTTATTGGCCAGGGCCCGGTTTGAACCCATCATCTCTGGTATATGGGGCTAGCACCCTACTCCTTGAGCCCCAGGCACTGCCCTACATTTTGAGTTCTTAAACACACCTCATATAAAGTAGGAGGCCTTTCTAATTGATGGCACACAGAAGAGCCTAGAGGGAACATTGTTGGGCAACATTTGAAGGATAATTGTGTACTCCTGAAATTGAGTGATATTGTTTGCATAATGTTAACTGATATTAAGAATGTAAGAAAACAAAGGAATATCTTACTATATATAATTGAAGACAGTTGGCTAAAGTATTTTTATGTGAGCTGAGATTAAAAAAATGACTGCATATAGGAGGTACTTTTCACTAAAAGACAATTAGGCTGTTGACTGGAGGATTTGTGGTTTTGTCTTGGTGATTTAAAATACTACATTATTTTCAGTGTAGCATACCATCTCTCCACCTTTATTTCTTATTCATAATTAAAAAATCTAGAATTTAAACTTTAGAGAATGGTTTGTGTCTTTCAAATAACTTTCATCTGTACTATTTCTTATCTCTGATTTTCCCATTGAAAAGAAACATGGTACTAGAGTTCCGTAGTGAAAGAACAATATTGTGATATCTCTTCAACTCTTTTGCATGAGAAAATAGAAATATTGGGAATGCATAATTTTTTCTTTTCCAGTATATCTTTTCAGTCCTCCATTTACCCATTCTCTAAAAGCTTGTAGTACTGGCTTCAATACAAGTATGATTAATATTATTAATAAATGAAATATATTCTGTCTTACATTATTCCTTGATCATTTGAGGCATATGTTGTGGGTTCAAAAAGATAAATTACCAAAGGACACAACTTTATTTAATACTGGCAAGGCTTCTTTCCTCCATCTTTAGAAACATATGGTAAAAAAAATCAGGAAAATCTTTATAAAGTAGTTAAGTATGTTTCAAACTAAGGATCTTACCTAATACATTGCTGTGTATTCAAACATTCCAAGTTTCAGCGTTCTTTGAATTCTTCAGAGATATGTAATTGAACGGCTCTGTACTTCTGAAGGTACATTCATCTGAGATCTTGGTATCTATACATTTGCTCTCTTTAACCAAGGAGGAATGTTAGTATCACTTATAACTGATTTGAACAAGTCAGATATTTTTCAGAAACAGCTGAAGTTACAGAGAGGCCAAATTGGTGTGGCTAGGGTGACACCAGATACATGGGAGGCGGAGAGGTAGAAGATCAGGGCCAGATATCCTGCCCTATACTGTAAATTCAGGATTATAAATCTTGAGCTCAGGAATTAGGATCTTTTATACATGCAACTTTTTTAGGAAAGTTATGCATATATACATTATTGTGAGTTTTACTGATAGACCTGAATTTACCGACAGACTGTTCCTTTGTAAATGAAAGATGATCAGAATTTCATTATGACTCTCCTTTTTACTGTGCTCTTTGTGTGCTTACCAAACTGTTACACTCACCATATTCTGTGTTTTTGCTCCTGTGCTTGTTTTTTTCTTTTCTTAACCCTTTGTAGGAATGATGATAAAGGTAATAATGATGATGTCTACTTTGTACAGGTTCATTTCAAGATTAAGTGTAAGATAATGTAAATGACTAGACAGATCTTTCAAAGCCTGTTTTATCAGTTTTTCCTAGGGTCTCATAGTACATTATATACTATTTTATGAATCAAGCCTATCAGCTTTTCAAAATTAAGTGATGATAATTTAGGGATAACAGCATGTTTTTTTTTTCTTTCAAATGATTTCATATTATTTATATATACTCAAGTCCTGTAGCAGATCATAGAACTGATAAAAGCAGATAAATTTCACTCCCTTGAACCAAGTATTTCCATAGGTTTGATTTTGGTTATAAAGAGGCCTTTTGACTATTAAACACTTATTACAAAGTGTCTCTTTTCAATATTTCACAAGTAAGAGGAAATTCAAACTAATGAGGAACCAAGTGTAAGTAGTATGATGAGAATTCTACCCTGGGTGATTAACACATCGAGTGCCACTCTAGGAAAAACAGGTTTTATCCTTGGGGCTCTGGTTTTTTTTAGGTTTTATTAGGTTGAGATAGGTCAAGAGGCATGTGAGTTATATATGCTTCATGAGGCCCCAAGCTCAGAACTAGCATAAATTAAATACAACTCTTATAGCAGTTAATATGGTAACCCAGACAAAAGTAGATCCAACAGTCAGAGTTATCAGATGAGGAAATAAAAGTGTTCTTACAATCACTAATACTTCAAAATTTCTTCTTTTGGTGGGTATCATTCAGCACATCTAGGAACATATTTACTTATTTGCTTTTTACATTGCTTTTTTATTTCTCTCTATTCCTTGTAAAGGTACCAAAAAAAAGATGAAAGTTTTTCCCTTTTTTTTTTTTGTTCTCAGGCACATTTGTCACTTCTGTGGCTGGAAGTGACAAGAATGGCCTAGATAAGACTGTTTGACATGGAGTGAAAAATTTTAGGAAAAATAAGTGAGATTGAGTAAGAAAAATTATCTATATTTGTAGCTGACTGGCATGGTCTGGTATTAGAAGGTACTGGTTATAAAGACATAGCCTTTTATTCTTCTGCCCTTAGCCTTCTATTTAATGAATAGTAGTAAGTATCCTTTGGAGGATAGTCAATTCTGTGTCACTCATTCATGTTTCAAAGCTTTTATTAATAGTGCTTTTTTAGAAAGAATGTTTGTAAATCATCTCAAACATTAAAAAGAATCTTTTATTTTTCTGTTTATAAAAGGATTTGAATTATTTATTCAACATTAGAAAATGTAGAAAAACCACATTGGCATGTGAGAGCTTAAATTATATTCTGACACCAACATATATCCATTATTTTAACAGGGGAGCATACGTGGAGTCATTTTTTTATATACTACTACTATTATTATTATACACATATTAGGTCAAAGTACTTGATAATTAGTAAAATATTTAAAACTTGGACCAGGCACAGTGGCTCATGCCTGTAATTCTAGCATTTTTGGAGGCCAAGGTGGAGTTCCAGACCAGCCCAAGCAACATTAGACTCTATCTCTACAACAAACAGGAAACTTAGCCAGATGGGGTAGTGTCTGCCTGAAGTCCCAGCTACTTGGGAGGTTGAGGAAGGTAGATCACTTGAGCTTGATGCCATTGCATTCTACCCTTGGTGACATAGTGAGACCCCCCATCTCAGTCAGTCAATAAAATTTGGCTTTTAAAATGAGAGTTATTTTTAGATAAACTGGTAAAGGACAATGTCAGCAAACTATAATTTACAAAAGAGTTAAATCAGGATTCTGTGTAAATACAAAGCAAATAATTGATAAACATTTAATAACTCACTTAATTAGAGAATAGGTATGATATTAAAAGGAGTTCAAAGCTGGGTCTGGTGGCTCACGCCTGTAATCCTAGCACTCTGGGAGGCCAAGGCAGGTGGATTGCCTGAGCTCAGTAGTTCTAGACCAGCCTGAGCAGCAATGAGGCACTGTCTCTAAGAATAGCTAGGCGTTGTGGCAGTACCTATACTCCCAGCTACTTCGGAGGCTGAGGCAAGAGGATCACTTGAGCCCAAGAGTTTGAGGTTGCTGTGAGCTGAGTAACACTGCAACACTTTACTGAGGGTGTCAAAGTGAGACTCTTATCTCCAAAAACAAACAAACAACTGTTCAAAGAATAATTTATAAAAGGATATTAAGGTAAAATTGCTGAGTTAGATATAAACCTGTTTCATGTTTGTTTGAACAAATAATTCACAATACTGTATTAAAACAATAAAAATGTGTTTTATTCTTAAATAGATGCAATTATTTCTTAATAGGATATTTTTGCCTGTTGAACACTGCATAGCTTCTCAAACCATAGAATCAGACTGGACATTACTACTCTAATTGTCTACATTTATTTTACTTTGTATCCTGGTGACCACTGAAAAACCAGTTTCACAAGGATTTGACTTGATTGAATGAAATGTAGTGTAGCCTAATATTGAAACTGTGAACTACCTCGAGCTAGTAGTTTGCATGGTCTCTAACAGATAATGTTTTGTTTCCCTCAAAAATTTAACATATCCCACAACATCCCTGTGGATTTGCTGCAGTGTTTTGGGGTATTTAGTGCATAATTGGGAACCTCAGGTCTAGATAATCTTCAGGTGGATATTTCTCCATATATATATTGAAAGGACAAACTGTCTTCCTTTTGCCTTATTTCTAAACTTTTTTTTTTGAGACAGAGTCTCATTATGTCACCCTCAGTAGAGTGCTATGGCGTCACAGCTCACAGCAACCTCAAACTCTTGGGCTTAAGCAATCTCTTGCCTCAGCCTCCCAAGTACCGGGGACTATAGGTGCCTGCCACAACGCCCAGCTATTTTTTGGTTGTAGTTGTCATTGTTGTTTGGCAGGCCTGGGCTGGGTTTGAACCCAGGTGTATGTGGCTGGCGCCTTAGCTGCTCAGCTATAGGTGCCCAACCCTTATTTCAAACTTTTGAATAAAATTTCTAATGAGAACTCTGGGTAAGTGCTAATTATTAGCAGAATTGTTATATTTCTTTCCCTAAACTGCTTGCTTGGGTTGTAGGTAGTCATGCCAGTGATTGTCCTTGCATAGTCTATTCTGTTTATCCAAACCTTCCCAAATATACAAAGAAGGTCAGCCTCCTGTGTCCCAATTATGCTGGCCAGCTGGTTGTTTGTACCACTGTGATGCTCTCAGTTCTAATATAGTATTTTCTTGACACACCTATAAATGTCGAGGACTTCAGGGTGCTTTTGTTTATGTGGGTTATATTTATAAATATTTATTATGAAGGATTGAAACAAAGAAAAGTTAAATTGTTTGGCTTTAAAAATAGTAAAACCACTTTGTGCTAATGTAACTTTTTTTTTAATAACTGAAATAGCTATTTTCTAAAAA
>NW_003852433.1:12101649-12139536 GCF_000181295.1 Otolemur garnettii
GGACATAGGTTGGTAAAGTTTTATTTATAAGAAATAGCAGAATGGAATTGACCTTAGAGCCACAGTTTGTTGACCTCTACTTTTAAGAAGGAAAATGATGTTCCGATAGGTTAGGTGATCATCTGAGAGCCACACCTCTATAGAGTGGAGGCTTCTGGATTCAAATCTAGCCCTTTCTAGTTTTACAACTACGATTTTTCTTAGTTAGTCATGATGCCTTCACTATTAGGTTCCTGATTATAAAGTAGATGTAGATGTGATTATTGATTATGAATAAATAATTTATCTCTTTACAGTGTTGTATAGGGGCTAGTATTTAGAATCTCCCTGGTTGCCCAAGAAATGATTGGGTGAATGTTTGCATCTTTATCATAGTAAGTGTTGTGTCTGAATAAAATAACTTTATTAAGTCCTGCCAAGGAACACAACATTATTAGGAGGATAAGACATAAACATTTAAAGCAATTAGAGATAGGACACTATATATAATTATTGTCTTGGTCTTTGGTGTAGATATTAAGAGGTAAAAATAAAAATAGGGAGATATTGATGTGAGCTCTAATGAAGAGGAAAGATTCATAAAGTGTATTTTGACAGACCTGTAAGGTTTGGGTGGTTTGGGGTTGAATCATGAGGAGGAAAACAGCCATAATAAGGACACATGTCTGTGATATCTAAAGGAAAAACTAGGTTGACTAGAGATAAAAGTGCATAGCAGTAAACATGGAAGATGTGAAGAGGTTCTTCTAATGTTAGGACTCCTTTGTGATTTAGAGAGTAGCACAAATATTCTTTTCTGACCATTTCTGCTTTGTCCCTGGGCACAAGATATATGTATAAAAGATGGTGAATTGCTTTCCAGGGTTGGTTTTTTGACTGAAGCCAAGCCCTTGTACTAAGAAATCCTACAGACTGTCTAGATGTACATTGATAGTACATAGTTGAGCTGCTAATGGATTTTGCTCATAGATACTATACTGTATTTTGTCTCAATGATGAATTAATGAGGTTTTTGTTTAGATATTATAGTGAATGAATATGGAGTATGTTCTTTGGGAATTCAAAGCATTCAGTATCAATACAAGAAGTTTGGAACCATGATAAAGTTCTTAAAAAATGGAGCTTAGATAAATTATGATAATAAATAAGAATTGAGAGTAATACTGTTACAGTAATGACTGAAAAATTACTATAGTTGCTTGTTAGAATTTGCGAATTGCATTAAACCAGAGCCACAAATAAGCATTGTTTTAAGACTTAAAGATAACAAAAAGAGCCTTTAAAAAAACCTTCAAAAAACCAAGCCCTCTTTTGAGGACCCAGTTCAAATGTGGTAGTACATGATGGTAACTCATGTGTAACTTTTCCCATTCTCTTGACTTCTTGCTTCTGCAGAATTTATTAATATACTTTTGGTTTGTTTTCAGTTTATTATCTTATTTTGTCAAGGATTCTAGTACTTAGAATCTGTATGCTTCTAAGTCTTGTGTTAACTTTTTGTGACTAGAGCATATCTTAAACTACTACAGTTGAGAAGCACCCAAACCTTATTGTACCACATTTCTTTATGGTGCTTTTTGCTGCCATCATAGCTTTGCTCAGGATGAATCTATTCAGTTGACATCTACTTCAAACTTTAAGGGGAGGAACTTGCAGAAAGGAAATCTGTTACCTGGAAGTACAAGTTTGAATGTGTACTGAAAAATAAATTGAAATGTTAGTACAAAGAGCAACAAAGTTAGAGATGTTCAGTAGCAGAACTTCAAGTTGGAAGAAAAGAAAAATAATATTTGTAAGTTAGCACCTGAATTTATTTTCAGATACTGTGTGTAATACTTCACATAAATTATTTTCAGTCTTCATTGCACACCAGGAGCTTTGTATTATTTTCTTTGGTTTTACAGCTGAGGAACTGGAGTTCAAGAGAATTATATTACTATAGAGATCTAGGAAGTGCAAGAACTAAGAGCACATTTTAAAGGAGGAAGGCAGGGTGTTTATACGAACTACTTGTACAGTAGTCTGTGTGTTATTCTCACAACAGCCCTGTGAGATTAAGTGGTAGTAGTGGTGATGATACTTCCTATTTTAGTTAAAGAAATTGAGATACAGAGGGAAAAGTAACTTGACCTAGGTCACACTGCTGAGGGGCAGCAAGAACAGTCTGATTCCAATGCTCTTGGACTTAATTTTAGGAAAGAAATAATATAGACAATGTTATCAAAAAAATGAAAAAGAAAGAGATAAAACATAGAAGCTTAATAGTAATCATAATTAAGGAAGAAATTAAAAAAAAAAACAGTGGTGGTTCACCTTTTACCTTCTCAGCTAGAAAGTTTAACTGCAAACAGTAGAAAAACTAGTTGTGGACTACAGACAAAGAGAAGACTGCAGATATAACAGCCTTCTAGTCCTTATGGAGATTCCTAATCATGTTTTTCTTTTATGCACCCTGCTTCCACAATAAGACTCCAAGCAGGGTATTTAAATGCATATTTAGGAGGAAGAAAGGTTCCTGTCCTTGTACATTCTCTCTATTAATGGGCTGTAGTCTGAGCACTTGCCCTAAGGGGCTAAGCTGGTTGCTGCTCTGTCAAGAGCTCCCTTGTGATAGTCACGTGGTCTCTCCATTTCTCTAGAGCTGTCAAACTGAAATCTTTAGTGTAGTCAAGTATTTCCAATCAGTTTGAGTCAATTTGAATCTTTGGGTCACAGGAACTGAGAATAGGGGTACGGAGTGGTGAGGCTTTCTGTTTGCCTCTTGAAGGTTTGCCAGTATTCACTGACTGGTACTTAGTAAATTAAAAGGTGCAATTTGCTTTGGAGGACAGATAAATTTGTCATTTAGCCAAACATAGAGTTATTTCTTATATTCAGTTTGTCTTATTTATTTTAGTTGTAAGAAAGATTATTCACTTAAAATTAAAAAAAAAAGATAAATTTTTAAGTGCTAAAGAAGACTTCAAGTTTTAATATTTAACTATATATTTTATTTAAGGGATGTAGATTGAGTAGAAAACTGCAATAGAGATGCATTTTAATAATAAATTATGAGAAAGCTGCTTTGATAACCACATGACCCTGTTATTAGTCACATAAAGATGGGAAGAAAAGTGTGATAATGTACCTTATTTTTCTCTGATGTAAAGTGAATATTAAGCTGAAAAGAGTAATTTTTTGGCTTCAGATCCATCTTTAGGAAGATCCAATAATTGAATTAGTATTTAGAGAAAGAAAATATGATCCATCAATCAATTAGGAAACAGAGGACAATATACTAGACCACAGAGGTGTAGGTATAATTTCTGTGATTTAGAAGATTTTAAAAATTTAATTACATGTTTGGAAAATGTTCAGATTAAGAACTGAATGTATTTATTTGTCTTTATCAGCAGTAGATTTGGGTTTTTACCAAGGTTATCTTTAATCTCTTATTCTGTTTTCCCTGGCAAATTAAACATTTTCAGAAGTCTCAGATTTTTCTTGAGGGGGGGGCTATTAACTAAATTATTTTTATTCTAGGGAAATTAACTTGCATTCTCTTTTACATTTTTTTAGTTCCTGCTGTTCTTTCACTGTTTGATGAATGCACTGAATGATTGAATAAGAGACTAGTAACTGAAGACCAGTTAATACAAAATTGAGTCCAGTGGGATGGTCATGCAGCAAGCAATCTCATTTTCATAAGAGTGCTAGAATGCTGTCACTCAAATAGACTTTACCAGGTCACAGAGCCAGACTAGGAATTCTTTCCTTTCCTGGGAGTGTGCTTTTTGCTTTATTATCTTGTCCTCTATGGGTTAAATTCTTTTTTAAAAATTAAGATTAAAAAAGATTGTATAACACATGCCCATAAAAGCATAAGGCAGCTTTGAAGGCTGCAAGGTTAAGCCTCTACCTCTTCACCTCTGTTCCCCCTTTGTCTCATTTGCCAGAGATGCTCACAGTGAATGGTCTCTAAGTTATCCTTTGAGAAAATTTTAATATTGTATCTGTACTTAAATAATTTTATTTATCATTTATCATAAAATTAAGAACCAAAATCAAACATGTCATTTAAATCCAAGTTTCTAGTCTCCAAGTGTGGACTTTCAAACTATCCAGTGCCACTTTTTGAAAAATGAATTTGTTACTAGAGTTGGAAAGCCCCTTTGAGGTAAGACTACCAGTTCCTTCACTTTATAAATAAGAGGTTAAGTGATTTGCATAAAGCTTCCCAGTATTTAATTCTGCTAAGTAGTTCTAGTGCTTAGATTTCTGTCCTTTGTGCTAACCTGTATTGCCTCGCAGTTCATTCAGGAGCTTACAAGTGAACTGTGTATCATAAAGAGATGTGTTTCATGTATATACTCAAGAAGTTTCTTTACAAGGCTGCTTTTTTGATCTAATATTCAGTACATATCAGCTACTTGAATGTTAGGAGTAAGATTGTTGAAAGTTATTCTTGACTATAGTTCATCAGGGAAATTAGGGAGGGAGTTGGACTAAATCATTTTTAAGGATCTTTCTCATAATAAATGTCAAAGATTTCAGTTTCATGCCTGCATCAGAGAATGTGAGAATTAAGCTTTGTCTTTAGATTCAAAAAGCAATTGTGCTCAGCAGCTTAGTCTTGGCTATATTTCCTAGCAAGCATGAGTCCACTTGTGTACTGCTTTGCTGCGCTCTAGAGACAGGTTTCCCATTAATTCTTTCCTCTAGTTGCTTATTCTCAATTAAAGGAAAATTTTACAAATGTGGAAAGCTGCAAAATGGAGCCAGGTTGCTTAGGCAACATCCAGTGTGAATAAAACCCCACCATCACATATTTCAGGTCAGATCATAATTCCTGTTCTGTATATTTCAGTGAGCTAATTTATAAGCTCATAGTCCCTCTCTAACCTGGGTGACATGGCTAAAAATGGATGTGTAGAGCAGAAAGGGAATTCAAGCGGTGGTGCAGATGGTGTGACAGTATGGGGATAGAGCATGGCTTATGTGAAATAACATTTACTTGTTAGGCTGGATGTGAGTCTGCCCATCACTGTAACATGAAATACATTGCAGTGTGCTAAACAGTTATGGGTGTACAGACATAAGTTTATATAAGATTCTATAAAAGTCATCTAAAGAATTCTTCTGTTTTTGCATCATTTTATGTAATACAATGAAAAAATACTGTAGTGTCCTTAACATGAGTGTCTGCAGAATGAAAGCCTGCTTGTTCTTCATATAGCAAAGCAAGAAAGGTGCTTTGAAAACCATTTAAGTTACAATAATAACCAGTCCTAGCTTGATTAATGTCAAATCAAATAAGGTGTAGAATCTGAAAACTTTTACAGATGAAATTGCCTGAGGTGTAAAGGAGCCATTTCCTCAAACTGATTCTGAAAACTGATTTACCAAGGTATTGGAGTACTTTTACTAATCGGATTGATTTGAGCTCACTGATTTACAGATTCAAAATGACAATAAAAGATATTTAAGAAGGTCATTTAAATAATAAATATTGTTACTAATTTTAGAACATTGAAAGGTACAGAAACACCATTTCATCTGACTGTAAATTAGAATAAAATAATATATCTGCCTTTAGATTTGATGGCAAAAAACTAGAAACATTCTATAACACTGTCAGAGGTCAAAGATTGAAAATAAAAGATTATTCCGGAACGTGAATGAAAGGAAATGGAGTCTAGTTTCTGTGTGGGCAACAGTGTCCTCTATTCCCACCCCGATGTGGGTGAGCTGAGTTCAAAAAGGAAGTCAGCACATGGGTTAAGATGGATGGGATTTTAAAAAGGTTGAGAGTAGTAGGGATTGGCACATTCCCTTTTTCCTGGATTGGACATTCTATGCATTTATTTCTTCCTGGGCTGGGTCAGTTCTATTTGGGTGGGTCCTTCCACTTGACTCTATCGCATTGTCAGTATTTGTTAATTAAACAAGGTAGAAGAAGAGGACAGAAGGGGCAGTTTATTTTACCACTTTGTGTCACAACATTATTTTCTTTGCCCTTTATTTTTATTGATTGATAAAAGGCTTAGATTTTTGAGATTTGTCTTTAGGGATCCAATTAATGTTAATATAATATACTGAAAGCGTAGATACCTTTTGAATAGGTACTTCACTAAATAGTATTGGTTCTGCCTGAAAATTCGTTTTCATAAAAGGACCTCATATTCAGAAGAACAAAAGTTACTTTTATGTTCCACTTTGTTAGAAGATCTGGAACCAAGCTGAAACATGTTATGCTTGGGTGATGCCTACTGAATAATCTGGCCTTATCTGTGGAGAAGAATAAATTTTAATTCTAAGATTTGTCATTAATTAGTAATTACTTTCTGAACATATGACTATCATTTTATCAGATTGTTTAAAGTGTTTTAAAAATCATTTTAGTTCAATTTAATTATTCATGTTTTCTGACTGAACTTAGTTTATGTTAAGCATATGAAGTGGAGAGAAGTGTTCATTATTTAAAAATAATTTTAAGTGAGTTAATTTGAAGGACATTTCTCTCTTGAAGTACCTTGACAATAATTATTTTCGTTCATGAAATTTCATCTGTTTCCAAAATTGAAAGAAAAAAGGTATCATTATCTGAAAAATGTGTATTTCACACTGCATTGAAGAATAAAGATGATTTTGAATTACTGGTGATTTTTTTTTTTAAACTTTTTGCAGTTTTTGGCCAGGGCTGGGTTTGAACCTTCTACCTCTGGTATATGGGGCCAGTGCCCTACTCCTTGAGCCACAGGCACTACCTGTTACTGGTGACTTTTTGTCTTCTTTATTCCCTGGTGTTTTTCAGTTTTCTGCAATTAACATATATTACTTTATTAATTAGAAAAAGTAGTACTTATTTTTTTTTAAATAAAGGACGTATAGACAAAATAGTAAATTTAATTCTCAATCTCAGTATTAAAATACACATGAGTATTTTCTTTTAATTTTAGTATTTAATTTATAATTGAAATTGAGTACAAAATATTGATAGGACCAATATTGATTGCTAATTATTTGTAAGATTCATTTAACAATGTTAAGAGAAAATTCAGGCTATTCGGAGACAGTAATTTAAAATAGTATGTTAGGCTCTGCGCCCGTAGCAAAGTAGTTACAGTGCCAGCCACATACAGTGAGGCTGGTAAATTTGAACCTAGCCTGGGCCAGCTAAACAACAGCGACACCCGCAACAACAAAAAGTAGCCAGGTGTTGTGGTGGTGGGGTCTGTAGTCCCAGTTGCTTGGGAGGCTTAAGCCCAAGAGTTTGAGGCTGCTGTGAGCTGTGATGCCATGGCACTCTACCAAGGATGCCATAGTAAGACTGTGTCCTCCTCCCTTCCTCCCATAGTATGTTAATGATTTCTTCTTAATTCCTAAAGTGGTAGTATTAATTTGTATCTTTAGAGATTTCTGTGCCATGTAAATTTGTTCCAGACATATTGGTGTGTTTTATATGTCATCTCAAGCAACAGTGTGCTCAGACCATCTTTGAGGGTCTCTAGGTTGGGCATTATCTGGTTTGTTGTAATAGTCGTCATCATTGTCCTCCTCCCCTCCCTCCTTGCTCTCCCCTCCCCCCCAAATCAGACAAGTGCTTTGGACATTTTGGGAGGCACCTTGAAGATGCCACTTAGTACTTGGGGAAGTAGAAGTTATTTCATGTTTCTATTTTAGTTTATCTATATAAAAAAGATAATTATTGTCCATATTTTATTGGATATGAAATGAGTTAATACTAAAAAGTGCTTAGAAAAGTACTTGAACTATTTTGTGTCTGCTAACTAACCAAGTAAACATCTCATTTAATGCTAATAACCTTAAGAACTAGATGATAATGTTCCTATTTTATAGATGTTAAAAGTGAAGCCCAGAGAGATTATGTAACTTGCTTTAGGTAACACAGTAAATAATTTGAATCTGGGATTTAAAATTCTGTGTTATCATATTCAAACGTGTGCTTTGCCTGTCTCATAATAACTCGTATATTTGGTTATGCCCCCTGGCAGTTATTTTACATATTCTGGACTTTATTGCATCATGTCAAGAGTGAGTGATACTTAACACTTTATAAAACTTGACAAAATTATAGTCAGGTATATGTGGAAAAATAGCAAGACATATTTCTAATGGGAAAAAGGCTATATGTGGGAGTGCTTTGTCTGGCTCTAAGATATTAAAAAGTGAAAGTTGTCTGAAATTGTGATATTTAAAACCAGCCAACCAACCACAAAAACCAGTTAAATAAAACACATAGTTTGATAGCTGGGAGTTGTGGTGAGAGCTACTTGGGAGGCTGAGGCAAGAGAATTGCTGTGAGCTCTACAGTACTCTACCAAGGGTGACAAGGTGAGACTTTGTCTCAATTAAAAAAATACAGTCAGCTATATGTGGATATAGCATAAAATACATTCAGCTTTGGAATACAGTCAGCTATATGTGGATATAGCATGTACCTGTTTAAGTAGACAATATAGTTTGGAAAGGAATCGTTATTACAAATGTTTGTGAAAAGTATCTTTTAATAGGGGAAAAGTTTAAAACTGATTATTACAGAATAGTGTACTAAAATCACAAGAATGCAACATCATTAAAAACACATATACAGAAAGTATATATTAATATCTATCCTGGCAGTGCTTTGAAGAGGTTTTAAGGAAATCTCTTGAAATATTAATTTAGCTGCATTTTTGGTGGTTTCATTAACATTTTTTAAAAAAGTACTTGAAAATCAGGAAGTTGAATATCCCTTATCCAAAAATGCTTGTGACCAGTTGCTTTTTGAAAATTTGCCTTTATTTGTGATGAGGTATCTTGTGAAGGGCACACAAGTCTAAACATGAAATTCATTTTTGTTTCATGTATGCCTTATACACATAAACTGAAGGTAATTTTATGCAGTATTTTAAATAATTTTGTACATGAAACAAAGTTTAACTCTTTCAACTAGCCCATCACATGTCACACCATGGAGATATTCAGAAAGTTTCAGATTTGGGAGCAATTTGGATTGAATAGAATATTCAGAAAATGCTAAAAATTTACATATTGATTAGACCCTTCTGTTCTGTAAAAGTGGTTGATGGATAAAAACAGCCAATGTTTATAAAACAAGCCTCAGTTTTATTCAGTCTTTGCAAGAAAAGTATTTGCTTTCCTAATACTTAAGTATAAAAGGAAAGAAATGGAAAGCACAGATTCACATTTATTAAAGAAGCAAAAATAAATGAGAAAATCAAAAGTTGGTAATATTTAAGGGTAACCTATACACTTATGTATTGTTAATGTATAAATAAATTTCATCTTCCTAAATAGTATTATGGTAAGAACTATATAAAATTGATATTATTTTTTCATCTATAATACAATTTTTAACAAATGATATTGTGGGAAAGAAATTATTTCTTCCAAAGGTGTTTCTAGTTGTATTATTTATAATTAGCCAATAACTGGGAAACCCCTTAATTTTCAATAGCTAAGCAAAATATTTGTTCAAATAAAATTTACATTTTTATTGACATTTTTAAATTTCAGATTAATGCAAGAGGACAAATGTTTAGATTACATTGTTTCCATTTCTTTGTGTGTGTGTTTAATTCATTGTTTCCATTTTAAGGTAAAGTTCAAGTTGTAGTTGAGCTCTTCACCCAGGGGCATGCTGAACACCCTAACCTTGTGCCCTCTAGGCGCCTTGGGTGAGATCCTGTCACTTCCCCTCCCTCTTCCTCCATCCTCTTCCTTTCCCCTTTATAGACCATACTTGTTTTTTTCTTTTGTGTGGATGTGTATTATTCACATTTCTTAAATAATAATATCTAAAGTATGCTTCTGAGTGATCAAGAATTCTAAATGTACATGATGTTTACATTAATATAAAATTCACTAATAATAAAGTTTTTTTTTGTTGTTGTTTGTTTGTTTTGAAACAGAGTTTTACTTTGTCACCCTTTACTTTGGTAGAGTGTGGTGACATCATAGATCATAGTAACCTCAAACTCTTGGGCTTGCGCATCTTGTTGCTTCAGCCTCCTGGGTAGCTAGGGTTACAGGCATGTGCCACTGTGGCTACCATACCTGGCCAATAATAAAGTTCTTAACAAATCTTTCTGAACATTAGTTTTTTTACCTGTAAAATAAAGATACAAGGCAGAATAATCTATGACACTGTGAGTCTGTGACATCTGTGAACCAAAGATTACAAGAGGTGATGAATTCTTGTAATTATTTTTTTTTGTCCAAGAAGCTTTACTGAATCCCAGCAGATACTCAACTGGTGACTAATGTGTCAAGCACAGTGCCCAGTCTTCTAAATTAGTCAATGAAATGTAGATGCATTGATAAACTACTGTCTGGTATTATGAAATTTTTTGTTTCTTTTCTGAAGCTGGTTAAATAAAGAACAAATTGTATTCTTATAGTATTTCTTTTCCAGTAAGCCTCCTGTTTTTCAAAAACTATATTAAAAGTTAACATTTATTGAGCACTATGTACCACTTTTCTAAGTATTTTTCATCAATTAAATTATTCAATCTTATTAACAGTCCTATTAGGTAATAATAATCTTCACATTATAGATACAAAATCTAAGATACCAAGAGGTTAAATAACTTACCCAAAGTTAAACATCTAGTAAGTGTCAGGGGACTAGCCTTTGAGCCAGGCAGTGTGGGTCTTATTTACCACTCTGTAATAGCTGAACCTTAGTGCCCTGGATTTGGGTGTGGTAATGATAGGCACATTTTGAGACTGGATGGTCTCAGCAAGAATGGTAGAGTACTGTGGTGTCACAGCTCACAGCAGTCTCCAGCTCTTGGGCTTAGGCGATTCTCTTGCCTCAGCCTCCCGAGTAGCTGGGACTATAGGCGCCTGCCATAACACTCGGCTATTTTTTGTGTTGCAGTTTGACTGGGGCCGGGTTCGAACCTGCTACCCTTGGCCGCCCAAAACTGGAATTGTTTGTAAGGGGGAATGAGTTCAGGCAACAAGTTTTTGTTTCAAGTATCACTTTTAAAGAGCTGCCATGATTCTTTTAGTGTTATCTTTCATTTCTACTCCTATTTCTGGCTTATAACCTCTGGTTTTATGGACTCTTGTGGGAGATGTACACGTCAAATGAGATGTCCACATCAAATGAAATGGAGCTTCTGTATTTCTTAGGACTCGAGATTTTTCTCAGTCACTTTTTGGGAGGTGATGCCCTAATTGTTCTCATAGTCTAGGTCATGATATTAGTGCTGTGTTCTCTTGACTACCTTGTCTCTCATATCCAGTTCACTTCCTAGGGTACAACCAGAGTTCTCAAGTTGTCAATATTTTTTATTTTGACTCTTGATAATGGGTGATGCCAATGGTAGCATATAGTTTTACACAACAATAATAGGCAACTATTTTTTCAGGTTAGAATCTCAACACTTTCAAGGAGAGTATAGACTTGAGTTCTTAAAATATAAATTAAGAGTTCAAATGACATTTGAAACTGACACTCAAAAAAGTCAATTCAAGATGATAGACAAGAGGCCCAGTGTGGTGGCTCCTGCTTATAATCCTAGCACTTTGCGGGGCCATGGTGGGAGGATTCTTTGAGGCTAGGAGTTGGGAGACCAGCTTGAGCAACATAGTGAGAGACTTCACCTCTGATAAAAATTAGCCCAACGTAGTGTCATTTACCTAAAGTCCCTGCTACTCTAGAGGCTAAAGCAGGGGATTCCCTTGAGCTCAGGAATTTGTGGTTTCAGTAAGCTGTGATGACGCTACTGCATTCTAGCAGGGGCAGCAGAGTGAGACACAGTCTCAAGGAAAATAAAAGAAAGTAGATATAAATCAGGTTTGCTATTCTGAGAATAGCTGTTGCCAATCCTGGGGCAGTAAACAGAAGCAGCAGGGGTCAGATAACAAATTTATAGACCAGTGATTCTACTGTCCTGTTTACCATAGGCATCGTCAAGGTTTTCCCATTCACACTTGGGTTTATGCCAAGGTACAATTCTTTACTTGATCATTTTGGAATTCCTAAATGATATATCAGAAGTGTTTGTGTTTGAGAAATATTAGTGTTTCATAAATGACAATTAGCAAATGTAGTCTTGCAGATCAAATTATAAAAAAAATTCTTTTTTAAATTGACACTTGTTTTAGAAGCAATTGTTAAAAAAAAACTGCCCTATTAAAATGAACATTGCTGTTTTAGTGATTCTGTGGCTTTGTATTGTGGAAGTGTGCTTTGATGTCTCATTAGTATATTTTCAGCTATCAGACACCTTTGAGGCCAATCATGGCAGACACAAAGAACTTTCTAGTGCTAGATTAACAAAGGCCCCCAGCACCCTGAACTCCGTGTTAAATAGAGAGGCTGGTATGTTAATTGTTGATGCATTTCCTGTATTTATCTTTACTCATATCTATAGGCAAAAAAGGACTTTACTATGAGGGTTTACACTGTAATATTTGTCTGTAATTGTGGCACCTAAAAGTGGTTTGAGCTAAATAAGACCATTTTAAATCATGGTTTCTCATACCATCTTTCTGTGTAACACTTAGGATAATCTAATGTAATTTAACATTTGAAATAAATTTCCATGAATGATCTCTTTGTTGCCCTTTATTGAGTCTTGCTGTTGTTTTGTTTTGTAAAGAGACTGAATCTTGCTTGCTGTTGGGATGCAGTGGCACAGTCATGGCTCCCTGCAGCCTTAAACTCTTGGGTTCTAAGGATTCTTCTGCCTCAGCATCCCAAGTAGCTGGGACTATATGTGCAAGCCACAACTCCTGGCTAATTTTTTCATTCATTTGGAGATGGGAGCTCTTTATGTTACCCAGGCTATTTCAAAACTCCTGGCCTCCTCTCTGCCTCAGTTTCCCAAGTTGCTGAGATTTCAGGCATGGGCTACTGTGTTCAGTTCTGCCTTGCTCTGTTCTAAACATTGGCTACAAGCTTTACATGTACTCACTCCATTTCCCATTTTAATCCTGGTAGGTAAGAATTGTTATCTTCATTTTATAGATGAGTATATTAAAGTGTCCAGTGTCTTAATAGTGACATAGATCGCCTAGCCTCAAATCCCAGTTGGTCTGTAACATCGGGGAAAGTACTCTATGAGAATTACTCATTTCCTGCTTTTTTACTTGTCAGTTTCATCACAGATCACAATATGTGATACATAATAAATATAGTAGAGGAGATAAAGCATCTACTTATTTATTCGGTAGGATTTATTGAGACCTGACATCTTCGACCATTTTCTTTTATCTCCCCCTTCTGATTGAGGATCTTCAAACAGTTATGCAAAAGATCTGGTAAAGTGCAAAGAAAAGAATATTACAGGGTGTTACTCGTTTTTCCTCTTCCTTTAAAAACGCCAACTTTGTGTGTTTTGTAACATAATTTATTAGTACATAGAGTACCAAAAATGTATATACATTTTAACAAAGGAAAAACCTTTCTTAAAATTGTAACACTTGTCATGTTTGACTTCTGCAATTACAAGAAATATAAGACATAATATAAAAGATAACAACATTATTACTATTGAATATCACAATTTTAATGTATTTTTTTTCTTTCTTAAAATGTGTATACATTTTTTGTCACTTCATACATTAATCAGGTACCACACTTTGTTGGCTCTTAAGATGTACTTCCCTCCCCACATTTAACATCTCAAATTGTGACATGTATTATATAGAATTGTTTTTAGTATTTTATTTCTTCCTAGTGATTAATAAAAATGACGATATGTCTGCAACTGATGATTTCTTACATGCAAAGAAATACAGAGGTACATGTAAAAAACTAGAAAAATAAATGTACAAATATTGTGGATGTGTGCGTATTTATTTTTTAACTGATAGGAGTATATAATCAAAATGGTTTATGTTAATTTTGTCTCCTTTGCTTAGATTTCTTTGATCTCTCATCATCTATGTTATGAACCTTTGTGTTGCTGATATGAGTGCAATCAAGGAAGGGTCTTTTCCCAAGATGTGCCACTGTGAACAATGTTAGAATTGTTGAGGTAGTTAAGCTCCCACCCGGTAAACTCGAGAGGTGTCATGGAAAGTGCCTTAGTACTCAGTTGTTTTGGGGGAGACAGGGTCCTGCTCTGTTTTCCAGGCTGTAATGGAGTGGTACAGTCATAGCTCATTGCAATCTTGACCTACCTAGCTAGGCTCAAATGATCTTTCCGCCTCGGCCTCCTGAGTAGCTGGGACTACAGATACATGCCTAGTGTGCCTGGCTATTTTTTCTTCTCTCCTCTCTCCTCTCCTCTTCCCTCCCTCCTTCCCCCTCTCCCTTCCTCTCCCTCTCTCTCCCAGGTTGGTCTTGAACTCCTGGCAACAGTCCTCCCATACTTCTCATTACAGGTATGAGCTGCTGTGCCTGGCCCTTAGTATTCATTTTGATACTGTGAAAATTTCATTTGGTCTTCAACTCATTGATTGAATTCTTTGTTGTTTGGGGGGCAGAATCATCCTCTGTGATATTTTGACCCTGTCTAAATTCTCCTGAATTAATATTGTTAGACTAGTAAGCATTTAAACACTGATAGATGCTGATCCTCACACTATAATGTTTTCCCATATTATAACTTTTTCTTAGCTCTTGTTGACTATTTTTGATTGATTTTATATCAGTATGTTTCCATTGTTGCAAGGTTCACTTTATCCTTCATAGTTATTTACAACTAACAAAACATTTACCGTTTTCTCATCATCTTCAGCTGTTAAAATGTTCTCTAATTTCATTTCTGTTGGTTGTGCATTTCTTATTTGTACTACTTTGTGTTTGTTAAACATGATAGCATCAGTCATCTTACTAATATTCCATAAAAGTAAACATAAACATGGCAAACTGTAGAGGATGGGATAGCAGGTAATATTAATACTTCAGTGGCTGCATGTGATCACTTATGCCATCTCTTGGTAGCTTGTAGAGTTGATGTGCTTTTGCTCTGGGGATTTTTCTAATTATAAAATTTTGAAAGTGAAAATTCATTAGTAGGGGTTTTCTCTATTTTGTTACAGATAAAAACTTGTATTTAATTTTTAAGAAGATTCTGTATTTAGTTAAAAGCAGAGTTCTTATTTTGTTTATAATCATAGTGATTTATGACTCTTTCACTTTTTTTTTTTTTTTTTTTGACAGAGGTTTTGTCAGCCTGGGTAAAGTGCAGTTATTGTAGCTACCATACATAAGTGTACGATATATATCATAAAATTCTCATGAAGTACTTCAAAACAGCATGATACTGAAGTTACAATAAAGCAGTTAGTCTCTAGAAGAAAATATAACATTTAACACTGTTCTTCAAGGAAGGTTAATGCTGTGAGTTCAGGTTTTTTTTTCTCCCTGGAATTAACTCACTCTTGTTTGCTGTTTACCTGTATAAGGCATGGCACAAATAAGTTTTCTTGTAAGTTGTTTTCTTAGATCATAGGCCATATTCAAGAAATATCATTTTTAGACCAGAAGGGCTAGCTCATTCCTATAATCTAGCACTTTGGGAGGTTGAGGCAGGATTATCACTTGAGTTCAAGGAGTTCATGACCAGCCTGGATAACACAGTGTGAGATTCTTGCCTTTATCAAAATAAAAAGTAAGAGGAAATAAAAAAAACACACACCCCTCCTCCCTACCAAATTAGCTGGGCATGTTGGGGCAAACCTGTAGTCTCAGGTTCTTAGGAACGTGAGGTAGGAAAATCATTTAAGCACAGGCATTTGAGGTTGGCAGTAAGCTACAATCCTGTGATCATGCCAGTGCCCTAGCCTGGGCAGCAGACTGAGACCTCATTTCTTAAAAAAAGAATAAAATTTCACTTTTATTTTTGTCTTAGCATCTTTGTTGAAAAATGTTAATGTTAATCGCAATAAAAATTATTTACTTTTTCTATTTCTGTGTTTCCAAAGGACACATGCTTTCCACTGTAGCTCCCCTTATTCCTGTGTTGAAGAGGATGGAATTGTTTGTGTGTGTGACTGGGGCTGACTTAAGGTAGCTTTTACAAATGTGTTTACCTTCTCTCTTCAATCATGCTTTTTTCTACTTTTACATATACACATAGATTCCCAGTCTTAAGTGTTTGTATAGCTCCTTCTCACACATGAGAGAGTGCTCCACTTGAGCAGAAAAGCTACAACTGACGTACTGTTTTCTTTGCTGGATTTGTCCAGGGTTGCTTTAGAGCATCTGTCATTGTTTTGCACAGTTCTGTTTTTCCTCCGAAACTGCCTGTGGAAATTTGTACTTACTCTTTATTACCCAAGGGATTTGCAAGCAATAAAATAATGTATCTGACTACTTAATGTGATTCCCTTTTCAGAGAAGCAGCAAAGTAGAAGACTTCTTTTACTTTTCCTCTTCACTGACCGTGCAATATCAGGCCTGTTGGGACACGTTTTTTGATGTGCTGCCAGAATCTAGAAGGAGATTCTACTGTATTGCAATTGTATTTTCTTTAGATTCTTATACACTGTTTATAAGTATAGCTCATGCCTGGTCAGAAAGAATATTAAATGCTCTGCATCTTGCTTTGGAGGAAAATTTATTAATGTGATATCCTATATTTAACATAATTTAAAAATTGTATCTTCAAGTCATATTGTAAGAAATAAATATGACATTGTGATGGTGAAAGTGAAGTGGTAAATTCTTTAATTTTGCCATCCATTTATTATATTTGGCATATGTCTAAACACCCAAATGATGATGATCTGCGTATGATGTTTTGGTCAACTATAGACAGCAGATGTGTTGGTGACTTCATAAGATTATAATGGAGGATATATAGAAACCTGATATGGCATTCAATATTAGTATTGCAGATCATTATGAGAAATGATTGCTATTCAGTCATGGTGCTGGGACATTGGTTTTCCTTATGAAAAAAAATTATGTAGGTAAAAAAATGTGTATCATTTAGGTTTGTGTGAGTACAATCTATGATGTTTGCACAGTGATGAAATTGCCTAATGATGCATTTCTTGTATTCACATCTTTTTTTTTTTTTTAAGAGTTTTTGGCTGGGGCTGGGTTTGAACCCGCCACCTCTGGCATATGGGGCCGGCGCCCTACTCCTTTGAGCCACAGGCGCCGCCCTTGTATCCACATTTTTAAGTAATATACATGACTATCTGTGTGTATGTGTATGCACATATACTTTTTAAAAATTAAAGAGCCTTATATGCCCATATTGCTCTAGTCACGGGTATCCAACCTCTTTTTTTCTCTGATGCATATTGCAAAAATAGTTGCCTTGGCAGCCACACATTAAAAACAAGAATGCCAACTAAAGCCTATTAGAAAAAAAAAATCCAGTGTGTACTTTTGTGATATCCAACACCACAGATAAGCAAAAAATGTCCTCACAAATTAGCATGTGGCCCACAGGCCCTCATTTGGACACCCCTGCTATGGATATAATAGTGGACAGAATCTATGTGGCCTCTTTTTCCTAGTTGAATATTACTTTACAGTGTGGAGATAAGCCACATAACTGGTGTGATGAGTCCCAGTGCTACACAGGTGTCAGATGAAAGAGCTATAAGGGATTGAAACTGTTCTTCTGGTTATTTAGGACCATAGAAGGCTTGGTTGCTTTGTTGTGTGTTCAGGCAGTCTTCCTTGTCTGCCTTTGTCAAAGCAGCCTGTTAGACATGCTGAGTATTAGTGAGACTATAGGAATAGCCTTCTAAGACATCAGCTAAACCTTTTGCTTTTCTGGTCATGCTTTCTTTCTCAGGCATCTGGGGCACCAGATTCCAAATTTTTTTGAGACAGGGTTTTGCTCTGTTTCCTGGGCCAGAGTGTGGTGGTGTCATCACAGCTATTGCAACCTCTAACTCGGCTGAGTAGTTGGGACTACAAGCGTGGGTCACCATGCCTGGCTAAGTTTTTTCTATTTTTTTGTAGAGTTGGGGGTCTTGCTATGCTTGCTCAGGCTGCTGTGAACTTCTTTTCAGGCAATCCTGTTGCCATAGCCTTCCAGTGTGCTGCAATTACAGGTGTAAGTCACTGTATCTGGCCAAGATTCCAAATTTTTTAGGAGCAGAGAAGTTTTATTAAATTAACCTCATAAGAAAAAAGCACAATCATCCCTCTATTTGTGCGGGTTCTGCATTTGTAGATTTAACCAATGCTGGATAGAGAATATTAAAAACACATCTGTACTGATCATATGTTGACTATGTTTTTCCCTTGTCATTATTCCCTAAACAATACAATGTTACAACTATTTACATTGTTTTTGGTATTATCAGTAATCCTGAGATGATTGCAGGAGGATGCATATAGGCTATATGTAAATTCTAGTCCATTTTATGTGAGGAACTTTGAGTATCTCTGGATTTTGGTATTCAAGGAGAGTCCTAGACCAGTCCCTCATGGATACCAAAGGATGACTGTACTGTCGTTTATGTATGTATTTTTTAATAGTATCACAGCAGTACTGTAATTAATATTAAGTATATAGTGAAACTTTAAAGCCACATATTTTGAAAAATATTTTCTTTTCCTTGGGGATGGTGGTAGTTTACAAAGGCTGTTGCCTGATTAGTCTTAGGCCCTGTGAAGGCCATTTATCTAGGTCAGTTAAGAGTTCCTTTTGGAGGTACATGAAACTAAGTTATTAATACCACATGGAAGAAGAAGTGTCTTAGATAGTCTACAATAGTATTTAATTAAAACAACTTGTTTTTTCTTTCTTTTTTTTGTTGCTTCTTGCTTCCTCAATACTCTTAAAAGAAAAGTACAGTCTTCCGGGCTCTCTTCAAGGATGCCCATAAGCTAACAGATCTTGCTGTGGTCATGGATGAGACTAGGTGGGGAGAGAAAATGCTCAAGATTAAATAATATCAAATAGCCAGATGCTATGCTAAGGGGCTCAGTGACTGACAGAGAAGATTGCTCCGAGTTCAAAGAGGGGTGAGATTGTTTTGGGCTGCATTCTGTGGAGCCTCCAGAACAATTTTGAACATATTTTGAGGAATAAAATAGACAGTATGAAGGGAGAGCCAGTATTTTTGAAGAGGGCAGCAAAGGTACAGGGATATTTCCTCTTTTGTATGGGACATTTTGGACACAGATTTGATTGGCATAGAGAAAGCAGCTTTTAGGCAGGAGCCTAAAGAACATTGGGACCTCAGATAGCGTGCAGTTCCAGAAGCTATCTGAGTGAAAAAGCCTTCACTCCAGTCTTGCCCTTTCTGGAACACTATACAATTTCCTATGAAGGGAAGGAAAGAATTTGAAAACCAATGGAAGAGAATTAATTTAAGGTACTAGTGTTTGGATGTGTAACTTGTAATACTTTGAAATCCTTCCTTCCTTCCTCCCTCCCCCCCACCTTTTATTTTGACAGAGTCTGACTATGTCCCCCTCAGTAGAGTGCTATGGCATCACAGCTCACAGCAGCCTCAAACTCTTGGGCTAAAGCGATTCTCTTGCCTCAGCCTTTCAAGTAGCTAGGACTACAGGCACCCACCACAACGCCTGGCTGTATTTTTGTTGCAATTGCCTTTATTGTTTAGCTGGCCTGGGCTAGATTTGAACTTGCCACTGCTGGCGCTGTAACCACTGTGCTATGGGTGCTGAGGCGCTGTAACCATTATGCTATGGGTGCTGAGCCAGACTTTTTTCTGTCTAGTTTTTTTCTTTTTTTTAGTATGCTTATTTGAATTGTAAGATTTAACACCTATTCCCATACTCACATGAGGTAATTTGGGATGTATGCTGATGAGTACAGGATTTCATTCTGATCTATGTCAGGGACTGTAATTAATTTTAGTAATTATTATGTCCTGAGCATGATCACTTGTTTTATCTTGTTTAATGTTACATCTCTAGGAGATCGGCATTATTTTCTTTATTTTATAGCATTTAAAACTAAATACAGAGAGGTTCATTGACGTCAGGTAGTTAGCTACTAGTAAGATGTGAACTCATTTCTGCCTAATTACATGACCTTCTGGATTGCCTTTCTTTGTGCCAAACAACTGAACATTTGTTGGATACCATAATATGAAAATAGGCATGTTATTTGCAACTGCTATTTATTTGAAAATAAATTAATAATGCACCTGGATTAAAATGGTTATGTGGACAGTTTTATAAGATGGAATTTGAAAAAAATAGTTAAAGGTTAGCTTTGAAAATTGGTATCTTGTGACTTTGAAAAAAATGTTAAGTGTTTATCCCCTTGAATTGCTGTAAAATTATTTAGAATGTTGTAGTCTTACCAAATTAGTTTCCTGAGATCTTATATAGAAGACTTTGGGTAGTGTTTAGCTTGCTTATTGGTATGACAGAGAATAAAAGGAGCTACTATTGCCTCTAGCTTCTAATTCCTTTTTTTAACGATGAAACCATGTTTTTGTGTCAGAAATTTCTTTTTGTCTCCTTGCCTTCATTTCCATTTATCCTTGGTAAATTAATAATTCTTCGAAAGTCAAAGCTCCATAGATCAAGTATCGTGTGTGTGCACTTAAGATATGATTGAAGGTGGCACCCATAGCTCAGTGGGTAGAGTGCCAGCCACATACATGGAGGGTGGCAGGTTTGAATCCAGACTGGGCCAGCTAAAACAACAATGACAACTGCAATAAAAAAAATAGGCAGGCATTGTGGTGAGTGCCTGTAGCTACTTGGGAGGCTGGGGCAAGATAATTGTTTAAGCCCAGGAGTTTGAGGTTGCTATGAGCTGTGACACTATGGCACTCTACTGAGGGCGACATAGTGAAAAAAAATCTTTAAATTTGAAGTTTATTAGAAATTTTCCTAGTTGGATTAGAGTTGGCAACCACTTGGTATACTTCCGATGATCTAGGGAATGCTTTCAGTTCAGAGAAGGGTGAGACTGCCCTTGGCAGTATTCTGCTGAGCCTCCAGGAACAAGCTTGCACTTGGTTTATATTCTTTTGCCAGTAGACACAGTTCATCTGTGAAAAGTGCAAACTGTAACTTTAGCATCGAAAGGTTTTTTGTCCTGCATTTAGAAAAGGCAAAGACTTTCCAAGCATTATGTTAAAGGGGGTAATGTTCTTCTATGTTTAAATTTATGCTATGTAAAGGTTATAGTGGATAAATTTATTTAAAGTCTTTTTCTTGGTGCCTCCTTTATATTTCTTACTTTCTAAGCTTTTTTCTGTTTTTTCTATTATTCTTCTAGTAGTAATCAATTGAATTTAATATATATATCTTTTCTCTCTCTCTCTCTCTCTTTTTTTTTTTTTTAGCAGTGTCTTATTCTGTCACCCTGGTGCCTTGGCATCATTGTAATTCACAGCAATCTCAAATTCTTGAGCTCAAGTGGTCCTGTTTCCTCGGCCTCCTAAGTAGCTGGGACTACAGGTGCCAACCACTATGCCTATCTCATTTTTCTATTTTTAGTTAGAGGTGGAGTCTCACTCTTGTTTGGACTGATCTCGACTGGGCTCAAGTAATCCACCCGCCTCAGCCTCCCGGAGTGCTGGGTGTGACCCACCAATGCCTGGCCTAAATTTAATATATCCTATACTATGAAAATACTTCCATAGGCTTGGCCCTGTGGCTCATGCTTGTAATCCTAGCACTTTGGGAGGCTGAGGCACAGATATGGGAAGATTTGGGAGGCGAGAGGATTGGTTGAAGCCAGGAGTTCAAGATTACCCTGAGCAACATAGTAAGACCCCTGTCTCTAGAAAAAATAGAAAAATTAATTTACATGGGATAGCACATACCTATAGTCCCAGCTATTTGGGAAGTTTACCTGAGCCC
Source organism: Otolemur garnettii (assembly GCF_000181295.1). Lineage (NCBI taxonomy): Eukaryota > Metazoa > Chordata > Mammalia > Primates > Galagidae > Otolemur > Otolemur garnettii. The sequence continues at coordinate 12,123,383 of NW_003852433.1, forward strand.
AGGAGTTTGGGGTTGCAGTGAGCTGTGATGATGCCACTGTACTCTACCCGCAGCAAGAGAGCAAGACCCTGTCTGGAAAAACTCCGGAGAACCTTTTACAGTATAAAATAATTCTGTAGAGTATGTTTGTTTGGGGGCAGGGTCATTGCCAGTGAAATAAAGTTTTTTTACGCAGACTTGATGAGCTGGTTGTGAACATTTGCTAAATCTTTAGTATAAACCTATAAATGAGAAGCATTATTTCATGCGTCTTTCATAACACCTTATTTGTTAATAAAGTGTAAATTACATATATTTGCACTATATTATCTCTAGTTAATGTATTTATATTTTACATTTGTGCTCATGGGTCAATATGCTAAAAGGTATGAAACACTACTTTTAAAATATTATTTGAGTGGTAGTGGAGTTATATGATAATGTGGTAATATTAAAGAATATATAAATGCTAAATATGAACATCATAAACCACTATTGTGATGTTATTATTTTATAGTTAGATTGTTTTAAATTCAACTTCCCCTATTGACTAGTATTCTCTTTCTAGGAACATTGATTAAGGTTAGCAACTTACCTTTGAAAGAAAGGTTTCCCATTGCATCTTTTGATGATCTTTAGAAAAGTTTTTTTTCAGAGAGGATAAAGATGGTTAAGAAGGTAGTAGGTTGATGTATGATCTGTTTCTTTTTCATTATGGAAGAAACAAAGTGAAAGGTCTTATTGCTAGTTTATGCTATAGTGTAAACTTCATTTTTACTTTTAATAATCACATTTATTTTAATTGTTATATGTGTATAGAAATTAAAATAACCTAAATCTATTGTAATTTATCCATACAGACTCTTTTCTCTATAGATTTATCAGTGCAGTAGTTATACAGACTTTTATCTATAGAATATGTGTGTGTGTATATATATATACTTTTTTTTATACACACACCATATATGTGGGTGAAATAGTATTTTGCTGTTTTAGAAGTCTAACATTGCTAAGATTGAAATGAACAAATGGGAGCATTGTTTTGTCTCTTTGTTTACTGCTTTAAGTAGAAAATAAGTCTGTGTGTGGTGGCCCAGGCCTGTAATTCTAGCACTTAGGGAGGCCAAGGCAGGAGGATTGCTTGAGTTCGGGGGTTTGAGACCTCAAGCCTGAGCAAAAATGAGACCACATCACTACCAAAAATAGAAAATATTAGCCAGACATTGTGGTGGGCTCCTGTAGTCCCAGCTACTTGAGAGGGTAATGCAGGAGGAACCCTTCAGCCTAAGAGTTGGAGGTTGCAGTGAGCTATGTTGATGTCACTGCACTCTACTCTACCTGGGGCCACATAGCAAGACTCTATCTCAAAAAGAAAAAAAAAAATCAAAACTCAGAGAAACTCAGAGAAGCTATGAAGGATGTAGAAGGATGTGTGCCTCTAATGGTGTGGAAAATCTTAATATCCTGATTTTCAGTCTGATGCATTTCATTTATAACTTGTTTTAAATAGGAAATAATTTTTAATTATGTTTACTAGTAGATTTTTTGATCAGGAAGAAAATGTTTTATATCTTTTGATTGACTATATAGTTAGATCTTTCTGGTAATTTGAAAGATTTAAAGTTTTTTTCCTATTTATTTTGGCAGAAGTAACAAAAATGAATGAATTTTTGGTAGAGGTTTTTGTTTTTGTTTTTGTTTTTGTTTTTTGAGTCATTTGCTCTGGGGTTGAGTACTGTGGCATTATAGCTCACAGCAACTTCAAACTCTTGGGTTCCTGTGGTTCTCTTGCCTCAGCGTCCCACATTGCTGGGACTTCAGGCGCCTACTACAGTGCCCAGCTATTTTTTTGAAGCTAAGGTTCTAACTCTTGCTCACACTGGTCTTGAACTCCTGATCTCAAGCAATCCACCTGCGTGGGCCTTCTAAAGTGTTAGGATCACAGGTGTGAGCCGCTGTGCCTGGCCCCTTGAATCCTTGACTAAATGATAAAGCTATTTCAGTGCATAAAATATTTGATCCCCAAATTTTAAATTAAATGATATATTTTCAAGAACTGCATTCAGTTTATAAATGGACTAAATGCTCAGTGATTTAAAATTGGACTGTAATATTTTCTTTAGTAACCACCAGAACTTAAAGAAAATCCCAAGTCTCACTGCTAAATTTAGATACACATTTTTGAAATCCAAGTACATTTTGGCTTCTGAGAATCAATGTTAATATTTGAGAGAAATGATCATATATTGCCAGATGTGCATAAAGGTATGGAAATTGACTTTGGAGCTGTCTATGTCCATGTGCAAACTGCTTCAGAAACTACAGTAAAAAATATGAATTTGAGTTTGGGTTACATTGGGAATATCCAGTAGAAGAGTCACAATATCTCATAAGCAAAATGCTATGTATTTGTTTATTACATCATTGTCTAGGAAGTTCTTTGGGTACCTAAGTACTAATGATAGCGCATTCTGGCATCAGAATGTTTTAGTTAGATGGTACCCAACTGTGCATGTCATGTGGGTATTGACCCACCTATAATGCAGCTAACTACTTCTACCCATAAATAAAGTAAGCGACATGCTATACAGAGCTTTGGTGTTTGGATGCTGGAGATCAGTCAGGTTTACCACTACTATCTTTGTCATCTTTTTTGTACCTTTCATGTGAAATTGCCACTGCTATTTCAGGATTATTGATTGTAGTCTCTTTGGGACTTCTGTGTGCCTGATAGGACTTTATTTTATGGGCTGTGTTTGAGAGACTTGGAATAATCTTCTACAATTATGCCTTTAGATGTTAGCTGACTTCATCTTCTGTTAATTGACTTTTACCAACTTTCTTCAGGGTTTCTGCTGCTGCTGGTCACATTTGCTTCTTTGTTTCACACAGTTATATATTTATATCTGAGGATGGAACAAGGCAACTTTTATTCCTTTTGCAGAAGGACTTTGGATCTAATTGTTGAGGAAATACAATAACCAATTATATGTTAAATAATTGCATAGATATCAGATTTTAGAAAATCTATTGACTTAGACAAATTAAAGAGGTATATTAAGTTTTAAGGAAGGAAATAAGATCACAAACTAAAGCAGAATTTATCTTTTATTTATAGTAATTCATTTCTTTCTTTCTTTCTTTTTTTTTTTGAGACAGTCTCACTATGTTGCACTCGAAGTGGCATCACAGCTCACAGCAACCTCAAATTCTTGGGCTTAAGTGATTCTTTTGCCTCAGCCTCCCAAGTAGCTGGGACTATAAGTAATTCATTTCTTTAGTATCACTAAGAGCAGTTTGCATTAGTGACCAAGACAGTAATTTCTGTTCTGTAATTGTGTGATCATTTAAGATTAAATAAAAAGTTATTTCTTAAAGAATCTTGGAGAATCTTATCTGATGATGATTCTCATATCCATCTTATTGCTACATAGAAAATTAAAAGAAAACAAATGTAGTTAGATTGTGAGTTTGTTCATCACTAGCAATAGTTGGAACTGTTATTTATTTAAACAGAGTCTCATTTTGTCACCCTTGGTAGAGTGCTGTGGCATCATAGCTCACAGCAGCCTCCAACTCTTGGACTTAGGTGATTCTCTTGCCTCAGCCTCCCAAGTAGCTGGGACTACAGGCGTCCGCCACAATGCCCAGCTATTTTTTGTTGCAGTTGTCACTGTTGTTTTAACTGGTGGGGGCTGGGTTCAAACCCACCACCCATAGTATATGGGGCTGGCACCTTACCCACTGAGTCACAGGCGCCACCTGGAACTGATTTTTAGTCATAGACTATAATCACAATTCACTATTATGACAAATGGTATGATAACCAAGGTCTTACAAGGCATTATATTTTATTTAGAAATCAGTTAGAAAATGCATACACTTAGGTCAAAAACTTATTTAGTCACCATAGTGTACTATAGCCAGTTGAAATCATTATGTATTTCACTGTCTAGTTGGTGTTTTTTTTTTTTGCAGTTTTTGGCCAGGGCCGGGTTTGAACTGGCCACCTCCAGTAAATGGGGCCCATACCCTACTCCTTTGAGCCACAGGCACTGCCCTAAGTATCTAGTTTTTAATGTTTATATGAAAGCTATTGTTTTCTGATTATGCATTCATGTGTGAGGGTATTATAAAGCATGTGCAAAAGTACTTAACATGCCTAGAAGGATCATACTCTTGAAGTTGTAAATAGCATCCACTCTAAGGGGGTATACAGGCATAGCACTTGGAGATCTTAGACTCTTTTCTTATTATGAATATGGTTTGGTTTTATTGGAGTGTCATACACGTTAAACCAAGGGAAAACAGCACTCGTTTTGTCCCAAACAAGACTTTGGACAAACAAGTGATATTTGGGACATAATATTTTCTAGACTGGAGTTTAGATACTGATACCAGAGTCTAGAGTATGAGAAAATGTAGCAGGAAATGAGGATAAAGTAACTAGACCCAAGACTATATGTATGTTATGTAAAATGGTTGCCAAATCTGTTTTAGTAGTAGAACCGTTTATCAAATGAGATCCCTAGCAGAATCCCATTTGTGTTGAAGTTAGGCAGGGGAACGAGGGTGGGGAACTTTCTTGTGGTAGACTGAGGAGCATCATCGCCAGCCCGCCTTTGGGCTTCATAGCACACACTTGGCTAATGTGAAGCTCTTCCTTTGCCTCTGGGACACTGGGGAAGTCCTTTTAACTCCTTCATCTTGTGGTATCCTCAAAGGTGGTAGTAGTAATTTTTACCTCTATTGAGCTTTGTAGAGATAAGAGGAGGTATAATGAGCTGACGTAAGGGAAAAGCCATTTGCCAGTAGTTACTGAAATACAACTAGTTTTTTCCCCCAGATGTAGATATTCTTTCATTTATTTCTTTTTTGGTGAATAATTCTTTAATATTTATTTCCAGACCAGCTCTCCATCTTTTTTTTTTTTTTAAATTTCAGGTTAATTTGAGAGTAAGAGGAAATAGGTTCCAATGTGTGTGTTTTTTAGGTAGTGTCCCTCTTATAATTGTGTCCCCCCTCAAGAGGTGTGCCGTACATCTTAACATTGTGCCCATTAAGTGGGAGCACACCCATCCCCCCATCCCCACTCTTCCTCCCGCATTCTCCCCTCCCTCACCTTGAATTGATTTGAATTTTTTCCTTACGTGTGTGTGTGTGTGTGTGTGTGTGTGTGTGTGTGTATTAGAGCATTTATGGGCTTCGTATTAATATTGAATACATCGGACACTTGCTTTTCCATTCTTGTGATACTTACTAAGAAGAATGTGTTTCAGCTCCATCTAGGCTAATACAAAAAATGCAATGCAGCTCAATTTACATTTGCCAAAATTTGGAAACAATCTAAATCTAATGCCCACCAACCCAGGAATGGATTAACAAATTGTGGTATAGGTATACCATGGAATACTATTCAGCCATTAAAAAGGTGAAATATAACTGGTTTTTATTATGCCAGTTCTGTTGAGATTATAAGGTTCAGTGCTTCGAGTGTGTAGAATCTTTTGTCAGATTTGGATTGAAATATGTCTTTATCCCTCCCAAGCTATGTGACCCTGTGCAAGTTGCTTTAGTCCCTCCTACCCTGCTTCAAAGGGAGGATTATATTATGATGCCTACCTCAGAGTTATTGTGAGAATTTTAGAATACAATATATTCAAAACACTTAGAATAGTGCTTGGTAAAACAAACACTTGATAAATGTTAACTACTATTATTATTTCCCTCTCTAGCTAGCCTTCCTTCCTAAACTTTCAGTCTTAAATTATTTGAATCCTCAAACTTCTTCAAGTCCAAGTTTAGTCCTAACTCCTCAGCAGAGCCTCTTGAGTCTCACAGTTAGAATAATCTCTTCCTGAATTTTATAGAAACCTAAACATGCCTTCTGGTATACATATATCTGGCCAAATTTTATATTTTCTCCTGAGGAAAAGGATTGCATTTCATTCATGTTTTAAAATCTCTATTCACATGCATCTTTCCAAGAATTTGGAAGTCACTCAGTAAAAATTGAATTTTTACTTTTTAATACGAAACTCTGTAATTAGTGCAGTTATTTTCTTGATTTCTTACACAGTGCATGACCCATGGAGAAAGTGTTTTCTGCAAATCTTTGAGAAAGACAGATAGTTGCATAGTAAATAGATAACGGAATTTCCTAGAACATGTCTTAGGCTTATTCAGTGCTTTTGTAAGATCTTAATGATGAAACTTGCCTTACATTACTTATTACATTGCCTGTCGTTTTATTGAAATTTACTTGACTTTTTCATTTAATAAAAATACATTGAATATTCATTATTCATGTGTGGATTAGTCTCATAAATTCTTTCTTATTAATTTTTTTGTACCTGGTTGGAGTCTCCTGTGTACCTAATACCCTCTCTGTTCCACTGCTTCCCTGTCCCAGTCTCTAGTTCTATCTTAGAGACTGAGTACATAAGCAGGTAGTGATATTAGCTTAAGGAAAACAAGATTTGAATAGTGGAATGAAAACCAGAGTCTAACACGATCAGTGATTTTTGTTCTTAACTGGCTGACATTTAAGAGTCAATGTATTTTTCAAATTTTTTTCCTGTGAAGATCATAATGGATTTGACATCCTTTTGAAGTGGCATCAAGACATTTTGCTCAATGGATTATGAAGAATTAATTTCTACAGCCTCGTTCAGTAAAAATATTGGAGCTATTTTCCCATTAGTTTATGTCTTTAGGTTCTATCTCCTGCAGAACCAAACAGATTCTATAAGCAAATGGAGTTTTAGCCCTACTATAAAAGACCCACTTCCAGTAATATAGGACCCAATGGCACTCCCTCTCATCCTTTGTATTTCTTAATGACTTTCTTCATCTTTTTATCTGACCTTTTTGTTTTTCTTTCTGGGGTGTATCAGGTTATTTCTTTGAGCTAACAAAGAAAGGGTCACTTCTAGCTTTGAATTCTAATCCTGCTGCTTAGTGACTCCTTTCTATTGTGCAATGTAACCCCAGGAAACTGTCTTTCTGCTTCTCAGCCTTATACAATGGTTTTTATAGCGTGTGTCTAGTTTTGCATATAATAAACATTAGACTTTAAAAACAGAAAACCAGTTGGCTAACACTGCTACTGTTAAAAAAGAGGAGCATCCTAGAATTTGATTGTGGCTTTTTGGCACATGATTTCTTAACATACACATCTCTTTAAATTCTAGAACTTTGACCATATTTCATCTTACTCCTTGCCTTTACATCGATGAGCTTGGCTCCTCAATGGCTATCCTTTTTCCATCTGGAATCTGAAATGATGCAAAATCTGAAACTTTTGAGTATCGACATGACGCCATTAGTGGAAAGTTTCATACCTGACCTCATGCATCAGATCACAGTCAAAACTTTTTCATGAATGAAATCATTAAAAATACCATACAGATTACCTTTAGGTCATGTGCATGAGGTATATATGAAGTATAAATGAGTATCTCTAGGATACCTTAAGTATATGCAAATATTCCAAAATCCATATAAATCCAAAACTTTTCTAGTCCCAAGCATTTTGGATAGTGGATACTATACTCATCCTATACTTGGTTGCCAATTGTCATTGCTATTTGCATATGATCTGTAGCCAACTTTTATTCCTCAGAGTTAATATCTGGGCTAATTAGAATTCTTGAGTTTGAAAGAGACTGCACAGGCTGTTTACTTTCCTAGTAGGGAAAGTAAAACTGTCTTTCTAGTTTTAAAAATTTATTGGAAGTCAGTACTAGTTAATTGAATTCTGTTATTTTATTTAGTGAAATAAATTATTGCAATGTTATATAACTTTTAAATTTTAGTTATGTGGGAATTGCTTATGATATAGAACTTAAAAATAACCACTTCCTTAGAAATTGACTTTATAAAATTTTAGCTTATTTTATATTTTATACATAACATTTGTACAATTCACATTTTAAAAGTATACTGTTAAATATTTGAAAATTCTGTTGGTTGAAGAATGTACATTTCTTGAAATATAAACTTACATAAATGACCCTTGATATCTGTAAATGGGGTTTGTATAACCATTTAATAAAAATGAATTACTGTCTTTTGTGTAGAGTATGCTTTTAATTCAGGGGGAGGAGTCTTTAGTTAATTTTACAGCTTTTGTATTAGCCAAGCTTGGATTCCTGCCACTGGTTATTGGAATGTCTCAGTGGAGCTCATTCTTAATTTCACATTCAGTAGATGTATTTAATTTATAGAAAGTTTTAGTATTGAGGGCACCTATTCCATATGTATACAGAGAAATTTTATAGCGTTCAGATGTGTCCAGTAAAGTTTTTGTGAAACTGTTATTTCAACTTTCAGATTTTGTATGCTGTCCCATTTATTTTCTAAATATATAAACTATCCTGACTTGCTAGGGTGCCATTATTGCAAAAGCTCCTTATTACACAGAGGAGTTAATTCAGCTTTGAAGAGTCATAATTTTAACTTTCATGGAGTTACACTGTGGCAGAATCCAGTCACAAATTATAGATTCAGGCTTTAATGGAACATTTTAAAAGGCCAGTATAATGAAAAATCCTCATGTTATTATGTTACTTAGTTGAGACTTACACCATATTTGATCTTTCAAAGAACTTTCAAATTTCTCTTGACTACATTCAATGAGTGGGTTACATTGGAACTTAGTACATATGTGTTTGTGTATTGCTGTCTCTTTCTAAAATAAGTTTGGAATTCTATTTGTTGTTTTGATTCTATCGACTTTAATGATCAAAATCCATTAAATTGATTTAATGACTCCTGCCATTAAAAAAAAATCCTGATTTTGAATTTTAGTTTTCAGGTATTTTTATAATGAATGTTTATTTTAGTTCCTTAAATAATATTGGTATGTGGGGATAAGTTTTTGGTTGGCCAGCTTCTCTAAATTGTTTGAATATTTTGAGCAAAATAATATATCCAAGCATGTTAGATTTTCATATTTGGTATCAGTCATGTTAGAATTGTCTGGTTTGAATGTTTGTAAATCTTTAACAAAAAGCATTTCTTTAGTAGTGTAAATTAGATACATTGCCAGTGATTAAAAAATAAAAAGCCTCTTCATACTTCATTTATTTTTTCCCATAACTCTGCAGATGATTTGTATATCGCTTTTTCATTTGCTGTGCCAAATTTTAAAATGCCTTTTTTAGAAAAAGTGTTAGTTATAAAAGATATGAGATATGTACTGAATATATGGAAATTACATGATGTATTCAAGAAGATTTATGCTTATTTGTCGTTGGGTTTTTACTAATAAAAATCTGTAATATTGTTTTTATTTAAATCATTTCAATTTCAAGCCTTTTGGTCATGGGAAGTATGTTCATCCATAATGGTTTATGAGCAATTATCTCCACTTATGCTTTAACAAGAATAATTTCAAAGCTGAGCCTCTTCCAAAAGAGGCAGTTGCTAATGCCTAAAAATAAAGGTGGTTTCAGTTGTAACTTTGTTTTAGTCTAGAATAGAATGCCCTGAAAATAGTAACTTTCTGTACTTGAGTATGTGTAACCTGTTCCCATCAGCATATATCTGATAGAAAGTGCTGGTCATTATATGAAGATCAGAGACTTTTGTTTGATTTTAAGGCAAAAGATAAATTGGTAGTTTTCATTCTGCTAAAGTGAAAGTATCTCACTGTGGCATACTTCTTTCTCAGTAATTATGCAGGGTCTGATATTGAGATGCTGGCCATTTCCTTGGGAACAAGGTTTAGGTAGAGATAATCCAGGAATAATAAAATATCGTTATCTCACCTCAGTTTTAAAATAATAATAAAAATAACTGATTTTAAAAATAGAAATCAATAATGATAACGGCTGTATGTAACTTACGCAATGCCTCACTTCCCAATTAAATGGCATAAGAAAAATGGCAATTAAAATGTGCATATCTTTGTCTCTTTTTCTGTGATTATCAAAAAAAGCTCTGAATATCCTAAAAAACAAAACTTCATTCTAATTTATAGATAAGTTTATTTCTCAAACATTATGTATCTATGTACATCTTGATTTATCTACTTGTAAAGTGTACTCCCTGTGGGGTCTGCCTCCATCTTCACTGTTGTGTTCTAAGTTTTTATCACTTTATCACCTCATTGTGAGCTATTGCAGTAGCCTTCTAACATTCTGACTCCCTACTCCTTGCCATGTATCTCAACCCATCCTCTCATCCCCTTACTTTGCTTCCTCCCTGACATAACATGCTGGGTTACCAATTCTGATAGATGTGGTCTGCTGGAGAAGCTAGGCTGCCTCTCCTTTTTTTTTCCCTCTTAAACCCTAGTTTCAAGCACTGATTGTCTCCTAGAATATGAAGTTCCTCTGCCTAGTTCAGCCCACTGTGTCTTCTGAGGCTTCGCCCTGATAATTCTGTCCCCATTTTCAGTTCCTAGAGTGGGGGCTACTACCTACTTCTTTCCCTTTGTGAGTAGTGATAATCATGGATTTATTTAGTCTTTTCTACGTTTTAGTTCCCAGATTGTTTAGAGGGAAACCAATGGCTTTTTAATGGAACAATTAAAAGTAACCTATATCTTCTCAGGTACAGCTCTTAAGGTTTTTCTAAAGATGAGATAAAAACTAGTATGAATAAAAACACATTCGCTAAATGTTGTGAAACTTCTCTTACCTTTTTCTTAATTCCATTTAGCGGTTCCATACTGTTGAAAGAGAAGGCAGGAGGGAAGACTGTATTGGAAACTTACCTTAGCTTCTAGGTGTCTCAGCTGGAATGTACAGGTTGTGTGGCAGAAAGACAATGGCAACAATTCTAGTAGTGAGTGAGGACTAGGATTTGGCAGGAGGGCAAGAAGGAATGAGACAGGAACTGTAAGTGAGAAACCCTAAATTTATCCTGGAGAATTTTCTTTTCTTGGGAGTTGTCTCCTGACAGCATTATCATCAGCTTCTATTTTTATTGCCGTAATCTATTTTTAAAAATCTCATGTTATTAAGTACCAACATTATTTTAGTTTAAATTATATTGAATATCAAGTACATGTCACTTGTACCCTATAGCTGACCTGTGTATAATGGGTAAAGAAAATGACTTACAAAATTAAAGCAATAGTGTTTTACAGCTTTCACCAATGTTCTTGTATAAATATGTAAAATAGTTAGCTTAATGTTTAATTTTGGGTGCCTAGCCTACTTGGGTATTACTCTGAGTAAAGGAAGGCATTTTTTTTTTTAACAAAAGTTTTTTTGGGAGGGGGTAATGAAGGTTTTTTAATGGCAGAGTAATCAGTTTCTGTATTTCTAAGAAAACTCCTTTAATCCATCTTGTGGTGGCACTTGAAACAAGTTTGCTAATAAAGACAGATAACATCCTTTTATTGTTACTTGTGTTTATTTTATGTTGCATCCATTCCTGTGCCATAAGTTTGTGTTTCCTCTGGGTTATCTTTTTCTTCTGTGCACTGTCCTCATCTGGTTTTGGAACAATTTGTTCCTTTACAGTAAGGATCATCTTGAAGTGGTGGGGGTAGCTCATGATGGGTTCATGTGACCATGAGCTCTCTTAAGTTCTGCAAATCTCAGGTGCTTCTCACCTAAATGTGCTCAATGACCAGAAAATCTACATCTCAACCCTTAAGTTCAGCATTTCTTTCTACATTTTTAAGCATATGCAGCAAAAATTCAGCAGTTTTTGGCCAGGGCTGGGTTTGAACCCACCACCTCCAGCATACCAGGCTGGCACCCTACTCCCTTGAGCCCCAGGCACAGCCCAAATTCAGCAGTCTATTTGGGCCAGTGACCCTGTTGCCAGCACCACTGTTTGGCCTGGGCATATCTACCAGTTGCACCATTGTAATGCTAGAATGGTACACAGTGCTTCTTTAAAGTGACATCTTTCAGATACATTGATGGCTTGGATAATTTCAGGAGTGTTCTTAAAGTGAACATAAAGATTTGAACCTTTGCATGACTTTGTAGGGTTCTCTGGGTCAAGTGAATAGCAAACCATTCCTACAAATAACCTCAGGCTCGTACAGAGATGGACGTGAAAAAGAAATATTGTACTCATTTCTCCTTCTCTGCAAATTTCTCTACAAGAAATTTCCCTTATGAATTGTAGCAGATATGTTTGATTATATTTTTATGTTTTACTACATATATTATTTGTTAGAAAATTTTAACATAAATTACTATTGGATTTATGTTTGGTGAGTGTTGAATTAGTTTCATTTAACAAAGAAGCTAATAAAAGACAAAGGCATTAGATATTCAAAGTTTCTTTTAAATGACCATTCTTCTTGTTATTTGGGATTGTAGAATTACATTCATTTGGGATCTTTGTGGTTAGGTTTTTTTAACTGATTCAACTTTTGAAATTAAAAGACAAATTATTCTTTTATTAATATTTTATGTAATTATAAACCAGCCTGCCATATTTTGAATTAGACAAGAAATGGTATGTTAAAGAATGTATAGAGAATGATAGGACTACATTTTAATATTGGCTTTGCAAATAACCTGCTTTGTAAGCTCATGTCTCTATCTAGAGTAGGTTTTATACACTGACTTAGAAATGTCACTATTCATATAGGTAATTTTTATTGATTACCTAGTATATACTTCTTGTTATTTGTGATTTCAAAAGGCTGATTAAAATTTTTTGTACATTAGTAATTTTTAGTGTACTAATATTCTCACCCCCCCCCCTTTACATGTAACCTTTCTAACAATGCCTGCTACTATGTCATAGTAACTCTGTATTGGATCATTGGTAATCACAATGCTTATTATGTTCTTTATTAGAAAATTTCACACCTTGATATTGTTCAAATTATGTTAAATGTGAGATTTATGGCAAAACATTTCTGCCCTCACATATGCCATTCTGAAAAATGCTATGACTCATATTTTGTGTCTTATCAATTTTCAGTACTGTCTATCCATAGGTAGAAGAAGGATTAGTCAACAGTCCTCAGGGACTAGAAGAGAACCTACCAAATCAAGGGCTGCTAAGAAGTACGAGGCACCCCCATCCAGAGTCTTAAGTGCAGCTTCTACTGGCAGGATGGCTAGAGGGGCTTATTCAGAGCAGCTCAGCCTGAGAGAAGGGTAGTTTGTTTTTGTGCTGAGGCTTTCATTCATTGTCTCAGAGGCGGGTGCTCAGTGCTGTCTGGGCCTAGAATTGGGTAGATTAGATTAAAAGCGGGGGCGGGGGGGAGGAAAGAAACACTAGTGTTCAAAAGGACTGTTAGGAGTCTTATGATATTGTTTTGAATGTTATCCTACACTGAATCTAGAAAGAAATACAGCATTTTCTCTCTTGGGATTCATCATCTGAGAAATAAAGTCATTGAAATGTGAGAGTGCATTTCAGCCAAATAAATAGATATAGAAGGAAGAGTTCCCAGACCCCCCTTGCAGTTACCGCTTAAATTTATGTGTGTTTTATAGTGATCTGTAGAGTCTCTTACCATCTCTGTGTTTACCTGCGGCACTTCTAATCCTTGCATACCACTTGACAGGTGCTTGTGAAGGAGAAAACAGACAGAAGAGGATGAATGAAACCGTACTAACTTTCTCTACTGTGAAAATGATACGAGCCTCATCCTGCTGATGATAGCTTGGTGTGGCTTCATATTCTAGGGATGAGATGATGATTTTTGATGGTGAACTTTGGTTCACATGTTTAATTTTTATTAGTAATGGTTCTCTTCTATTCTGAGGTTTAAAAAAGACAAAAGATTGGGTTCTTTCCAAATGTTTCTTTGATGTGACTCTTCTTGGGGGGACTAGCGAAGAATGACTTAATATTTTTCTACTTGATGATTGTTTTGTTGGTTATAGTTTTCTATCAGATTCTCAAAGGTTGTCACAGTTCATATGCCTGCCCAGAGAAATGTTCTGTCAGTGTGGTAGTTCATCTAGTCGGACTTTTAAATCTCAGTCTTTAGATGCTGTGTGTTCTTATGAGTTAGGATTACCACCTATAGCATGGCCTCTTTTTTTCACTCTTCTTACCACTAGTATCACAGAGCTGGTCGTAATCTTAGACCATTTGATTTCTCTGTGTTGCTGTGAAATGAACATAGCTTACGTTCACTGTGTGCTTTCTTTCCTTTGGAATAGTTTGAACTGAAAAAGCTCCTGAGTCAGCAGTGCCTTTGGGTTATGCCAAGATACAGACTTTACTTTTTCAGTACTGAATCTACATAGAAACTTAATTGGTTAATTTTTTTTTAAAACACTTACTTATGGACCGTATGAAAAGTGCGTATGTTTGCTTTGAACATCCTGAAGCTAAATCATGCATTTGTAATTCATGGTGTGGCCACTGGAATACAAAGTTGATTTATTCTTGTGGTGATTAAGCTCCAAGAGTGAAAAAGAGGACCTCTTTCTCTTGCTATTGGTCAAAGTAAGAAGTAACATATAGTACAGTGTTGTCATTCTTAGTCACATGAACTCTTAATGCTTTCTGGACACATTTGTTTAGAGAAAATATTCTTAAAACATGGACATCTGCTTTACATGCAGTGGTAATAATCTCTAGACTACCCATGAATATTGCATTGAATTAACCCTATTAATTAGGCTTCAGAGTTGTTCAAGGAAAAGAACACAGCTTTGTGGCAGGGTTCCAAACACATGCCAGTTTAAATAAAATACATGTCTTCTGTTACTTTTACCCTTTCTCACTGTTTGAGCATCATCAAGCCATTCTGCTTTAGGTAGGGATGAGTGAAGAATCTGCAGATAGTAGGGGGAGGGATTGAGTAGAGTGGTTTTATTCCTAGTTATATATCTTTATACATAATCAAATAAATGATATATGCATGCACACACTATGAAAAGCCAGATGAAGGGTACTCTTGGCTCCTGATTTAACTTGCCTGTTTTAATTAAGAAAATGATGACATGTATACTGATTATGGTAACATGTTTTAGAGCATGTTTTACCTTTTGTATTAGATTTCTATGATGATGCATTTCTTTTTCTATTACTAAATATGATTAATGTGCAACATAGTGTTAACTGTGCTCTTTCCCCAAGGACACCGAATGGGAGGCAGGCAGCATGTAGAAGCTAAATTATTCGGAGAGGAGTCAGTGATTGATTTAAGTATAAAAGGATTAATTGGTCCCTGAACCAGACTATTAAACTGTACTGTGATCTTGACTGAAAGTGGAAGAATTAGAAATGCATTGCGTAGAATAAATTAGTACATTTTTCATGGCTTTACTCCTCCTTTTTTTCTGTGTTGCTTATTGTGGTTTTATGTACTGTACTCTATTGTATGCTTAATTGATGCAGAAGGGATTCAGTGTGTAATGATTAAATGGGATGTAGAAGTAGAACTGTTCATCAAGTTTTAAGGTGGTTCAGTTCTTCCAGGGTAGCTGAAAGTATCTTCATGGAAGGAATATTTCTAGGAACTGTTACCAATTATGACCCCAGTATGGAAGGTAAGTGTTACTGAATAAGAAATTAAAAAGTTTCCATTCTTTGAGGATATTGTTCAAAATGATCATCAGCTAATAATGGGTAAATACATATCCCTTTAATTCTTGGAAGAATTGAATTCAGACTTCAGCCCTTGATGGTAAACGGTTTAGTAGTATCATACCCAAAGAAAATCGTCTTTTTATAATTATTTCTATTCAAAAATATTGATTTTTCTCATTCTAACTCATAGACTGACACTTCATTGAGACAGGATGCTGCTTTTTAATATTAGTCTCATCTGTCCTTTCCAGGGAGAAGAAATTTATAGTTTATTCACTTCTACTTTATCACTGATTTTATAAATAAAATGTAAATCATGTAAGTTCAATTTTCAAATAGTAATCCTGGTAATAAAACAAGAAAAGTTTGGTTGAGAGTAGTTGTATCAGAATTCATGTATGCATGGGTTTACTACCAATATAAATTTTAACTTTCACAATGGTATCTTCAAGATATTTCTCTTTACCCTGTCTTACCACATCTTTCCCTTATAATTTGATGTGCTTTGCTTCATTATTATTTTAGCTATTGAGTAATCAGTACATATGGGATATTTTAAAACAGGCACAGGTTCCCTACGAATTGAGATAGAGAATCATTAGAATCTTAGGATTGAAGGCCATCGTACCCCTGAACCCTTTCAGTACTCGAGTTTTCTCCACCACACCTTCAAGAATAGCAAGTAATGGTACTTT
>NW_003852433.1:12139968-12146392 GCF_000181295.1 Otolemur garnettii
ATTGGCTTTCTAGGTCTATAGTTTTGGGGGGAGATAGGCTTGACAAGCAGTCTCCCATGGGGATTATAATTACCCTCCACACCTTGTGCTAATGCTAGATCCTTTACATCTAGTTCAACTGATGCATCTTATGAGGGCCTTTGCTCTTTTTGCCAATCACAATTAATTGCCTCCTGTTACTGGTTGAAACTCCCTCAGTTGGTCATTGGGGAGTCCTAAACTAACAAAAGCTATAGATGAATTGTAGGCTAACTCTGTATGCTGTGTAGTATTCCAGTGTATGAATATGCCCAAATGTATTTATCTATGGTAGAATGGATTAATGGGAGTTTGGGTAGTTTCCAGTCCTGATATGTGTTTAAAATCAGTAAATAAGTCTATCAAGAGTTATTCAGTGAGAAATTGGTAGATTTGATAGAGTTTCTTATTGCTTGAGTAAATGACCTGGCTGATCCAGAGAAGAGTGATGCCTACCATATTTCTACCCCACTTTTATTATTATTATAAAAGGAGAAAATTATTTTAAGTGGAAATCTCTGAATTTAATGTAAAATAGGTTGTGCGATTATTTCATTTATTGTTACTTACTATTCAGGTCGTGATAGTAATCACATTCATAAATGTGACTATTAAGTAGAAAAACTGGTATTTACTCAAATGATAATTTGTTCAAATTGTACTTTATAACTTCATTATTTGTTTTCAGTGAATTTTGTTAGTAAACTTAGGGATTTCTACTTTTCTAAAAAGAGAAAATATGAATGGATTATTTTGATTCAGCTAAATATATTAAACTTCCAGTGATACTGTGTGTCTGTGTAGGGGTGGAGGTAAAGCTTCTATCATTAGAACAAACTCAAAGTAAGGGAGGAACCTCCTCCACTTTACCGACCCACCATTACCTCCTCTTTAATGTGTCCTCTCTTTGCCCTTGTTTCAAGAGCTGCCACTCTTGAACTTGTCTTATTTTCTTCATAGCTTTTTTCCTGAAAATATCTTGTAAAGAACTGAAACAGCCTTACTGCCCCAGCAGAGTATAAACTCTGCAAGAGTCGGGACTCTGTGGGTCTTCACTATGGTACATTTGGCATTTAGGGCAGGGCTTGCACATTTGCTGCATGAGTGAATGAACTAATAGTTGCCTGAGCTACTGATTCTTTATAATACAAGAAGATTGTCAGAATCTTTTTTTTTTTTTTTTTTTTGAATGGTAACTATGTACATAAATGCACTTCTGGGGTACAGTGTGAGGTTTTCACATGCAATCCAAAATACTTCCATCAAACTGGTCAACACAGCCTTCATGTCATTTTCTCAGTTATTGTTTTAAAACGTTCACATTTTACTCTTAGAAAGATTCACTTGTACCCCTTCAGAATCTTTTATCTCTAAACTTTTTGCACTTGGTGCTCTCAAGAAAAACTGAGCATCTATAATTTTATGTATTCATATTTTTTGTAGTGACCAGATACTGATCATATGTGATTGTCATTAAGTAAATGTGAATATAACTACTGTACATATCAGGCTAGTTTGAAGAGTGGGTATTTAGTGAGTATCCCAGGGGTATACACCAACTTTATAGGTGCTACATCATTTGACGGTTTGTAAGTTTCTGTTTGTTTTTTACTTAGACATTAATGTTGTTAGATTCTAACATACCCCCTTTCTTTTATATCCTTTCAGTTGAATTTTACTTAGAGAAATTGCTTTTAACCTTTAAGAATCAGAGTTAATTCTATTTAGAATTTATATAACACACTGCAAAATCTGTAGCCATGTTTGCATCATAATTTTATACAGACTATTAGAAAAGTAGAAGCATCTTATGCTTATTTCTCTGTTTTTAGCCATAAGATTTTTCTAAGGGTTAGAGGAGTTAGGATCATGAGCAGTGCTGATAATTGAAGACTGCCCTGTGTTTTTATTAAAGAAAAAGAAAACCTACTTTCTGGTATAGGCCTGTGGCATGGGAAGAGTACGGAAGATAAATACTTGCTGATAATAGCATTCTACCAAATAAGTGTCAGCTCCAATTTCATTTTTCTTTGCCTGGGAATACCATGACCTCCTTTGAGTACTGGTGAGTGAGACATCTTGCAGTAGTGCTGAATATAAAAGACCTTGCTTTCTGGTAGGCTAATGCCAAACATTAGAAAGCCTTTAAAGAACTTGCCGAGCCACAGGAGTGTCAGCTGCTGGCCTTGAAGCAGAGATCTCAAAAGGTAGATTTCTTTCATGCTTCATTTGTTGTAGGCATTGTGAATAGGGACAGAAAATAATTCCATGATGTTAGGTAGTTTCATCTATATGTCAGCTTCCATTAAATAAATACTATAACATATGAGTACAGTGCTCAGACATAAAAAAAAAATAAATTGTGTAACATAATACTATCAGTTTCTTAGAATTGGGGTGGGAAGGAGGAAGACAGGTTGGGTCTGAACATGGATCCTTCCTTTCTGTTTTTCATGCCTTACTTCATTCTAGAAGTATTTAACATAGCTCACACACAGTTAATTTAATGAGACAGGAAAAAAAAAAGATGAGAAAATAGATAGAGGGTGAAATACGTGATGGAAAGTACCGCAGTGGATTATGGAGCAATAACACTGTATGAAAGCAAAATAGCTACATAGCAGCTACTAGTACTTGTTAATAGATTTTCTTTTTAGTTGTTGCTTGTTTGACCATGTAAGTGAAGTCCTACTTGCTGCTGTTCACCTGATGAATGGCAGCATATTGGAACTCCCATCTGCTTAATGGTTTTTTGCCAGGTCATTCCTTCTACTGTGAGCCAGATATGCGAATCTAGGCAGATGTCAGAGGTCCGTCCCTACATTTTCTTTCAAGCTGGCAAGAATTCCATCATGACTACCACTTAGGCTCTTCCTTAGGTGTCAGAATTGGTCATTAACAATTGTATATGTTTCTAAAACATAAGCAAACATTTATGAGTTTAAGGTGTACTATAAAAATATGTTTTGTAGTTTAGGATGATACACATTTCAGTTCAGCAACTGGGAGCTGTGAAGATAGCCTGGTTGGTGCTCTTTGGTGGAGTCAGAAGGATATATAAAATCTTAATATTTTAGTGCCAGTTGATCTTTTATTGTCCTTAGTAATATATAATACCTTAGTACTTAATGAGAAAAATAATACAAAATTTTATGTATTTCCCCTCATCCTTCATTTTCTACCCCCCACTTTGTTCCTGTCTTTTAAAATAACAAACAAAAAAGTATGAAATGTGTTGTTTTATATTTAAAAAAAAATCAAGCGTGTCTTAAAGGGAGCAATCCAAGTACTTTAGTGGTTATGGGTTATCTAATATAAATGTTACTTTAATCTGTATGTTTTACCAGGCATACTCCCCTTGAATTTTTTTTGCAGTTTTTGGCTGAGGCTGGGTTTGAACCTGCCACCTCCAGCATATGGGGCTAGACCCTACTCCTTTTAGCCACAGGAGCCACCTCCCTTTGAATTTTTAAAGATATGTCCAGAGAATCTGTGACTAGATAATTTGGCCTACTTTAGCTAATGTGTGTTAACTTCTGACTTTTCAAGCATACATCACCAACTTTAGCAGTTCTTATATCTATTTTGGCATCTTGGAAATTCTCTTATATTAGTTTTTACTGCCAGGGTTATATATTGGCTCTAACTTTTCTAGCCTTTAAATAGAAGGACATACTGAATCACAGCCTCTTCACTATCACTTGCATCTAGTAAGTGAAATACCCGGGGAGGAACATTAAGTCTTACAGGCTGCAAAGTCACCATTTTTGCATTAACACAAGGTGTTACCATTATAGTACCAGGAATGGAACCCTGTCATCTGGAAGGGTTAATCACCATCTAAGTGCTGAATTTACTGCCAGAGACCACCGGAGCATTGAGGATAGAGGGCTAGAAAAGAGCAGTCATAGGACTTGCTAATTTTACTCATATACAAGTTGAGTATCCTGTACCTGAAATGCTTGGGATCAAAAGTGTTTCAGATTTTGGAATATTTGTATATACAGAATGAGATTAATCCTAGAGTTGAGATGCAAGTCCAAACAAAATTCATTCGTGCTTCATACACCTCTTGTACACAGAATCTGAAGGTAATTTTATACTATGTGTGCATTTGTGTAAAGACAATATCTTGCTCTGTTTTCCGGGCTAGAGTGCCCCGTCATCATTATAGTTCACTGAAGCTTTAAGTTCCTGGGTTCAAGTGATCCTTCCATCTTAGCCTCACAAGTACCTGAGACTACTGGTGTATACCACCAAACCCATCTAATTTTTATGATTTTTTTTCCTTTTTTTAAGAGATGGAGTCTACTCAGTATATTGCTGAGGCTGATCTCAAGCTTGTGGCAATAAGTAATCCTCCCACCTTGGCCTCCCAGAGTGCTAGGATTACAAGCACAAATCACTGTGCTTGGCTCAATATGCAATATTTCTAGTAATTTACTAGGAACAAAATTTTGATTGACTCATCACATGAAATCAGGCCCAAAATTTTTCACTTTGCATGATATCATGTCAGTTCTCAAAACGTATTGGATCTTTCGCTTAGGGTTTCTCAACCTCTGAGTGTATTTTTGTGAAGGTAAAGAATTCATTGAGGCAAATTTTGTATTGTATTGTCATAATGGTAGCTTTTTCTCAGAAGGATGGTGATTTTTAGAACTGTAATGATAATTTAGTAGTTATAAGTACTATCTCTCATTTTAAGAAACATATGCAATTAACTCTCCTGGACATTTTAATTGCCTTGTAATCAGATATAACTTATAATTTAAAGAGAAGATATATGAAATAGTAAAAGCTCCTCAGTGCCACACAAAATAATTGAATCAAGACTGTGATGATGCTACCCTTTTAAAAAAAAAGGAAATAAAAGTTGAAGCCTGTCCAGTAAGAGAAAGTTTAATATACTAATGAGCAAAGAATATTAATACAGTTTTTGTGAGGGTTGCCAGAGTAAACTGTATTTTTAAGGAAATGATAAAGTAGCATTAGCAGAATATTCCCCAGTGAGGATCTATATAGTAAGGCAAATTACTTTTGGCAAGAGGTTTAATTAATGACAACTTGGAAAATTTTCAAATGATAAGTTCATAACACAGAAAGCATTTAGATAAAATTATCTAAATGCATTTTGCATTGTGAATCTGTTATCAAAAAACTTTTACACCATGGAAAAGAGTTTAATATTCATGATGCATTTTGAAAGCACTTGTAATAGTTGTATTCTGAAAACTCAGTGTGTGAAGTAAGTTGAGGATTTAGAATAAGAGAATAGAATGATCTGGAGCACTAGTCCTTCTTCTTTTGTATTTATATAAGTCCTTTCCCAGTTACCCTGGTTACAACTCCTGCCAACCTCTTGTGTTTCTTAGGTAAATAGTCTTAAAGGGTGCCTTTTTTCTTTAACTGGAAATTACATATTGCCTCCTACTATGATAAATTTCTTCCCACTTTTAAAATATTCACTGTGCACATTAACCACTCTTATTTACCTCATGATGGAACTTTCTAAAGAAAAGTTGTTTAATCTTTGGCTGTGACTAAACCTGCCTTCATCCATTGGTGACTATTGAGTGCCGTGTGCTAGTTGCTGGGGATACACAGGGCCATTCTTCCCCCCCCCCAGGAAGACACAGTATGATGGAGGAGACCACCAAAATTAATAAATGCAAATTATAACAAACCCTGTGAAGGAAACAAATTAAATAACGGGAGTATTGGGCATATGAATTGGAATATGTACTGTAGACCCTCTGCAAGTTGACCACTCAAGGGATTGTAACAAACATGGTCAACATACGGAAGTGGTCAACATAAACAACTAGGCTTACTGTACTCATGTACATGTGGTGCACGGTCAGTTTATGAAAATTAGGTCAATTTAAGGAGGTCATCAGTGTAGGGAGGTGGTCAACTATGGAGGTTGTACTGTATGTTAGGTCCATGGAGCCTTTGAGCATTGTGGTTGGTGTATAAAAGTGATGAGTGCTGTGGGGAAAAAACAGGGAAGATAGCTGTGTGGGGAAACTGAGGTGGTGACGTTTAAGAAAAACTTGGAAGAAGTGAAGGAGAGAGCCATGTTGATATCTAGGAGGAAGAGAGTTTCAGGCAGAGGGAGCAGTAAATTCAAATTGTGATTCCTTTGAAGAATAGCAGGAAAGCTTACTGGGCTGGAATGAAGAGAGGAAAGGGGAAGAACAATAGGCAATTTGGTCAGACAGATAATCCTGGGGCAGGATTGGGGACTGTCTGGGTTTACACTTTAATGGGGAACTATTGGAGGGTTGGCTTTTGAGTTTACTGTTCTGTTCTATTAACCTCTTTGTCCTTAAGTTAGTTACTACACTGTTACAATTACTTTGGCTTAATAATAAATGGTGATGGCTCAGCGCCTGTGGCTCAA
>NW_003852433.1:12147640-12161379 GCF_000181295.1 Otolemur garnettii
ATATGAATAGGTGGGTGAATTTTTAGTTCTTGTTTACAGAATGTTTTCTAGTTTCATTTTTATAGAAAAATATTATGTTTCAGATTCATTGACATAAAGTTGCAATAGATATATCTGTTTTATCATTAAAAGCTTCTTCACTTTATTTGTGGTTAATAATTTTTTTCATTCCCGGTATGGTTTATAGGAACGCTTCCCTACTTGTAGGGACATCTCCCTTCCTCAAATCAATCTTAACTAGTATTTTGTTGTCTTTGAACCTGCTCAGAAAACAAGTTGTATTTTGTTAGTCCTTTCTGTTCCTTTTTTCCTATGTTCTATTTTCATCATTCTGTTCTGTTGTATTTAGTCTTTGTTTTTTTTTTTTTTTCAATTTTATTTATCATATAATTTCTAGGCATATAAGTATATAAATTACCCTTTAAGTACTGTTTCTCTTAGATTTTGACATGTTTTACTTTTGTGGTCATTCAAGTTTAAATATTTTGTGATTGACATTACTATTTTTTCTTTTAGCTGGGGCTGGGTTTGAAGCCGCCACCTTCAGCATATGGGGCCGGCACCCTACTCCTTTGAGCCACAGGCACTGTCCCGACATTACTATTTTTTTTTATAGTCCATGATTTATTTAGAGAGTGTGTTGTTCACGTTTTCAAACAAATGATTTTATTTTTACCTTTTAAAAAATACCCGGATTTCTAACTAAATTGCACTGTTGTTAAAGAATTTGTAGTCTGTATGTCATCAGTTCCTAAGACTTGTCTGTGTCTTTTTTACCGTTCTTCTTTGTGTTCTTAGAAAGAGAGTAGGTTATCTGTTTATGGAAAGCCAACTTATATACTGAAATTTATATATTTTTGTTGATTCTATTTTTTGTATTCTTAATACAAAATAATTCCCTTATTCTGTTAAATACTGAGGTAAGTATATAAAAATATTTATTAATTTTAGATGTATCAGTTTCTTCTTATATTTTAATTTATATATATTTATATTCATATTCTGTACTATATGCCATGTGACTATCGGTACACATGTTCATGCCTATTTAAATTTCTCATTGAATTCCTCTATATTATAAAGGAATGAGGAATTTAAGTTTAAAATGTTTTAATAAGTAGTATTGTTATTTCTATACCAGTTTCTTGTTTGAATTCATGTGGCATATGAATTTCTACCTTTTATTTTCATTATTTTGGTAAGACTTTGCATATGTTTGGTGAGCAGTGTATGGGTGGATTTATTTTAATTTTTCAGCTACTCTGATAATCTTTGCCTTTTCACTAGTTTGCTTTGTTCATAGTCTCCAATCTTTTCACCTTCATCTTTCACTAGTCTTCCTTATTCTCACAAAGATGCAGCAACATTGCCTTCTAAATATGTCCTTCACTTTAATTCCATACTTTTGCAAATATAATTTTCCCTCCTTTGGAATTGTCATTGCCACTTTCATCTTTCACGATTCAAACCTCAGTTTAGATGCCTTGCTCCCCTCCACCCCCTTTCCTTTTTCATCTCCCTCTTTTTTATTTTTTAATGCTGTTCCCTTTTCAGAGAAGTTTTTCTGTGACTAACTCCTTTCTAAAATAGACCCACCTCCCATTGTTTTCTTAGTACTTTATTTCTTTAATGAAACTAAAGTTATTTATCTACATAAAAATTTAGTGGTATTCATATTGACATTACTATTATTTTAACCATTATGTGCTGATGGCTTGATATTAGCCATTAGAGAGAGACAGTAGGGAGGGTATCATGGTAAAGAAGTATTTCAAGAGTGGGTTACTTGAGGAAAATAATAGAGAAAATAAAGATTATTCATGAGTGGGTGAGGTAAGAGTGAGATACTTCTCTGGGAGTACCTTTCCAGAGAAAAAGGAGTATCAAGGACTCTAGGAAAGGGTGAGATAAGTTTAACTGTAGAGGAGTTTTATGTAAAGAATTACCTAAATCACATCTAATTTACCAAGTGAAGAGTGGAGAATTGACACAGTTGAGAAGGCCTGGAATATTGTAAAGTGGAGTGTCCTAAGAGAAGAGGGATGAGCCTCCAGTTTTAGTTTGAGTAAACTTGCAGTGGTTTATTGTTCTGTGTATTGTGTATTCATTTGATAGTAACTTCTGATCTTCAGCAGTGGGGGAGATAGTAGAAGTAACATTTGGACTGGTTTGTGTTCTGTAGTTAAACGTTTTCATGTTGTTGCATATGGGATGTAAGGTAGAAATAACTGATCTAGGCTCCTTAATTAGAGCCTCTAGGTGGCCCAGCAATCTGTGCTAGTGCTTGCTTGTACATGTTAGGAAACTGTTATCAGAGAGATGAGGTAACTTGGCCTCTATTATATTTCTACAATAATTTTTAGTATTTTTCTTGTCTTTTTATTTTTCTTAAGAGACAGAATTTTACTTTGTTGCCCTTGGTAGAACGCTGTGGCATCATAACTCACAGCAACCTCAAACTCCTGGGCTCAAGTGATCTTCTTGCCTCAGCATCCTGAGTACCTGGGATTATGGGCCCCTGCTAATATACTTGGCTATTTTTAGAGATAGCATCTTGCTCTTACCTTGTTTTAATTGTTTCTTGAAAAACCACTTTGTTTTTAAAGTTATCAATATAAAAGAAAAGTCATTGATTCAGTTTTTACTCTTCTCATTTATATCTCCAATCTTTGAAATGAATAATATTTTGAAATAAGTTATAAAAGTTAAATATAATAGATTACCAGTCCATTTGGAGACTTATATTACATTAACAGTTATGTTGGGAATATATATACAACAAAGTACTTCATTACTATTTTTTAGATAAAGAACTTTAACCATTTTGTATTGTTGTAAACTTATAAATTGGATGGTATATTATTCTAAGCATAAGCAAAACTACTTTGTTCTAGAATCAGTTACAAGCCAATTCAGAATCCATTCAGGGATTCTTTTGATCTTGTTCATAAGCTACTTTTTCTTAATAAGTCTTTTAACTGTTTTCTCATTTATTTGACTTAATACATTTTTGAGTACTTGCCATGAGAAAGTAGAAAAATGTTAGAATTCTCTTTCTGTTCTTAGGTGTTTATAGTTGGCATAGGACGTAGATGTTATGCAAATAAAACTGGAAGCTTTCTACACAACTTTTCAGAAGTTCAGAATATAACATTATCTGTTTTTCAGATTTATCTGCCTGCTTTAATTTAGATTTTGAACAGTGATCTAGAAATTTATGTTTTGTTCATTGAGGTCAGTCTCAGTGGATGGTTGATAAAGTAGAGTTGTATCTCATCTGTAGTTCCAATTTCTAGCACCTGTTTCTAACCAAATGTAAAATTGAATTTCTCATTCTTTCTTTTTTAGTGAGCATTTGTCCTGTGCTTTCACATTCTTTCTTCATGGAGAAAGTAATGTATGTACAAGTGTGGAGATTGCCCAACACCAGCCAATTTATTTGATTAATGAGGAGCATATACACATGGCTCAGTCATCACCTGCACCATTTCAAGGTAAGTAAGTGGTATGTTTCTGCTCTCCATACATTCACAACCACCACTGCGAGAATATCTACCTTGCCCAGTAATGTTTTGCAGCATGAGACCTTGTCTTAAATGGCATTTAAAAAAAAAAAAAAAAAAGATGGAGTCTCGTCACTGTTGCCTGGGCCAGAGTGCATGCAGCAGCGTTATCATAGCTTATTGCAACCTCAAACTCCTGGGCTCTTGTGATCTTCTTGTCTCAATCTGCCAGGTACCTGGGGCTACAGGTGTACATCACTATGCCCAGCTAATTTTTTCATTTTTGTCTCTCTGTTTGCCCAGGCTGGTCTCAGACTCCTGGCTTCAAGCAGTCCTCCACCTTGGACTCCCAAAATGAGGGAATTACAGGTGTGAGCCACTGCCCCCTTAAATGGACATTTTAAAGCTAACCATAAGGGTCAATTTTTGAAGAAGAAAGGAGAGACTGCCTCCTTACAATGAAGTAGTTCGTAGCTTGTTAATTTTTGCTAAAGCTTATAAAGTACATAGCATGGTCTTATGTGTAGTTGTATTGAAGAACAAATTACAGAGAATTTCCTTCAGAATGAAAGAAGATTTGTAAGTGTTTGAAAAATATAATTTAGTGAATAATTGACAAATATTATAAATTAAAGATTTTCGTTGTGTTTGTTAATAAGACTTCAAAAATGTGATGGCTTCCAGAATGTTATTATACAGTTACTATTTTAAAGTTCAACAAAAATCTCAAAATCAAATTTCTAGAGTTTTATAGTGTATAGTTTCTTCAGTGATATTAGTATCCTTATTATTTTCTTTTAAATATAGAGTGAATTGACAATAGGTATTTAATTGTGATTAAACTTAGTACCTCCATGTTTTCATTAATTAACAGTTCTACCACCTAGATGTTACCAAAATAACTTCATGTTGTTTTAATCTCAGCAATCTAAATCTTTGCCTTAAGAATTCAGAATTTTTGTGAATAACAGTTTTACAGTGTTATAATATTAGGTTGAACCATGTGGAAAAATTCTTCTTCTTTTTTTTGGACTAAAATATTTTACTTACTATAACAGCCTATTATATGAATAGTTAGCCCCCATTTTATTTATGATTGTTTTTGGTTTTTTACAAACTATTCTGATTTAATTTGATGAAAGCATCTGTTTCTTGCCCTCAAGATAATTAAGCTTTCTTTTCCCTTTCTGAGGTTTAAAAAAAGAAGATTGAGTCATCATTTTACTGTGTCCTAATTATTACCTTGAAATTCCCTCACCTACCCTCTTCCCCTTCTTCCTTGCAATACATTTTAAGCTATGCACTGTAAATTTGGGTATTTTACGTATGAGTTACTATAAAACAAAAATAATTTAATTCTCAAACAGTACACTTATGAGCTGTACAGATTGTATGTATTGTGGATTGTAAGAATTATCTAAATACTATTTCCTTCAGTGTTAAGGCACTAAAGACTATTTGATTTTATCCTAGATTTTATCACTCAAAGTAAAAGCATTTATTTGTGGGTAACAATAAAAGGAGTCACTAGTCATAAGGGAAGAGAACTGACTTTCTAACCTTAAAATTTGAGAAACATAATACGAAGAATACTAGGTCCTTATAGACAACTTATTTTAAATCTTATTGATTTGCCACTAATACCTCAAGTCATAGAAGACTTTTATGGGACATTATCCAGCTTACTTTTGTGATTGGTTTGGAGGAGGTAGCTACTTAGGGCAAGTGCTGGCCTATAGGAAATCATCATGCATGTAATTATCCAAATTAATGTGGGAATTTCCTAGAAGTATTAGTGTAAAAAAAGTTTATGTTTGACTTACTATATTGTTTGAAGTCAGTATTTCTATCCCATTTGACCATTGAAGAGTAGCAGAAAGACTCCAAGAAATATGTGCTGTCTGTGGCTCTCTCTTTCTATCTGATTGATGTGACGTATCATCTAACTGTTTAAAAAAAAAAAAGGACATCCATTTAATGACTTTGCTGAGTTTTTTTTTAAATTAAGGTTAAGAAAAAGTGGTCTTTACGCCCATAATGGTATTATTTGGAAAGTTGAAATACCCCAAGGCTAAGAACTATTTGGGTTATTCTTAGTATTATTACATTAACTATATTTTTGTGTCTTACTCAGTGAAAATGATATCAAGGTCCAATATTGAAAGAAGATAAGAGGACATTGAGACCTTTACTTTGAGTTAAATACCATTTTACTTAGTGTTGTTTCATTATCAGACCTTGAAAATAATTATAACCAAGATTAAAACTAAACATTATGCTTCAAGCTTTGTACATTAAGACTTATCTGCTATGGGATATTTTATTTAAATATTACTCTTTGATTACCACAGAAACTCAGGTTTCTCAGGAACCATAAGAAGAGGTTTTTTTCTTCTTCTTCTTCTTTTTTTTTTTAAAACCTTTTGTGATGGTAGAGTCTCACTGTATGCCAAGGCTGGTCTTGAACTCCTTATCTCAAGTAATCCTTCTGCCTTGGCCTCTCAAAATTCTGGTATTATAAGCATGAGCCAACAAGCTAGGCCAGGAATCTTCAAGTTCTAAGCAGCTTCTAGAATGTATGTAATGAATAGTTTTCTTCTGTTATGTTTACAATTATTAAACAGATGTGTATATGCTTTAATGTATGGATAGATTATGTATTGTGTGTTGATATAATTGTATAATATTATCCCTATTTGATTTCCTTCAATAATTGATGTGACTTGAGAGGCATATAAATATTCTTAAAACAAAACTTTTAAAAGTCAGACTTTAAAAGGAGGTAGGAAATAAAGAACAATATACATTAAGTGATGCTATGTTTTAATGTAAAATCATATCTGTAGTGCTGCAATTAAGTAGGAATTATTTCTCTAATGTGTAGCATGTTTTTCCTCCTCTCTATAGTACTGGTAAGTCCTTATGGCTTAAATGGCACGCTAACAGGCCAAGCATACAAGATGTCAGACCCAGCCACTCGTAAGTTGATCGAGGAATGGCAGTATTTTTATCCGATGGTGCTAAAAAAGAAAGAAGAATTGAAAGAGGAAGAGGAGTTGGGATATGATGATGATTTCCCTGTAGCAGTTGAAGTAATTGTTGGTAAGAGAAAGTATTTTGCCTGAAGAGCTTTATTCTATCTTCTTCAGCTTACCTAGTTAAAAAAAGATAATCATTCAGATTCATCGGAAATGATCTCTATAATTTTTTACATCTTTTTAAAAATTCTGTTCACACAGTGGTATATGCTGAGTAGTTATCTTGCCTGAAGCACCAGTGGTCCTTATATTCCAAATGCCATTATCATCAAGTTAGAACACATGTTTAAATAACTGTTAATTTATGAAAGAATGAAATGTATAATTTTTGGCAGTATTTCACAATCATGTCATTTTCACCTTTGATCTTTGACTCAGATCACTAGAATAATAAAGTTGGAAGCCTTCTATGATCTCTCCCTCAGGCCTGGTTCTCTCATTGCTCTCTTTCCTTACAGGTGGTGTTCGGATGGTTTACCCTTCAGCATTTGTTTTGATCTCTCAGAATGACATCCCAGTTCCTCAAAGTGTTGCCAGTGCTGGAGGCCACATTACAGTTGGTCAGCAGGGGCTTGGTAGTGTGAAGGACCCCAGCAACTGTGGGATGCCTCTGACCCCTCCCACCTCTCCAGAACAGGCAGTCATAGGTGAGCATGATCCTGGAATGTCCAGATGGAAGACATCCCCCCAAATCATATAGTCCCTATGTCATGGGACAGGTTAAGAAAACATTTGAGAAATTCCTGGTAGAAGAAGGTAGCAGAATAACTTGGGAATTTTATAAAATAGAGAAGGAAAACTTTAAAGAAACAGAATTTTTATATTTCACCATTTTAATTGTGCCCATATGAGTCTTTCTTCTAATTGAATAATTCAGTTGTATTTTTCTTTTTTTTTGAGAGGGAGCCTCAAGCTATCACCCTGGGTAGAGTGCCATGGCATCACACTCACAGCAACCTCCAACTCCTGGGCTCAAGCGAGTCTCCTGCCTCAGCCTCCCAAGTAGCTGGGACCACAGGCGCCCACCACAACCCCTGGCCATTTTTTGGTTGCAGCCATCATTGTTCTTTGGCGGGCCCGGGCTGGGGATTCAAACCCGCCACCTTAGGTGTATGTGACTGGCGCCTTAGCCGCTTGAGCCACAGGCGCCGAGCCAGTTGTATTTTTCTTAAGTTCTATGCACACACCTGCCCATTCATGTATGAGGCAGTAGACAAAATGTAGGTTGCTTTTCCAAAAATTTTAAACAAACGGAGAATAATAAATCAGAGAATGATTGAAACCTTTGCCCAAATGGCCATTGCCAACTAGGGACAAGTCTTGGATAACTTTTCCTGTATTATACTATAAAATTAGACTAGCACCTGGTCTGAATAAATACTTTGTCCTGTCGGTAATCTAGCTGCAGTAATAATGAGTGTTAATTACATGGAAAAATTTTGACAGTTTGAATAGTCTTCCTTCATGGAAAAATTCAGCAATTATTTAAATTGGGAACGTTTTTGCCTTCTTTGTTGAGTAGTATATTTCCTATATTGACTATTTTGTTTAGTTGACCTCATTTTAATTGGAAATTTGGCCACTACACAGTGGATACTTACCATACTTGAGCTGAAATGAAATTATTTATAGGCATTTAATGTGGGCCAGGTTGGAAATAAATTAGAGTAAATAAAATCTTGATTGTTTAACTTTGAAAACTATCAAGCATGATACATACTTACATGGTAATTTTCATGCAGATTATTTAAGATGGTATTTTGACGTTTTAGCGTGGTGCTTGGCCCACAGTGGGCATTCGGTAAAATGTTCATGGTTAAGGAACATACTGGGGAAAATCATAAACTTTGTGATTGAACACACCTAATGACCTTATTAAATTCTCATACTTTTTCTGAATCTCACTTTCCTTTCCTGTTAAATACATACTTTATAGAGTTGTTATACATGTACATATTATTAGGCAATATACTTGAAAGTGCTTTGTCAATATACAAATGCAAGTCATACACAAAACTCCAATTTGAGTGAACATTATCATTACCTGGAGGGAATTACTCAGATAGTGTTTGGGAGATGTAGAAATGGACAACCCAGTCTTTGTTTTTAAGAGCCATGTAGTTGCTAAGGTGGTGAAAAATATGTATCTATCTCTGATATAGTAATATCTATCCTGTTAAAGGATATGTCATCAACCAATAAAAAGTACTTTGGAGTCTATTATAGTAACTATCATAGAGAAGACAGATATGTCATTGTTAAGACTAGAATTATCAGGATTTTGAAAAGTTTTAATTTTATATCACATTTTGGATTTTTACCAATTTTACCACATTCGTAAGTTAACAGTTTTTGTTTGTCTGTTTTTGTTTTGCTTAGTACTTAGTGAAATTTGTGTTCAACTTAAAATTGAAGGCCTGCTGGTTATATGATTTCTCAGCCTCTGATTAGTTTAGAACTCTAAATTTCATAATAGAAAAACAAGAGGTTTTGTTTATTGTGGGTTTCAATGTGGACTTCTTAATTATAGCATAGGTCTTTAACTTCCTTCCTTCTTAACTATATATATGGTATTGTCATAGGCCTTGGTTAAGCAGATTCCCTGATATTGCCTCATTTCCTAAAACAAACTAAACTAAGTACAAGCTGCTGTATTCTTATA
This sequence comes from Otolemur garnettii, assembly GCF_000181295.1. Classification (NCBI taxonomy): domain Eukaryota; kingdom Metazoa; phylum Chordata; class Mammalia; order Primates; family Galagidae; genus Otolemur; species Otolemur garnettii. Next base: position 12,156,844 of record NW_003852433.1, read on the forward strand.
GTAAAACCAACTTGCCCAAATTTTCACATCATAGGATGTTAGATTACAGCTTAGAACTCTTGTTACTGCATCAAAAGAGAATCCTGGTCAGATTTGAGACTCAGTAGCTGTCTAACATTGACCGTTGCTATCCTTTTCTAGATATTGGACAAAGTGCCTCCTAAAAATGGCCAAGTTTCTCTAAGATGAGCAGGAGGCCTCGGAGGATTGATGGTTTTAGTTGAAATCACTCATGCCTTATCTAGATAGGTACATCCACTTGTTCTTCTGTTTGATATATAGGTGTAATTGGAGGTAACTACATTTAACATGCATTTAATAGCTTGGAATAATAAGCCTTATTTAATTTCATGTACGATATTACCCACATTTTAGTCCAGTCATTAAGTGCTTCTGAAAAGCATCAACCTAATTTAAATCAGAAAAGTCTCTGTGGTTTGTTTTTTCCTATCCCTCCTATCGTGCTTATAAATTATTTCCTTATGCCATGGGCATATGATCTCTTTAGCCCTAATGTAGGTTGTTTTAGGGAGAAGACTGTGTTACCTATTTCTGTTTGTATCTTTAGTTGGCCTAGTTCTATAATAGGCATTTGAAAACCTATTGTAAAATGGAAATGAATTCATTTGTATCATGAACCAAGTTAGGGAACTTTGAAAATAAAAGGTAGCAGTGAAAGACAAATTTCTTATCTCCTTTCAGTTATTTGATTTGTAATATTATAATACTTTCCTGAGAGACAAGAAAGCTTTAGTTCCTTAGAATGTAAGCATTTGGCTTTCTGTTTTGCTTTTTTTTTTGAAAAATAAAGGTAAGCCTTAACCTATAGGGATTATGTTGCTTTGTTACAAAGAGTATCAAGTTTGTGTTGTAAGATTACTTCTTTCTTTTCCAGATAGGAGTGGAGATTTTCCTGATTGTCTAAATTGAGTTCCCTCCCTCCCTCTCTTTCTTTCTTTTCTTTCTTTTCTTTCCTTCCTTCCTTCCTTTCTTTCCTTTCTTTCCTTTCTTTCCTTTCTTGTCTTTCTTGTCTTTCTGTCTTTCTTTCTTTCTTTCTCCTTGAGACAGGTCACCCTGTGTAGAATGCTGGTGGTGTCATTGTGGCTCACAGCAACCTCAAACTCTTGGGTTTCAAGTGAGATCCTCTTGCCTCAGCCTCTAAGTAGCTGGGGTTGTAAGTACCTGCCACAGGCTGGGCTAGTTTTTCTGTTTTTAGTAGAGATCGGGTTCTTACTCTTGCTTAGCTTGGTCTTGAACTCCTGAGCTTTCACCCACCTCAGCCTCCCAGAGTGCTAGGATTACAGGCCTGAGCCATTGCACCTGGCCTAGATTGAACGTTTTGGTTAAGATGTTTTATATCACAGTTCTATGCAGAATAAAACCCACAATAAAATCAGAATTTAATATTGGTTATTGATGTTATTTGTCTTCTATGAAGAAGAAATAGTAAAAACTCATAAACAATAGCCAGTCTCATCAACAATCGTAGTAGACATAGTTGAAAGAATTGGATTACACATCAACTATAGTTGGAAGAAAACGAAGTGGATTTATTAAAGAGAATGCTGTGCATTTTTACTCCTCTGATTGAGTGTCAAGACAACCTCATAGTGTTTCAATACTAAGTTTTCATAAATAATGTCAGGCATAAGGACAAACAGTTCTACGCAGAAATTTGAAATTCGACCTTGTTAAAATCTTTGTGTCATTAAGTTCCTTTGTGTCATTAAATTCCTCTTACCCAGAGCCCTCTGTGCTGTTTTACAACCATTTAGCTAAATGATCATAAAGCTCCCTCTACTGTTTGTTTTGCCTTGAAATTTATTTATTGTGTTGGGATTTAAAAATTTAAAGCCGTCAGTGTGTGTTTGCGTCTTTAATAGTATGATGTATAAAGTCTTCCTTATAAATTGTATCTAATGCCTCTGTATTAGAATGAGAAAGAGAGAGATGATTGGATTAATTGCTTTAGGAAAAACACAAAGAATCATATAAAATGCCGGGGATGGGAGGGAAGGCATCCTGACACAAATTTTATGTAGAGCGTAGATAGTGTTATTGCCAGGGAGTAAGTACAAAGTTATATGAATGTGAGTTTGAACAATCAAAATGCATATTTACTTTAAATAAGATAGGATTCTATGTAGTAGGAAATCTTTTCAGAAAATTCTAATCCCAAATTATCTTTTCTAGGTGAGAGTGGAGGTATTCAGAGTGCTGCCAGTCACCTAGGTTCCCAAGATGGGGGCATGATAACTATGCACAGTCCAAAGAGATCGGGGAAGATTCCTCCAAAACTCCACAATCACATGGTCCATCGAGTCTGGAAGGAATGCATCCTCAATAGAACCCAGTCAAAGTATGTTTTCTGGATCTTGCCTGGGTCATAGTTTAGTAACTGTTTTCTTATTGCTATGTGAAGAGGGTCAGTCACTTTGCACTGTGGTGTGAACAAACTTGAGAGATCATTGATTGGTATTTCATCTTTTTGAACATACTAGAGTCAAATTCAAAACAAAGATGTTAAAATTGAAATACCTACTTTACTTGATTTGATTGTCCAGGAATTGACATTCCTGATCATCTAAAGATTGGCATGGTATTTATCTGATGTATATTTTTTTTGCGGTTTTATAACTTTTATTTGATGTGTCAGATAATCACTAGTTAGTTCTCATCTGCATTGACTGTCTGTAGATTTTTGAAAATGGTAATGGAGGACTGCTCAAAGGAGTAGGGCACCGGCCCCATATACCGGAGGTGGTAGGTTCAAACCTGGCCCTGGCTAAAAACTGTAAAAGAAAAAAGGAAAATGGTAATAGATACATAGGTAACCAAAGTATAGAGCTTGTTTGGTGAATCTTCATCTTCATTACGTTTTCTGGACAACCTCACATGGATACAATATGGGACATTCCTTATGCCTTCGGCCTATATAGCTTTATTGAACCTGATCAATGCATACATCTGGAGTTCCCATCTCTTTCATTGCAAATTTTCAGATCTCTTAAGAGTGCCTGAGGGGCAGGCTTCTTGAAGCCTATTCAGTGGATGCACTTGTGAATGTTGATGGTGTATTCTTAAGTCACCACCTCATTGATGGCAGAATGGCCCTTCTTCTCGCCACCCTTCCTGTGGGAACCATTCTGCCAGGCCCAAGTTGGAAAGCTGATCTGATATTTTTGAAAACAGGTGGCTCAGGTATTTACCCTGAATGTCAGGACAGTAATCAGGGGTTTGGTTTTTATTTGTAATACCTATCTATGAATCCTTCCCAATTACAAAGGGAAACAACTTTCTTTGCTGATTTACTATTATATACTAGCCTTACATTTTCACTGATAATACATTTCTGAACTGAACTGTTACTCTTCTGTTCGTTGATTTTGGAGAATGATGTTCTTTTCTTCTTGTACCTGACTTTTTCCCTGTCCTTTTCTTCCCTCCCTTCCTCCTTGCTTTCCTGCTTAACATATTTTTGTGAGCCCATTGCTCAGTGTCTTAACACATTTTTGGAAAAAAGGGAGAATTATTTCTAAGAGACTGCTGGTGATTATTTTAATTGCCTAAATGATAATGACAAACAGTAGTCAATAAGTACTATTCCCCTTACCAAGATTTATATAAACATAATCAGCTTCGTTTTATATCTGTTTTTATAGGGAGTGAGATGTCTACTTTCTTGACTGACACAAATAGGCAAATGAGTCTTGATTCTCTGGAACAGAATGAATATAGACATTCTTGTCAATAACTGCTAATAACTCTACTCATTTAGAAGTCAATTAAATGTTCTTAAGTGATGCCTATTCAAAGTTTTATATACAGATTTAAAACCTACCCTTTGGACCTAGCTTGTAGCAAATTCATACTAAATATTTAGCCTAATGAATTGGTTTTAGAATAGGCCACTGATGATGTAGTAGATAAATTTTAAAATAATTGCAGTGGAAAATCATGTGACATTCTAGAATTGAAAAGGTATTTCTAGTTGCTTTAAAATAATCCTTTCCTTCTAACTGTAATTCCTAGATAATTTCCAAGTTAACATTTCTTTTTCTTTTCCTTTCTTTGTTTTTTATCACTATTACCCTTATTATCTCCACAACTCTTAACATAAGGCTATAGCCCCTTTCTCAGTAGCACAGAATAGGGAGGTAACACATCCAGGAGAAAAGAGGAGAGTGGACATCAAGAAACATTTTGCAGTAAAGCCATTATTAAAACGCTACAATATCTAATGTAGCAAAATCAGCAATTCAAAAATACTGCCCCACATTCTTATTTTCATTATGTAATAATAGTGGTCTACTTTTTGTTACATTGAGTGACATGGAGGATATATTTTTGTTTTCTGATTTTTAATTGACATTAAAAGTGGTGGAATGCTGCCTTTAAATGGTAGCAAATATTATACAGGTTGAGCATCTCTTATCTGAAATGCTTGGGACCAGAGTATTTGGGATTTCAGCATTGTAAGTGGAAACTGAATACTTTTTGGAATATCTACATATACATTTTGAAATATCTTGGGGA
>NW_003852433.1:12161449-12168181 GCF_000181295.1 Otolemur garnettii
TTTTTTTGCCATCTAAAGAATCTTTATTTTTATTTTTTATTGAATGGTAACTGTGTACATTAATGCACTTCTGGGGTACAATGTGGTGTTTTCACACACAATCCGAAACACTTCCATCAAACTGGTTAACATAGCCTTGATGTCATTTTCTTAGTTATTGTGTTAAAATGTTCATATTCTACTCATAGAAAGATTCACTTGTACCCTTGTAAGATAAACCACAGAAGTGAACCCTTGAATCCCCCTCCCTCCACATTTATGTTTCATGTGCACATAGCCTGAAGATAATTTCATCAATCATATACATTATTTAAAATAATTTTGTGCTCAAAACAAAGTTTGTGTACATTGAATCATCAGAAGGCAGAGGTGTCACTATCTCAGCCATCCATGAGGGTAATCTGTGGTTATTTGACATCACCATGTCCTGAGCCTGAATATATAAGCAATCTTTTTTTTTTTTTTTGCAATTTTTGGCTGGGGCTGGGTTTGAACCTGCCACCTCTGGCATATGGGGCCGGAGCCCTACTCCTTTGAGCTACAGGTGCTGGCCCTATAAGCAACCATTTTTTACACTTAATCACACATGAGTGGTTAATAGTAAAAAATGTTTCATACCATTAATGCAGTGAAAAAATGTGTTCAAGGTAACTGAGCACTTGCAGTAGCCTTACCAGAATCCATGCATTAAATAGTAAAAAGAAACAACATCAGGCTTTCAGTTTCCACCTACAGTGTTGTACAGTGACCCCCTTGGGGACACTGAATAAAATGTGTATTATGTGGTCGGGCATGGTGGCTCATACCTATAATACCAGCACTCTGTGAGGTATCAAGCGTTCGAGACCAGCCTGAGCCAGAGCAAGACGTCAACTCTAAAAAGTAGCCAGGCATTGTGGTGGGCACCTGTAGTCCCAGCTGCTTTGGGAGGCTGAGACAAGAGAATCGCTTAAGCCCAAGAGTTTGAGGTTGTGTGAGCTATGACGCCACAGCACTCTACCAAGGGTGACAGAGTGAAACTGTCTAAAAAAAAAAGTGCATTATACACCTATGTTTTGCCTGTGATTGTCACATGAGGTCAGGTGTGGAATTTTTCACTTGTGGCATCATGTGGCTACGTAAAAAATTTTGGATTTTGGAGCATTTTGTATTTTAAATTAGGAATGCTCACCTTGTAGGAGTTTTAAGAATGATTTAAACAATCTATTTCAGAGGGTATATAATTTACAGAGGCTATGGAAGGGTAATTTTAAAAGCTTATATCTACATAACTTAGATGACTTTCTCAATATAAGTAACAACTAATGTTAGATATTGTGTAACTGCTATATATATCACCCATGTTAAAGTGTACATTCAATTTAAATAGAAATGTTTTGAGTCTTGCATCTAGTGCCTAGAACAAGTAGTATTTTAACTTTGGTTGTTTAGAGCTGTAGTATCACCCAGATACCATTGTTAGTGGTAGGTAGAAAATAATTTTCTTCCTAGGGACATGAGTATTATGGCATATTTACACATAATCACATTATTCACCTCTTTAGGAGGAGCCAAATGTCAACTCCAACTCTTGAGGAAGAGCCTGCTAACAATCCTGCTACTTGGGATTTTGTGGATCCAACCCAAAGAGTCAGCTGTTCTTGTTCCAGGTAGGTAAAGCTGGAAAAGCACAATAACACAGTCAAATAGAATGATGGTACATTTTGTTGGCTTATCTCCTGGTCTCACAAAGCAGTTCTTCCCTGTGTTTTTGTTTTGTTTTATATCTCCTTTCTCCTCCAATAGAGAAGAGAAAGATTAACCTTTTCTCATATGCAGTTGATACAATTTTATTATCAGAACTCAAAGTTTTATTATCCAACTGGCTCTATTGACAAATTACTCCCACAATTCTTTTTTGGTTAACTACTTTTGAACTGAAGGCATCAGTTTGACAAGATAATCCCTAGCCCTTTAAAGAACTTTACTCTTAACTGTAAAGTAGAAATACATATTGAATACAGATTAGCTTGTGTTAATAGAATTTGGTTTAAATAGATTTTCTATAGATAATTTGTTTTGTTGTTGATAGTGGTGGTGTTTTTTGATGACTAAGAAAGGCATTTGATTACATCTGCTAAAAGCTAAAATGTTTTTTAGACATGGTACCTTAATTGCCCATTTATTTAAGTCTTTGGATAGGGTCCCAAATTATTTTCTATTGAAAATTTTTTTTGTCCTCATGGATATCCCCTTGACTTACTCTTGTTGATAGTAAAGGATTTTATTGTCATGGATTTTCATTAGTATTCTTATCTTTTTTTGAGGCAGAGTCTTGCCTTTCTCCTGGCTAGATTACAGTGGCTTTGTCATAGCTCCTTGTAACCTCAAACTCCTAGGCTCAAGCAATGCTCCTACATCATCCTCTCAGATAGATAGAACTACAGGTTCATGCCACCATACCTGACTAATTTTTCTGTTTTTTGTGGAGACTGTGTCTCGCTGTGTTGTACAGGCTGGTCTTGAACTCCTGGCCTGGCCTCAAATGATCCTCTTGCCTTGGCCTCTGAAAATGCTGCGATTACAGGGATGAGCCACTGTGTGGGGCCTAGGGTTCTTAGATTTTTAAAGTAGATGTAAGTTTTATCCCCAGCTTATTTGATTTTTAGAGCACATGGTGATGATTTTCACTTACTGAGCAATTTTGAGTAGCTCTGCTTCTAACGTGTATATTTTCTAATTTGATACTGCTCAATGTACATAAAAAATTGAGTTGAGATAAGCATATTTAGAAGATGGCCATTCATTTCTCTGGTTTAGATCAGAGGTTCTTAATGTGGTAGGAACTGGTCCATATGCCCTCCAAGATACATGTAAATTGTTGTGTGTGTTCATTTATGGAACAATTTTAACACCTTCTTCCTATTCATCTCTACTCTGAGTTGATTCTCTTTCTTCAGGCTCTGCCTTGATAAAAGGGTCTTATTGAGAGATGCTGTAAGAATCAACCTAATGAAACTTATGATTGATTTTTTCGGGAGTTGGTTTTCGAAGAGGTTCTCTCTCTCAGCACGTGAGAACCTCTTTCTGGTTAGGAGTGGTGTGTGGTACTGCAGCTGAATGCCTGCTTTACTTTGGCACTAAGCTGTTGTGAATTGTGTGACAAAAAGTATTTCCCCATTAACATTGATCTATATTGTAATAGCCCACAGCCAAGATACAGCTAGCACATATGTAGGATATAAATTGTAGTGCATTTAACTTGTGCCTTCATCTTATTTTTTCCTACTCTTTTCTTTAACCCAGATTTTTTCACTTAAAAAAAATAATACTTTTACTGATTTATATGACACCTTTTCTTAGCTGGGATTATTTTTATATCACTTTAGGTACAAGTAAATAATGCTTTTTCTTTTGTTTCTGGAATTATTGGTACCTTCAGGTCTTTTTTATGGTGATATTCATACCATAGCACCACTCATTTGGCTTCCAAATTTTTATCCCTAAACCTACCTTTCATGTAATCTTATATTTTGGGGTATCTTTAAGAATTATCTTTAATATTGCCATGTTTCCTCACAAATCAGGTCATTTTTATCACAGCTTTCCCTTCTCAGCCTAGAAACTTGATTTTTTTTTTTCATTTTCTAGATCTAATCTGTTGGTGAATTTCAGTGATTTATTTTTTGAAATGTCTATTATGATCCTCCTTCTTTCCTTGAAAGTTTAGTTTAGCCACTGTGTATTTCTGCACTCTTTGATACTACCTTAGGTTTCTTTCTATCACCAGTCACCCAGGTAGTAAAGCTGAGCTTCCTGTTGCCTGGTCCAATCAGGTTCTTTTTTATGATTAAGAATTTGCCATGATGGTCTCTTAAGCTACTGATGCATTCATATTCTAACCATTTTGCAAGGTAGCTGTGCCTGCCCTTAAATATATTACATACATTTGAAAAAAACTTTATGAGATTATCCACTTTCAAAAAATCCTTGCTTTGAAGATGACACCATAAAATACCTATCAAAGGGCTCTAGTATGGTTAAAGAAATGCTCTATGAGAAAATCCAAATTAGAAAGTTTTATAAAAGTATTTTGGAGGCTAGTTTTTAAAAAACATCTTTACAAGATATAATTAAGATGTTTTCTGATTGAACATTCACATATTACTGAGGTACTATGCCTTTCAGGCTTCAGACAAGAAGTCAGGAATTTTCATTTTATTTTGTTAGAGTAGCAAAGACTTTGGAAAGAGTGTTTTCAGATTATCTGCTGCACGATTACCAAACCTGTCATGAAACAGGCCGCTCTTCTCACTATTTAATGGCCTTATGGAGCAGAGCAGGGCAGCCATCCTGCTGTCCCAGTAAACCATCCCATTATGCCACACAAATTCATTTTATTGCCCACTAGGGCATCTTTTAGTGCAATGCAGCAGTAATTTAATGCCACCCTAGTGGCTTTAGAGAGTTACTACTACACCGGTAGGAGAGCTTACATTTCTTCCCTGGGAATGATTTATATATTGGGAGGAACTGGCTGACCTGCTATATAACTTTGTTGTACAGATTAAACCTTGGCATCATCTAGTGGGCCCTTACTGAGCCTTTTCTCACACCTGTGCTTGCCAAGAAGTCTGTGAGGATGTGAGCAGAGGTATTCCTGCTTAGCTGGTGCAGGTGCATATGTATGTGTGTGTGGTTTTAATGTTCACTCACAACCTTGTCACTTCTATCTCATTTTAATGGGGGTCTGTAAGATCCAAAATTGTCTTCATCTCTTCTGTCATAGGTATAGTAGCATATAAAGTTTCTAGTATAGTTATTTATCCTATTAAATGTTCTTAGGATTGACCTTCATTGTCTTAGTTTCCCATTTTGAGGGAGAGTTGCATAGTTATTTTATTCCCAATTTATAATACAGGTACTGCAAGTCATAAGCCATCCTATTTTAGAGTTGATAGAGTGTTGTAAAATAGAAATTAGGAACTTGTTTTTTCTTGGCAGATAATCTCATGACTCTACTCTCATGGTTTTAAGATGCAATATGAGTATCTTTTTTCAAATTGGTAATTTTATAGGAGTTTGCAGTTTATTTTTCTTAAGTACATTTCTTATCTGCTTAACCTACATGTGATTAATTATTCATTTTTCTTTCTTTTTCTTTTTATATTGGGGATTCATTGAGGGTACAAAGAATCAGGTTACACTTGTGGCATTTGTTAGGTAAATTCCCTCTTATAATTGTGTCCCACCCACAAGAGGTGAGTCATACACTATGACCCTCCACCCACCTCCCTCCTTCCACCCCTCCCCCACCATGTACTAGGTTCATCAGTTGTCCTCATAGCAGAATCAGAATTGAGTACATTGGATTCTTGCTTCTCTGTTCTTATGATGCTTTACTAAGAAGAATGTGTTCTACCTCCATCCAGGTGAATTTAAAAGATATAAAGACTCCATCTCTTTTAATGGCCGAATAGTATTCCATGGTGTACCACAGCTTATTAAGCCATTCTTGGATTGGTGGGCATTTAGATTGTTTCCACAATTCGGCGATTATAAATTGAGTGATAAATAGTCTAGTGCAAATGTCCTTATGTTAAAATGATTTTCTTTTTTTACTGTCATTTGCATTTATTTTATGTTACATCTATTCCCATGCCATAAGTTTTTGTTTTCTTCAGTTTCTTCTGGGATATCTTTTTCTTCTGTTCTACCTCTTCTTCTGGTTTGGGAACAATTTGTTCCTTTTCAGTAAGGATTATCTCAGTGTGGCGGGGGAGATCACGTATGGGTTAATGGCAACTATGAGCTCTATAAGTTCGGTGATGAATCTTGGGTGCTTTGTTCACCTGGATATGCTCAATGACCAGAGAATCTACATCTAAACCCTTAAGTTCAGCATTACTCTGTGCATTTTTAAGCATATGCAGCAAAAATTCAACACTCTTTTTGGGCCACTGACCCTGTGTCCAGCCTCCAGTCCCACTGCTTGGTCTGGGCACACCTACCAACTCCACCATTTCAACGTCGGAGTGGTATACACTGTTTCTTTAAGGTGACATCCTTCAGATACTTGGTGTTTTTTCATATATGCATACGTTTGATGGCCTGGGCAGTTTCACGTGTGTTCTTAAAGTGAACACAAAGATTTGAGCCTTTTGACTTGCATGACTTTGTGGGGTTTTCTGGGTCAAGTGAATAACGAACCATTTTCACAGATTATCTCAGGCTGCTTAGGGGAAGAGAGAATGATTTTTTTTCTTCTGGGAAGTTGCCCAGTAATGGGATGGCAGGATCAAATGGGAGGTCTAATTTGAGTTCTTTGAGGATTCTCCATACTTCCTTCCGAAAGGTTATATTTGCAGTCCCACCAGCAGTGTAAAAGTGTTCCTTTCTCTCCACATTCACTCCAACATCTGCAGCTTTGAGATTTTGTGATATGGGCTATTCTCACTGGGGTTAAGTAATATCTCAGGGTGGTTTTGATTTGCATTTCTCTGATAATTAGGAACAATGAGCATTTTGTATATGTTTGTTAGCCATTCATCTCTTCTTCAGAGAAGGTTCAATTCATCTCTCTTGCCCAGTGATATAAGGGATTGTTGGGTCTTTTTTATTGATTAATTTGAGTTCTTCGTAGATCCTAGTTATCAAGCTTTTGTCTGGTTCATAATATGCAAGTGTCTTTTCCCATTCTGATGGTTGTCTATTTGCTTTGGTTGTTTTCTCCTTAGCTGTAGAAGCTATTCA
>NW_003852433.1:12168512-12174008 GCF_000181295.1 Otolemur garnettii
AAAGAGGTGAAGTCTTGCTCTAGCTCAGGCTGGTCTCAAACCTGTGAGCTCAGGTGATCCACCACCTCAACCTCCTCGAGTGCTAGGATTACAGGTGTGAATCACCATGCTCAGCTATCTTGAATCAGTTTTTGTGGGTGGAGAAAGGTGTGGGTAATTCTTCATTTTTCATTAGGGTACATTGCATTTTTCAATTATTGTAAGTATAATTAAAACCTAGAGCCCTTTTAGATGTATTAATTCACCTGATGTATGCTTTAAGACATTTCTTGTCAAAGACACCTCTTTTGTAATATTGTAATGATGTGGGGTTTTTTATTTGTATATTTGTTGACTTGATTTTAATTCTCATTTTAGGCATAAACTTTTAAAACGTTGTGCAGTAGGACCCAGTCGACCTCCCACAATATCTCAACCAGGGTTCAGTGCAGGACCATCATCGTCTTCATCTTTACCACCTCCTGCTTCTAAGCACAAAGCAACAGAAAGACAGGAGAAAGGAGACAAGTTGCAAAAGAGACCCTTGATACCATTTCACCATAGGCCCTCTGTGGCTGAAGAGTTATGCATGGAACAAGATACACCAGGACAGAAGCTAGGGTTGGCAGGGATAGACTCCTCTTTAGAGGTGTCCAGCAGTAGGAAGTATGATAAGCAAATGGCCGTGCCTTCCAGAAATACAAGCAAGCAAATGAATCTGAATCCTATGGATTCACCTCATTCCCCTATTTCCCCTTTGCCGCCAACACTCAGCCCTCAACCACGAGGTCAGGAAACAGAGAGTTTGGATCCACCATCTGTCCCTGTGAATCCAGCCCTCTATGGGAATGGGCTAGAACTCCAGCAGTTGTCTACTCTGGATGACAGAACTGTTCTCGTAGGCCAAAGACTGCCTCTGATGGCAGAGGTCAGCGAGACAGCCTTATATTGTGGGATTAGGCCGTCGAACCCAGAGTCATCAGGTAAATGGTGGCATAGTTATCGTCTCCCACCCAGTGATGATGCTGAGTTCAGGCCTCCAGAGCTCCAGGGTGAGAGATGTGATGGCAAAATGGAGGTAAACTCAGAGAGCACTGCATTGCAAAGGTAAGGTGACTCTCTGGACCATCCCACCTACTGCCCACCAAAAAGCCATAGACTCCTTCCCCATCACTCCCTGCTAAACCTTTGGATCTAAAATGGAAGCAGGCTTTTCTTTACCATTCTAGACTTTGCATATAGAAAATGTTTGAAGGTCAAATCCTTTGTCCTATACAAGGTTTAGTACACACGTAGTTTAAACATGCTAGCCTATGAAGGTCTCATTATAGCATTTTAGTACACTCAGTATATATTAATTTGTTTTTGGCCTACTGTTTGTTAATGAAAAAGAGTATGGCTTTATTAGACTTGCCATATTGCTGTCAGTGCTTTTTTTATATGTTGACACTTTTGAGAAAGGCTTTGCATGCGTTCAGGTATGTATAATTTGTTTAGTAACAATGATATTTGTAGTGCTTTCAAGCCACCCATTATTCTGAACACCTTACACACATTATCTCATTTAATCTTTACCACAACCATACTATTATATTAAGTTCATAACTGAGAAACTAAGGTCATACAATTAGTAAATGACACAGCTGGAATTTGAACATAGTCTGTCCTGAGAACCCATGCTTTTAAGTGAAATCCATGAAATCAGAGACAAAGACATACATTATTGATAAAGCCTACTAAGTTTTATTTAATCATGAATATAATGTCTAAAAGCAAATTACTTTACAGGAGAACTTTTAGTTTTGTTTTAAAATTTGGTTTAAGTTTTATAATGCAGTTAAGTCATAAATATTGCCTTTAAAAAAACTCATTTTATTTTTAAATTGTCATTTTCTCTTTTAGACTCTTAGCACAACCTTACAAACGGTTTAAAATCTGGCAAGACAAGCAGCCCCAGATGCAGCCAGTCCACTTCCTTGACCCATTGCCTCTATCACAACAACCTGGAGACAGTTTGGGAGAAGTCAATGACCCATATACCTTTGAGGATGGTGACATAAAATACATCTTTGCAGCCAACAAGAAATGCAAACAAGGGACAGAAAAAGATTCCCTGAAAAAGATTAAGGTACCTTTATCATAGAGAGTGTCCAGCACAGTGTGGGTTTCTATTTATGTCAATATAGTAAAACGTATGGGAAGATTTTGGAGGCAAAGTTTTGGAGGCCTGCCTGATTGCTCTGTCCCCATATTCATGCTCTTGATACTATTGTATCAAACAGCGTATTGTTCTTTTTTATGTCATGGCTCACCTTTGTTTAAAGTCAGCTAAACATAAATGAAGCCTCATATTTTCCAGGCTATAGCTTGTACAGTGCATGTCTCCTCTCATATGCTAATTCTTGTTGGCCTATGCTCCCTGCTTCTTTCTTTTTAAATATTATTCTAAGATATCCAAAATGTAAAGTGAAAATGTTGGTAACACTATCTCCTATTTATTGAGCACTTACTATTGCTTAACTGTGCTGAGTGCTATATTTAATATATTCTCTGGATTATTATCACCACTACCCCTAAACTGTCAGTATTCATTTTACTGGTTTGTTGTCCTAAAAATGAGTACTGGGTATGTGTGTGTGCTGTCTTTAACCTTAAACTTTAAGATTTTCTACATACAGAGCCATCTAAAGAGGTATTCTTGAGAGTAAAGAAAGTAAGACAATTTAAGGGGCCAGTATAATGTTCAGAGGAATGGTTTTTCAGGTTCCTTCACAGAGACATTTGTCTAGAAAATTTGATTTATAATTCAGCATCTAAAATGTTGTTAAAGGCAGCTTTTAACACCATGGCAAGTCTGTAATCAAATGCCACCAGTACCATTTAAGCTTAAAACATGGATTCACGCAGAATACCCCATAGGATTGAGGAGAGAGTGGGGAGTTCTTGGTTCTGTTTGAATTCCAGAGAAAGGACATATCTTTTATTTCCTTTGGTTGCATAGACCATGGTTTATCATACTTGTGCTCATAGCAAGTTCCATTCTACCCTGTAATTCTTTGTGTTCTCCCTCATATTCCACACTTTGGGTTGGTGTTCATGTGTTTTGTTTGGCTGAATTTATTACACAGCCAGAGGATGGATTTGGTACCAAGGATGTCACTACACCAGGTCATTCCACGCCGGTGCCTGATGGGAAAAATGCCATGTCTATTTTCAGTTCTGCTACTAAAACAGGTGTGTACAATGATTGTTTGCCTCAGTTGGATTGTTGCTAAAATGAAATGCAGGGAGATGCTTCTCTATTTGAAACTATATTCTTACTTTAATAACAATAATTTGATCTCATTTTTAATATATTAATATTTTTAATAGTTTTTTTTCAGTTTCTTTCAAAACTGATAACTATATTTGGAAATAATGGTCTCTAAATTTAAATAAAACCATAGGGAAAAAATTCACAGGCAGGTCTTATTCATTGAAACTCGTGTCCTCTTCTCACTGAAGAGGTTGATGAAGTTGCTCATTCTGTTTCTTTTGCCTTCTTTCCTGCAGATGTCCGGCAGGATAATGCTGCTGGCAGAGCTGGCTCCAGTAGCCTTACGCAGGTGACAGATTTGGCACCTTCCCTGCATGACTTAGACAACATCTTTGATAATTCTGATGACGATGAACTGGGGGTGAGTCTGCCATAACTACACATTTAAATGTGAGAACTTTGTTTCAGTGTCTCAGTATTTCTTTATGGCTTGTTTACTGAATTTGGAGACTCTTAGCTGCTTTAGAAGTGTTCTGTATACTTTGAAAAGGTTCTAAAAGTTAATAGTGTCGTATCAACACCTCTTGCATTTTATTTATTGAAACTGTTTTCATTAGTGTTATTCCAGTTGTAAAGATTAAAATCTTTCATATTTATTTTGATAAATTCTTCTACATGTCATGGGACTGTGATGTAGTCATAGTAGAAATGTATTATGTAATCCTTTTAGATGAGATTGTAAAAACAAGGCCCACATAACTTTTTATTCATCTAATAATAAGGTAGAGCAGGTTTTTCAACCTTTTTTAATCTCATGGCACACTTGAACCTATAGTTAAACTTCCATGGCACACTTAAGTTATGTTGATCAAAAAAGGACTAAAAAAAAGAATATACTTACTGTGCTCTGAACTGCTTTTGAAAATGATTAATGACCTTTAAAAATTTTCGAGGCACACCTAAGATCCTTTCACGGAATGCTGGTTGAAGATCACTGAGTTAGAGGTTAGTCTGCATTTTGAGAGATACACAAGCACGATACTTTTTAGCTTCATGGCAATATGGTAGTAAAATAATACTTATATTCATATAAGTTAAATAAATATAAGGCATCTCATGATTAAAGGGATACTGAAGAAAAATCATAATTCTTTGGAGATTAGCTTAAGCCAAGAGGAAATGTGTGTTCTTATCCCCCTAACCAATTCATACATTTGCCTCTTACTTCTGGGAGACTTTGAGATGAGTAAGACAGACTTTGTTTTCAAAGAAGTCAATATAATAGTTTATTTTCTTGCAGTTATTTATCTTCCTCCCTATCCATCATGTATTTTACATACATTTATTAATCATTTGATGATTAATTCTTTCATGGCAAGTACTAAAGCTAATAACTGAGATTACAAATATGATTATATTACTGCCCTTACATTCAAGACACTTACAGACCTAAGCAGACATAGCATATAAAGTTTCATATACTTAACTGCTATTACTGCAGTAACGGAACTGAATCAAAAGATGCTGGACGTGCAAATACAAAATACAAAGTGATAGGGCAACAGTGTTTATATTAAGGCTTGAAGGTTAAGTAGGGATCAGATTTCTAAGGCCCATTCTAACTTAAAATAAAATGTATGTAATTAATAGATATTGTATCCCTTTAGTGTTAATAAGTGCTTAGAAGTTGATGAGATCACAATGACCTTGAAGAGTGAATTTGAGTGAATTTGATTGAATAAACCATTGGTCTACTTTTGATGGTGGTTAGAGACTGATAGGGCTAAGAAGGTTTTGGCCAGCTGTAGGGCTTCTGCTGATGAACTGTTTCTCTGAGGGCTGCTGAGTAAACTGGTAGAGGTGAGTACTATTTCTTATCAATCTGATATGCAGAAAGCAAGAGTCCTGTATTTGATATTTTTTGTTGGATTGGAATGGAACGTTAGGATCTAGATTCACACAATGGCTACCTGAAGGAAAAGGACATGGCAATGTGAAAAACTCTAGTAGAAAACTCTATTGTTGATCCATGCTTTGGAAGTCCTTTTTGAACTTGACTATCTACTGAAAGCCAGTAACTGTCTGGGGTTGGTTTAAATGATCCTGATGGTTAGGTTAGGTGGTTTAGTGATAATGAAGGAAATAAATTGTGAAAATAAAGTCAAAGAAGTAAAAAGAAAAGAATAGAAGCTAACACTCTGCAATGGCCCAGTTATATTTATGACTGCTATATCCAATGATTGTGGTCTGTGCTCTGGGCC
>NW_003852433.1:12174905-12175592 GCF_000181295.1 Otolemur garnettii
TTGGGAAATATTTGATTGCTGCCATACTTCTATGTAATACAGATGTATTATTCTGTTTAAATAATAATCATCTGTTCTTAGGCGGTATCACCTGCACTACGCTCATCAAAAATGCCTACAGTTGGGACAGAAGACCGGCCTCTTGGGAAGGATGGAAGAGCTGCTGTTCCTTACCCACCAAGTAAGTAGAGGAACTTGTCTGAGGTTTTTTTTTGCCCACTACCTATAACTTTTGTATGATGTTCTCATACTCAGTGGTGCTTTAATCTAAATTTCCCTCCTTTATTTTTTTCTGTTGACAGACTGTAATTATGAATTAAAGCTTATATAAATTGCTATTCCTGAGATGGCACACAGTGAATCGTATATGGAAACCATCTTAATTTGAATTTATTTTCCTTTGTTTTCAAATAAGAATTAACTTTTGTAATTTAAAATGTGGGGAAACATGTTTGAGGTTTGGTTTTCTAATAGTCCTTTCCTAACCAGATAAATGCTGCACAAGTGATTTTTAGAGTGATAATTCTTTCTATAAGACTTTGTGTAAAATGTTTCAATTTTCATGAACTTAATTCACTCAAGAATATTAAATATTTATTTATTTTTATTTATTTTTTTTTTTTATTGAACGGTAACTATGTACATTAATGCACTTCTAGGGTACAGTGTGGGGTTTTCACATGCAAT
>NW_003852433.1:12175783-12203647 GCF_000181295.1 Otolemur garnettii
TTCATAATAGGGGTGTGTACATTGGATATTTTTTCCTCCATTCTTGTGATACTTTGCTCAGAAGAACATTCTCCAGCTCCATCCATGTTAAATATTTATTTTCAAGGGTCCTTTTCAAGATTCATATTGAAGTTTTTGTGTTCCTTTTGGAATCAACTCCTTGTATTATGTATGTTGGCAAAGAGAAACCTTTTTTCTGGTATATTCTTTGCCCTAAGAAACCGCATAAAAGTCAGGATAGCTTATGTGGATACTCTGAAACAGAAACATAATTCAATTGCAAATCATTCTTTAAGACCTTCTCATTAACTTCAGTTAGTAATGAGAACAAATTGAGGGGAAAAACCACCATGTCATAGGGATGAGTCAAAAAGTTTTATGAACCTATAAATGTAGTGCTGATTTACTCAAATGTGGAAGTAGAAAGTATACAGAGATTGGATTTTGACAGCTTTAGTGGATCCATAGATTTTTAAAATATGCAAAGCTTTCTCAAGCATGACATGGATGAAAATGAATAATGATAGCCAGTTGCAGTAGTTTTTTTAATTAAACATTTTTCTTTTTTTATTGCGCTGCACTGCAGAAGTGTACAAACATGGAACTTTACAGATTAAAAGAAACAGTATTAAAATAGATATATATGGAATAGGTTAAATAAGTGGCTTTTTCCCCCTTGTGTTGAACCAGTTAATTCTTTGCCCTTTTTGACACAAAGTAATACAGTGATGTAAAATGCTAAAATATCTGATAGCTCACTCAAGGTTATTTACTCACAACATTCTGCCAGTTAATGTTATTGCCAAATAAAGCATATTATGTGCTCTGTCCTTTTTCTTATTTTTATCTGAAAAAAATTTGTTTTAAAAAGAAGCTACTCAAAATTGCATGACAAAGTACAGGTCCTAAAACTAATGAATTTGAACTATATATCAGAAATATTAGCACTACAAATATTTAGGTATACAAGAGTCAAGAGGATCTTTCTAATGTACACAAAGTATGTCTGTAAATGCGTATTTGTGTGTGAGAAAGAGAGACAGAGTGTATGTGTGTTAGGGTGTGGACATCCATACAGTGTTTCCTCTCAAGTAATGATGATGAAAATAGCCTGGCAAGATGTCTTCATCTTCACAGTAGCTTTTTTGGCAGTTGAGATGGAAGACAGATGTATTATAAATTTAATATCTAAACAGCACTGTCTAAGAGAAGTATAAGGTGAGAAACATATATAATTTTGAATTTTCTAATAGCTGTGTTAGAATAAGAGAAACATGAAACTAATACTACAGTATTAATTTAATGTGTCTAAAATATTACAAGTTTTACACGTAATCAGTATAAAAGTTTCCAAGATATTTTCTTTTCTTTTCTTTTTTTTAAATGAGGCTCTGGAATCTACTGTATATTTATACATGTAGCCCACCTCCATTTGATCAAGCCCCATGTTGAGTAGTCGTCACATGGAGCTAGTGTATACGGTGTTGGAAAACACAGGTTCATAATTGTTCTGTGTATCTAATAATGAAAGCAGCAAATAGTAACAACTAGGTTTATTTTAGCATCAAGTTTATGTTAAGTAGTATTGTGTTACAATAAAGTAAATAACAACAGAAGAATTTTTCTTAGGTTTTATTATTTACCAGTTGCAAATTTCTGTCTTTGAAAGAATGTCAATTTGAGCTACGATGTCTTTGAAGAGGCAAAATGAAAGGGTTGGAGGTTTGAGGTGGCTTCCCTTGTTTATTCTCCTAGAGCACTTACTAATGGAAAGGGACTCTGCCAGGTGCTCTAGAATGGGGAAAATACTGAAAAATCAGTGATACTGCTTCTATGGGAGAGCTTCATGCCTGTTCATGGATACTGGCAGTACAGGGTAGGGGGTGGTTTGTGTCCTAAATGGGTTACAGCGAAGTGCAATAGATCTTAACAAGTGGGGTAGAAGTAAGTAGAGCCAGACTGCTCACCTTTGTCTAGGGGTAGGGACTTTTCATGTTGGAAGCCTGCATCAATTTAGCTGTAATCAGGGTGGCGCCTATGGTGCCAGCCCCGTTATACCAAGGGCAGCGGGTTTGAACCCGGCCTCAGCCAAACTACAACAACAAAAAAAAAGGCCAGGCATTCTGGCAGGCGCCTGTAGCCTCAGCTGCTCAGGAGGCTGAGGTGAGAGAATCGCCTAAGTCCAGGAGTTAGAGGTTGCTGTGAGCTATGACATCAGAGTACTCTACCCAGGGCGATAAAGTGAGACTCTGTGTCTAAAAAATAAAAAATTTAGCTGTATCAGATAAGGCCACATTCAAGAAACTTGAATTAGATAAACTTAAAAGTGTACATTATTTTTATAAAAATCTAACTACTATGCGCTTAATAATTTCAAAAAGTGAAACTATTTGTTAATTTTTAAGTTATCTAACCTCTTAGTGACTTTGTTGTGTCTGCTTTTTGTTGGAAAATATTTAAATATTTAATTACCATGTGCAGGTCTGTAGTTTCAGCTGATCCCCTTGATGGGTACCAGTCATTTGTGACCTGAAGGGCATCTTGATTTGGATTAGGTAGGAGAATGTAGATTCATAGCAATAAGTGGTTGTAAAGCAAGAAAGCATTTTCCAGGCATGGGTATTCTATTGCATTTTCCCACATTTCTGAATGGATCTTTCTTAGCATTAAACAATGACTTTAAAATGACATCCACTAAGAGCTCAATCAATTCCATCTGTGATTCTTTAGCTGCTTTGGCGATACCAACTAGGTGAGGCTAAAATGCTAAGTTGACTGCGATTTCATGATTCTCAAAGTCAGTGAATCTATTGTATTCTCCAAGTAATAGGTCTATAGCAGCCACCTATTTTCCCAGTGATCCACGTGTATTATTCTTCTCATCAATAATCTTTACTAACTAGAGAAAATGTTCATTCAAAATTTTCTTTTAAGAAGAAATGTGAAAAACGGTAGCTTTTTTGGAAATGCTTGATTTTTTTTTTTTTTTTTTTTGCAGTATATAGACTCAATTTTACCTTGCATTTAGATATGATGTGATTCCAGTTAGAAATACTGCATTCCTGTAGAATCTTTCAATAATTCACAGTGCTGATTCTGTTCTTTATAAAGTTTAACTAACTTATCTGTTCTCACAGAAATGAAATTTTGGTTAATATCTGTCCCTGTGATAGCCAGCCCACAGTTTACAACCCACAGTTTAGAATGACATGGCAAATACACCCTGAATTTGCCACCCTCATCGTTCAACTTTAGCATATTAGGAAATTGAAGATGCCTTATTGCATTTGCATGAATCTTATGCTAAAGCTACTATCTTAAGTGACATTTTACAGTAAGTGATAAGTATTGTTAACAGTACATCAGCACAAGATTTTGCTGATGAAAGATACAATGAAAAGAAATGAAAGCATCCGGATCTGTTAATATGTGCAAAAAACCCTTCATGGTTTCCTATTACGGAAGGTGCACCATCATACACACATTCTAAATTTATGAAATTCAGTGCAATCTCATGACATTTATTTTGAAAATTGTTGAAGATATCTATTTCTGATTTTCTGTTTAAAAGAATTCCCAAAGTGAATAACTCTTCCTAGCAAAGAAAACCTTCTGTTATTATGTGAATGAAGTATAAAACCTGCACTGAGTCAGTAGTATCAATTGGTTCATCTAAAGTGGTTGAATAATATTTATTTTCCTTTCGAAGCATTACATGAAGTTCTGTTAAGTTGAAAGCTAATTCATGAATGTATGGTTTTCCTTGAAGGAGATAGTTGTTTATACTTTGAGACATTATCAAGGTTTAAGCATTCAACATCTTTGACAATTCATTCTTTATAACAATTTCTGCATCAGTGAATGGCTTTCCTTTTCACCCTATAAGTATATAAGGTACTTTATAAGTTGGTATATAAGCTACTTTGTAAGTTGCTTCAGTGGCATTATTTCCAGGTCTTGTTACTGCTTGAAAGAATTATCTTTGCTTTTGCTTTTCTTCTTTTAATCTCTGCAGATACAACCTTTCATTTCTAATTTAAAATATTTGTGATCCTTATGGGTGTTATAATACTGTTGAACACTGAATTTCTTTACTGTTGATATTGTAGTATCACAAAGCAAGCAAATCACCTTATCTTTAGCAGAAACAAGATAATATCACAATTCTTAATCATAATTAAAAATATGTTTTCTTCCTTTGGCATTCTCTTGGTCTTCTTTGACATGAAGGGATGATTAAGCAGAGAGAATTAAAAAATACTTTCTAGCTGTGCAGCTGTTCACAAATTCCACTTCAAACAGAAACACAGTGTGCAGTTGTCAAGAGCTGGTAACAGACTATTGTACTTGACCCCCCCTAAACATTTGCCAACCAACCTTGTGTGATAGTGGTGCCAGTAAGTTAGGCAAAGTTAAAAGTAAATCATGAGCATATCAGCCACAAGTTTATGGCTCACTAATGTTCTGATTATGCTTGTCAACCTGGGAGGAACTTGTTTCGTTCTTTGGTATTTTAAATACATTCATTTAAAAAGTAAAGTAAAAATACAAGTAATAAAATGTGCTAATAACAATGAAAAGATCTGTTCTGTAAAATTTGTATTCAGTCAAAAGGCTGCACTTGAGGATCTACAAGGCCACACTGACCTTAAGGCCACAGATTTCTCATCCCTGCCGTTGTCTATTATGGTAACTGTGCTTGCTCTCACTATAGACATTTTCTAGGAAGAAAGTTGAACAAGCAAACCATGTTTTTATTGTGGAAGACCACAGTGTTTCTCTAGGTCACTGTCCTCTTTCTGCCTTACCCACTTTAGTCCATTTCCCTTTGATCACATCAAAACTTCTTTAGACTCATCTCTTTTCAGAAATTCCCTGTAACTTGAGAACAGGTTTCATCGTTTTCTTACTAAACCAGATTTGAAAGAGAGGACTAATTTGTGTTGAATCATTTAGTGAATCTTTATATTTACATGACAAAATATTTACTTCTGTGTGTAAATTGTCTCATTTATCATGCACAAAAATACGAAGTAGTTATTTTTCCCATTTTACAGAAGAAATTGAAGATAGAGAGGTTAAGAGTCTTCCATGAGAATATCTGACAATATCTGAATCCCTCTGGCAGGTGCAGTTTTATCTATGCATTGTTTTATTTTGGTTTTGGTGCTCTGTTTGACCTTTGATAAAAATTAACAGGATGGCTCAGGCTTTGAAAACTGAGATACATGACTGTTAGGAAACATGAAAGGAGTCAGACAGCCCTAAGTGGGTGGAAATGCTTTATTTTCTAGAGGAAAATTTTAAAACCGGTAGTACTGGGTAGGTTTATTGGCTCATGTCTGCAATGCCAGCATTTGGGGAAGGTAAAGTGGGAGGATCACTTGAGCTCAGGAGTTTGAGATCAGCCTCAGCAACATAACAGGACCCCATCTCTACAAAAAATAAATGAAAAATTAGCCAAGTGTGGTGACATGTACCTGTAAGTCCCAGCTACTCAAGAGGTTAAGGTGGGGGGATCGCTTTGAGATCAGGATTTGAAAGTTATAGTGACCTATGATCACATACTGCACTGTAGCCAGGGCAACAGAGTGAGACCTTGTCTTTAAAAAAAAAAGAAGAAGAAATACTAGCACAGCCATTTATGAGGTAAAATCTTGTATCATATATACTTGTAAGTAAAAGAGTATGTTTAAGCTCATCATTTTAACTTAAGAGAATTTATACAATTTTTATATAAAGATATTATAAAGATCTACACTGGTGATTAAGATTATATGGATCTATTATAAGATGTAAGATCTACTATAAAGATCTACACTGGTGATTAAGATTGTATGGCAGTGTGACTTTGAAGATTATATGAAGCAGAATTAATTATATTTTAAAACATTGTACTTACAAATTAACCTTAGGTTAAAATTTTATCGTAGCTACTCTTTGGCTTGGAAAGAGGCATAGAGACTCAAGATTATAGGTGATGGGTGTATTTCAAGTGTAATCTAACTCTATATTAAAGACCTCAGCTTTGTTTTAAGTAAAAATTATTGATCTTTTTGCTGCTACATTTGAAGACCTATTTTTTTTTCCATCTCAGAATTTATAAGTTATATTGAGTCTCAAATGTTTTTCTGGTAGTTCCTTCTTTGGCTTGGCTTATATTCCTAAATCTGTAAATTGTGAAGTTCCTTAAGAGTAGAATATCCTGAAAGCAAGAAGGTGCCTGGAAGATCATCTAGGTGGTTTTAGGTTTATATGCTTTATTTTTTTTTCTTTAATCTTAGCAGCAGGTACTATTTTGTCTAATGTAATCTTAGACAGAATCCTGTTATAAAAAATGAATAGAGATGGACCATCTTTAATGGAAGTGAATGTTGGGATCAGAAACCCTGCTAACTGACTTCTCCCTCTCCTTATTTTACAGAAAGCACCTGAGGTCAAGAGAGGGTAATAAATGATTTAGGATTCTGTAATTGTTGGGAACATGGTGAAGATTATCTAATCTAGAGGGTTTTCACCTTTTTTCTCTTTCCATATACTGAGGTAGTTGGATGCTTTCCCCTCATCCCACAAAGAAGAGCAGGCACGTCTGCTGAGACTCACACATTGAGTCCAGACTTCCCTGTTACATGCAGCAGCTAAGGCCCTGAGAGAGGAAGAAGCCCAACCACAGCAGAACTGTGCACCCACCCCATGCCCCATCTTTACACAGCTCTACCTTAGACTGTAGCCCAGGGTAGTGGGTCTATATTAAATTTGGATTTGGAGATAGAGTTTCAAGTCTCTATTCAGTGGTTACTTTTTATGTGTTTAAATATTGAAGTTGCTAGAAAGAGTAACAGGATAAGAAATTTGGGCATAAAATATGATTCCAAATAACTGGTTTAAACTTGTGGCTCCAAACTTGTTAATAAATTTTCTGCATAGGATACCCTCTAGTGGCCAGATTTTACTATAACAACCTGCATTTCTTTACATACGTTCCTTCCCTTACGAATCAATGCCTTAAAGAGCCAAACCTGTAAACAGAACTTTTAATAAAGTGGTTATGCTACTTAATTGGTTTCAGTTTCTGTTTAATTTCCTCTCTCATATCCTTCGATTTTTCAGGGGGATCAGTTGTTGAAAGTATAATTTATGTTATATAGACTTTGTTCACTTAATTAATGTGAAGCCAAACCATAAAGTACCAAGAAGGTAGTGGTAAGTTTCCAGAAAAGGATAGTTTTCTGCTGATGGCCTCCTTAGAGGCTTCCGTTATTAATATCCTGTTGTGTAACTGATATGACTCTTTATTTATTTATTTATTTATTTGAGACAGAGTCTCACTGTGTGGCTCTTGGTACAGTGCCATGGCGTCACAGCTCACAACAACTTCAAACTCTTGAGCTTAAGTGATTCTCTTGCCTCAGCCTCCAGAGTTGCTGGGATTACAGGCACGCACCACAACGCCCAGCTATTTTTTTGTTATTATTATCATTGTTGTTTAGCAGGCCCTGGCTGGATTTGAACCTACCAGCCGTGGTGCATGTGGCCAGTGCCTTAACAACTGAGCAGTGGGCGCCGAACCTGATGCGACCATTTAATTAGCATTATTTTTGGTGTGAAATAGGGTGCCTGGCTATGGAGTAGGACTAAAGAAATTTATTATTTTTAATTTTTAGCAGTTGCAGACTTGCAAAGGATGTTCCCAACTCCTCCATCTTTGGAACAGCATCCTGCATTTTCTCCTGTGATGAATTATAAAGATGGTATCAGTTCAGAGACAGTGACAGCATTAGGCATGATGGAGAGCCCCATGGTCAGTATGGTTTCAACGCAACTCACAGAATTCAAAATGGAAGTAGAAGATGGATTAGGAAGTCCCAAGCCAGAGGAAATAAAGGTAATTTTTAATATATTAACTTTCCCAGGGCAGGGTCATTTCCAAGTGTATTCTTATACATCTTCTCTAAAATATTATCTATGTGCCATGTATCCATAAGTTTCTGATAATTCCTTGTGCTGGAGGATGAGGCACACCCGTTAGCACAGTAATTTTAGTGTCCTTGATTAATTTAAAATGTTGGCATTAGCATTTTCCCACTGATTTTGAATAAGAGAACTGTTGAATGATAGCACTGTGCAGCTGTGGCATGTCCTAAATAGTTTGCCAGCAGTAACATGTGCCCCACTTTGTTGTTGCAGGACTTTTCATATGTACATAAAGTTCCAACTTTTCAACCTTTTGTGGGATCCTCCATGTTTGCTCCACTGAAGATGTTGCCGAGCCATTGCCTCCTACCTCTGAAGATACCTGATGCCTGTCTGTTTCGGCCTTCGTGGGCAATTCCTCCTAAAATTGAACAACTGCCCATGCCCCCTGCAGCCACTTTCATTAGAGATGGCTACAAGTATGTATGGGGCTGTGTCATTTACTTGCATTAGTTGATGTAACTTTTATCTTCACTAAACACTTATTAAAAGTAGCATATCACTTGAAACTTTCCTTTGTTGGCCATTTGTGGTTTTGTGCACATTATTTGTGCCTAAAATGCAATACTTATTTTCTAAAATGAAATTTTATATACAGATAGTCCCTGACTTATGATAGGTCTACTTAGGATTTTTTGACTTTGTGATGATACGAAAGTGATAAGCATTTAGTAGAAGTGGTACTTTACTCATTCATCCATTCTCTTTTGACTTCAGTATAAGTTTTAATAAATTCTATGCGATAGTCAGCACTTTATTATAAAATAAGCTTTGTGTTAGATGATTTTGCCTAATGTAGGCTAATGTTAGTGTTCTAAACACCCTTAAGCTAGGTTAGGTTAAGCTATGATGTTCATTATATTATGCATATTGAATGCATTTTTGACTTAATGGTATTTTCAACTAATGATGGGTTGAGACATAATCCCATCTGTGCTTGGAAAAATTAAGGTTATTTGTATAGTGAACCATGGGGTTCATGTCCATTCAATGTCAAATCAATGTTTACCATAGAATCAAAACACTTGATTAGAGTTAATAAAGCTGTTGGTGTGGTAGTGGTAAGATAATTTCTCTGTTGCTAACTATATGTCAAATAGGAAAGGAGCAACAAAATGGTGCTATAATTTGAAGGGAGGAAAAGTAGATGTTTAGGGTAGATTGGGCAATGAATAAATAAGTAAAGTCTGTGTATGGCCTTAAATGACCGTTTTACCTGAGTCTTCCCTTCTTTGAAAGGGAATAATCTTGCCTGGCCTTCCACACAGTACTTTTGTAAGGCATCAACAACTAATTGTTATGGAAATAACAACATACCAGCAATATAAAAAGAGTGTGCTGAGAAGCATTCCCACGTGCCTGGCTTGTTTGCTGCTGCTGTGCCTGCTCTTGTACTCTAGCTTACTTAATTAGATACCAGTACAGCATGGCTAGAACACCCTGGTACACAAGGGATTAGGCGATCAGCACAGTTGCAAAGAAATGATGCAGGAGCTTCAGGAACTCACTGGACAGTTTCATCTCTTTCATACACACAGGTTCTCCAAAAAGGTTATATGCAACCTTTTGCAATATGTTGGCTTAAATAATTTAGATCATTGTTTAGGTCTATTACAGCCATCATTTGCCATTTCAAAGATTCTTTGTACTCTAGACTGGCACTATTAATAAAACTTTCTGTGGTGGGGTAAGGTTTTATATCATTATGGCGCCAGTAGCCTTATGTTGTAGCTGTTGACCACTTGAAGTGTGGCCAGTGAGATTCAGATTGAAATTTTAGTTCTACTTCAATTAATTTAAATTTAACACATGAAGCTAGTGGTTAGCTTATTTATTGGACAGCGGGTTCTAGACTGCATGTAATCTTCCTGTTGTGATCTCCAACCCCCATCTTCCTGGAAACCCCTTTGTTCTGCACAGCACCCCTGCAGTAACATGCTTTTGTCTGCTGTACTTGCTCCAGAGCAACTTTTCTTTCTCTTTTTCACTTTTGAATATCCAGCTTAGCTCCTTAGTTTATTGAATGGGAGAAAAGAATCAGGTTACTATTGCAAGGTAAACCACTCTTACAACCAAGGGAGCAATTTAGTTATTTAGGTTTTTAGTTAGTAGTAATAGTTCCTTTTCTGATTTGAACTGTATAATAAATTTAGGGTTTTATTGAATAGGAAAATGTGTAAGGTGTCCAGTTTGAGTAAAGATCATTATTAAGCAGTTATTATTTTGGTCTCTAAGAGAACAAATGATTGGCAGTCAGGTTTTCTGGGTCATTTTTTATCTGTATTCAGAGATATCACAGTATCTCAGATTTCAAATTTCTTAATAGTGCCTGATTTGGATTTGAGGGCTGGTAGTTTTAAGATAGCTATTTAAAAATGACAAGAGAATTATTTGAAGAGATATTTCTTTATGACATCTTTCTTTCATGTGGTAAGTGAACAAATTCATAGATTATTGGTGGAACATTACTTTAAGTATAGTATTGATGTATATAGAAGAATATTAAGAATTTTAAAAATCTCCATTCTTTTGATACTTTCTAGCAGAAAGAATGAGCTCATGTGCTGTTTTATATGTATTATCTAACAGTGTACAGTGGTCCCTCAGTATCCTTGATCCTTGGGGGATTGGAAAACGAATTCAAGGATACTCAAGTCCCTTATGTAAAATGCATAGTATTTGCGTATAACCTACACATCTCTTGTGTACTTTATATCATCTCTATAAATCATCTCTAGATTACTTATAACACCTAATATAATATAAATGCTACATAATTTATTGTTATGCTATATTTTTATTTGTATTTTTTAGAACTATATTGTTATTTTTTAATTTTGTCCCAAATATTTTTGATCTGTATATAGTTGAATTTGCAAATAAGGAATCCACAGATATGGAATGCCTCTTGTGTATCAAGAAAATATTTTACAGCCAGGGATGGTGGCTCACACCTGTAATTCTAGGACCCTGGGAGGCCAAGGTAGTGGATCCCTTGAGGTCAGGAGTTCAAGACCAGCTTGAGCAAGAGTTTTTTCTCTACTAAAAATAGAAAAATCGTAGCTAGGTGTCATGGCAGGCACCTGTAGTCCAAGCTACTCAGGAGGGTGAGGCAAGAGGATCAGTTAATCCTGCCAGGGGTTTGAGATTATGTGAGCTATGATACCATAGCATTATACCTAGGGCATGGTGCGAGACTCTGTCTCAGAAAAAAAAAAGTTTTACAATAATAAAACAGAAAATTGCAGACTTTGGTTTTGTTTGGCACTTCCATAAAGCAGTCACTGATTGTGAGAAAATAGATGACACAGCCCAATCAGTTTTGGGAAACTAAGATAATTAAAATATATGTAATACATAGCATATTGAAAAATAAAATATGAACTAAAAGTACCTACCAAAGTATCTGTGTTCCATGGAAATATGTTAGAAGCTGGAACCTATGATACAATATGTGTATGTCTGTGTAACAACCTCATTAATACTAAGGTCTCTTAGCAACATGTGTAATATTTCTGTGACTTGTAATATAGTACTGGCAAATAGGTTACCTAAAATAGAATTCCCTCACAATCACTCATTACTATAAAATGCTAGCCTAGATAGGGCTGCATTTTGAAAATTAGAAAAAAATGTTAAATTTTCATGTGTATTTGATTATAACTACTTCAGTATTATATATAGATTATAGCCGCAGAGAACAAGAACATTGGCAGACTTTCAATTTAAAAAAATGACAAAATATAATTGCAAATTAGATGGAAATTTCATCCTATGGTCCTCTAGCTAATTTAGCACTGAACCCATATATTGAAGTTCCATTTAGTAGTTATAGCTTTTCAAAATTATACCAGCCAAATACAGCAATTTGTTTTCCCGTAAAAATTGGAAAATTTTTCTCAAAAGTTTAAGATAGGGATTTCTTAAATGTGAAATAAGTAGAAGGAAAAGTGCTTTCTTGAATTATTCTTCATGCCTTGCTTCTTCCTTACACACTTCACTGATGACTTTGTATCCTTTTCTCTCTCTCTCTCTCTCTCTCTCTCTCTCTCTTTAAAGAGAAAAGTGAATATACCAAATGGATAGCACACACAAATGATGAAAAACGTGCAGTATGCAGTTGGGGTGAGTGTGTGTCTACTCTGGCATTTCTGACATGCTGCCTTTCCTTACTTGGTGCCTTGTTCTTTTTGCAGTAATGTGCCTAGTGTTGGGAGCCTAGCAGATCCAGACTATCTGAACACACCGCAGATGAACACACCTGTGACGTTAAATAGTGCAGCCCCAGCCAGCAACAGTGGGGCAGGAGTCCTACCATCTCCAGCGACCCCTCGCTTCTCTGTCCCCACACCACGAACCCCCAGGACCCCAAGAACTCCTAGAGGTGGGGGCACTGCCAGTGGTCAAGGGTCTGTTAAATATGACAGCACTGATCAGGGGTCACCAGCCTCTACCCCCTCTACTACGCGGCCCCTCAACTCTGTGGAGCCTGCCACCATGCAGCCAATTCCTGAAGCTCACAGTCTCTATTTCACCCTGATTCTCTCAGATTCTGTGATGAATATTTTTAAAGACAGAAATTTTGACAGTTGTTGCATCTGTGCCTGCAACATGAACATTAAAGGGGCAGATGTCGGGCTTTATATCCCTGATTCTTCCAATGAGGACCAATACCGCTGTACCTGTGGGTTTAGTGCGATCATGAACCGCAAACTTGGCTACAATTCGGGACTCTTCCTTGAAGATGAGTTGGATATTTTTGGGAAGAATTCTGATATTGGTCAGGCTGCTGAGAGGCGCTTATTGATGTGTCAGACCACCCTCCTTCCTCAGGTGGAGGGAGCCAAAAAATCCCAGGAGCCACCCATAAGCCTTCTCCTCCTCCTCCAGAATCAACATACACAGCCTTTTGCTTCTCTGAGTTTCTTGGACTACATTTCTTCTAACAATCGCCAGACTCTTCCCTGTGTAAGCTGGAGTTATGACCGGGTGCAAGCAGATAATAATGATTACTGGACAGAATGCTTTAATGCACTGGAGCAAGGGCGGCAATATGTGGATAACCCCACAGGTGGAAAAGTAGATGAAGCTCTGGTGAGAAGTGCCACTGTGCACTCTTGGCCTCATAGCAATGGTAGGTTTCCCTGAATACACTTTCACTTTGAAAAGTATGTTGGTGTGGTTATAACTTAAAAGTTCTCTTTACTTTGTTATTTAACAAAAAATTTTATCTTTAAAAAAAGAACTAAAGTTAGAATTGTACTTCATCTTGGATTTAAGGACTAAAAGATTGTTTTATATTGAAATACCTTTAGGAATGAGTAATTGTTTTCTGAAAGTTTCCTATTGTATTCATAAATAGCCAGCCTGTATTGGAAACCTCTGGGTGCTAAATATCACAGTTGTTAAGATTATATAGATTGATAATTTGTATACCCTTGCACATGTTGAAATCTACCCATTCTTCCACATTTCCATAGTATCTCTTCCATGAAGACTTCTGACCATTTGCAGTCTTTTATTCCTCTGGTTCCCCAGTGGGTTTCATCTCTTATTTTGCATTGTAGTAAATGGAGTATATCACTGGCTCTTTTCTTTTATTAAAAATTCCAGTTGACAAACATTTTTGGAATTGGGGTCTAAGACTGCCAGGCAACTTGCTCTTCCCTTTTCTTATTCGTTCACTGTGTACACTATGATACATCACAAGGGATTAAAAGGTGACTTGAGAGGCAAGGTATCTGCCCTTATGGACTTTGTAATCTGTTCTGGAAATGAATATTAACCAAATGTTTATACAAATAAGCATATTATTATAAACTATTATTTTAAAAGTGATGAAAGAAAGCATGAGAGGTGGAGGGGGCCACTGGGGATCAAGGAAGACACCTTGAAAGAAATAGTAATATGCTCTGAGATCTCAATGGTAAGTACAAATTAACTGAAGGAGGAGGATAGGGAGCAAGGCACAGAAGGTGCGACAAGTGTGAAAGTCCTTCGTTATATGGAGTTTGAGACTTCAAGGAACTGAAAGATAGTTAGAAGCCAGCAGGGACAGATTACAGTGAGCCTTTGGAGGCATTATGGAAGTTGAGTCCTCATCCAAAGAACAATGACAGTCATTGAAGGAGTCTAAGAAGAGGCATTGATTGCATCAGGTTTGTATAGTTAAAAAAGAAAAATAGTGAATGTACTCTGGCTGTATGAGGGGGTGTGGATTATAAAATGGCAGGAATGGATTTGGAAAGTCTAGTAAATTATTGAGAAAGACCAAATAAGAAATAGTCACTTGCCTTAGGGTCTTAGAAAAGAAGATGGAGAAGTGGAGACATTCAAAAAATATGAAGGAAGTATTATTGTGGGTTTGATAATGGCTTGAATTTGGGGGATAAGAGAGAGTGAGATGTTAAGGAAGAATTCCGTATTTATATCTGGATAGGTGGTGGTGGTATTCTAAGACAGGCAGACTGGAAGAAACCAGAAAGTTTATCAGTCGAGGTTTGGATATTTGAAAGTTTTAAAGATCTCTTCTAAGATATCCAGGTAGAGATGCCACATAGACACTTGGGCATGGAGTAGTTGGCATGTAGATGATGACTCCAGTCAGTGGGCACAGATAAGGTGCCTGAGGAATTGGAGAAGGATGAGGAAAGTATAGAATGAATGAGAAGAGGGCCTGGGATAGGACAGAGCTTTCACTGATCCAGTAAAGGCTCACTGAACCAATCACAACCAGTAAAGGCCAGGGAGAGAAGTGTGAGCCTCTGGAGAGCCTAATGAGGAAGAGCCAGAGAGGACACGTATTTGGAAGCTGAGCATAACATTGTTTTAAGACAGAGAATGTGGTCAACAAGCATAAAAGTGCAGCTGAGGGTCTTAAGGATTGAATATGTCTTCAGACCACAGTGAGAGCTGTTTCTGTGGAGTGGTGGGAACAGAGGCCAGACTAGAGGGGTTTTGTGGGTGAAGTGTGGGACCTGCTTCTGAACAACTCTCAGACTTAAAGGGGAGGAGGTTAGATAAGCCTCTTAAATGCAATTTGAAATTTGAAATAATAAAAGTACATTCAAAAGTACTCTTATCTGTGGAGTAAGGAGTGATGGGTATTTCTGAGTAGGCCAAGCAAGGAAAGTTTCGTGGAGGTAGAGACTCCTAAGGAAGCATTAAAGGTTATACTCATTTTTATAACTGTAAATTCAAGCAAAGCATCTTATATTTAGCAGGCCCTTTAATTCATGTCTACTGAGTAGATTTCTGAAGTAAAGAAAATGTAGCCTTTCCCTTAAAGAAATGTGGATGATCAGCTTGCTAGATCACTGCTTTTCTAGGCAGAAAAGCAGTCTTTGTGCATGGATTAGTGAGGTCATCTTTCAGTATGAAGAATAGCACATGTTATTCCAGAAGAGGTCTGGGTTGCAAATTTTAAGATGCTTAAAAGTATTGCATATATGTAATATAAATGAATGAGGTGAGAGACAGAGATTTGCAAAAAGCAGTGCCTTAATTATATCCATTCAAAACACACTCTCTACTTTGCATGCACAGGAATAGGGTACACAAGAAACAGGCTTGCTCTTGATTTTCTCAAATCTGTGGGTCTCTTTCTTGGTCTGTCATTCCCACTTTTGATAGTCCCTTGGATATAAGAAGTACTTAACTTTTTTTCTTTGCTGTAAAAAGAACAAAGCACAGGCTTGAAGAAAAATAGTGGTTGACACTGCTTAAGTCTTAGGCAGACAGCAGTGCAGGGGCCATGAAGTGCCTGAGAGAACAGCTGCTCTTCAGCTCCAGCAGATAGTGGCTGTTCAGGGATAGGAGTCTCGGCCCTAGGCTCATCAGGTCTCCCAGTTTTTCAAGAAAAGCTAGAAATCCAGATTTGTGTATGAAATTTCCAGGAGTAATCCATTCCAAAGTTTAACAAAATACTGTGTGAACCACCAGTTTGCATCCTGTGTTTTCTTGATTTAGGGACACATCTGTAAATGTATGAAAAACCCTTAAGTACCTTCTGTTTGAGATTTAGTTGATAGATAAATCTTTCTATCTATGCCCCTTTCCTCATCAGCTAGATGAGTAAGAGTAAGGCAAGGTTTTCAGGAGCCCAGCTTTGCAAATCCATAGTACGTCATGTTGAGTTTAATTAGCTCTTTCCACAGACATTTTTGAGAATCTGATGAGCATTATGGACCCTTCATCCTGGGGAAAAAACATGCATGTGTACATGCAGAGTTAAGGGGGCTTTCAAATTCCCACTTTTGATAGTGCCTTGGATATAAGAAGGACTTAACTTTTCTTACTATAAGAAAAACAAAGCACAGGCTAAGGTGCTTTTTGTTTTTCTTATAGTAAAGAAAAACAGAGTGACTGCTAACAGAAGGAAAGTTTCTTAAATTGTGAACCCCTGTCCCTTCTCTATACAGATGACTTTAGGCCTTGTAGCTGCTTCTTTCATGTTCCCATGTGCCTCTGGCTATGTTGAAGATTGTCTTTTTCTCTATGCATTGTGTATTTTGGGAAAATATTTTACATTAAGAACATTTACATAATTAAAAAAATTAATTGTCTTAGGCAATTAAACACACACATACAAAAAGAGCATTTACAAAGTTTTTTAAAGCTTTTATTTAAGTTTTTTTCCCTAGTCGTCATATAATCAAAACATTGATATTTGTAAATAAAAGTAATAATAATTAAGAAGCTTTTGTAGCTCTCTTTCCTTATGAAAAACCTTGGAAACACTTGGCATGATTAAAAAAAATCAAGCCTATCCACTTTTTCACTTTTAAACACATCTTCACTTAAACTTTTTTACGTAAAATATCCCATTTCTAGGGCAGCACCTGTGGCTCAAAGGAGTAGGGCACTGGCCCCATATGCCGGATATGGTGAGTTCAAACTCAGCCCTGGCCAAAAACTGGGGGAAAAAAAAATTATCCCATTTCTCTTCTTCTTCTTCTTCTTCTTTATTATTATTATTTTTGTCCGGGGCTGGGTTTGAACCCACCACCTCTGGCATATGGGGCCAGCGCCCTACTCCTTTGAGCCACAGGTACCACCCTCTTTTTATTATTTTTGTCCGGGGCTGGGTTTGAACCCGCCACCTCTGGCATATGGGGCCAGCGCCCTACTCCTTTGAGCCACAGGTACCACCCTCTTTTTATTATTTTTAATTATAAATTATCATGAATTATTTTCTCTAATTTAGAAGAATATCTTTCTTCTTGATTCCTGGATCACATATTTTAGAATCTGCTATGGCTGATAACATCTTTGTCATGGACTATAATTGAGACCCAAAATGATGACAAGAAAGAGAAGAGTGCTTAATTTCTCTTCATCCTTTCTGTTCCTTCTCACTTCTCTTCCAGTACTGGACATCAGCATGCTCTCCTCCCAGGATGTGGTGCGTATGCTGTTGTCCCTGCAACCCTTTCTCCAAGATGCCATCCAAAAGAAGCGCACGGGCCGGACCTGGGAGAATATCCAGCATGTGCAGGGACCACTCACCTGGCAGCAGTTCCATAAAATGGCAGGACGGGGAACCTATGGTAGAGTCTTTGCTCTGTTTGAATTCCTTCTCACTTCAATGCTTTTCAGTGAAGAGCAGCTTTAGTTTTGGCAAATCCTTGCTTCACTGACAAAAGGAAATCTTTTTTTTTTTTTCTGTGACCTTGAAATTTTATAATCTCTTTGTTTTCTTTAAGTTACATTTGGAGTTAAGTTTTCTAAATACCCTTGACATATCCAGGTCAATGAGGAAAATAATCCCCCCAAAGTATGTTTATTCTCTACATTTTCCCAATTCTCATTGCATTTTTCATCTGGATTTATTTCTGGGCTTATTCTGTCTACATTGTAGTCAGGATCATGATCTTATCTTGAAGGAAATGTAGTACTGCTTGGAAAGTGCATTTTGACTTGTCTAACCTGCCCTGTGATCTTATTTAACCTTTCTAAGTAAGTTGTGACTCATTTAATAAGAGTCTTAATCAGGGGACATTTAATTAGATTTGAAAAATACTTTTTATCATGTCACCATACAATGACATTTCAGATACCAGAATTAAAACCAATGCACCAGGAACTTCTCAATTGTCCAAGTTGTGAGAAACAGATTCTTAAACAGCTTTCTAAACTACAATGTTGTTTTAGGTTCAGAAGAATCTCCTGAGCCGTTGCCCATCCCCACTCTGCTGGTAGGCTATGACAAGGACTTCCTCACCATCTCACCATTCTCCTTGCCATTTTGGGAGAGGCTGTTGTTGGACCCATATGGGGGCCACCGTGATGTTGCCTATATTGTGGTGTGTCCAGAAAATGAGGCCTTGCTCGAAGGAGCCAAAACTTTCTTCAGGGACTTGAGTGCTGTGTATGAGGTGAGAAAGTTATCATGAAAATCATTTTTTAAGCCATGAATCTTCTGATTGTTTCTAGTTATGACTAAATTTAAAAGAGGAAATATCTTCCAAGTAGATCTTAAAGAAAATTTGCAAATAGTTGGAGGATGAAGAAGAGAATTGGCAAGTTTTTCTAGAATTATATTGCTTTTTTAATCTTGGCTTTGTATTTTATTAGATTTTGAAGACTTTCCTTTCCCATCCTTACCATACATCTTAAATTCCCATCAGCTATCTTTTCCTTATTTGAGTGTTCAGTGTTTAAGATTATTGCTCACCAGAGGAAAGTGTTGGCTATGTAGAAGATGAGCTTTACAAAAACAGCACATCTGCTCTTTTTATTTATTGGGTAGAGGGATGGGCAGGTGGTTCCTGAAAGCAGTGTATAACAGTTTAGCTTAAAAATTTCTGAGTGAAAAGATAGGTTTAGTGAATTGTCCTGGTTGTGCTTAATACTATGTTCATTGTAATATTGAAATTTTGATACAGATTAAAAATGTAATATCTGTATTATGTAAAAACAGGTAGGTAATTTTAGGTCTTTAATATACAAATTTTTATTGCTTTTGAAAAATTGGAATCATGTCTGTCTTTGAAGAATGCCACATTTTTTTCCTGCCGAAGTGCATATAGTCTACGTTCTTTGTACCTAATACTTCTAATGTCTTTATATTTGGCAAAATAATATTTATAAAGTGTTTAGAACTGTGACAGGTACATCATAAGCATTATGAAAGTGTTTTTTCAAATAAGATCTCAAACTGAATTTCAAGAATCTTCCAGAATGGCACACTCACTATCTATAAATTTGTGAATAAGCATGGAATAGTAAAAGAAATGAGGAGATGCAAACATGGTGTAATGGATCAGTTAAGCTGTTGAAGGGAGTCCTTGGATACATTTTATTTCTGAGCAAAGCTGGTCCATGGATGCATACTACTATTAAATCATTGTAAACCTAACATAGTAAATTATCTAAGCAATTTCAAAGCTTAGCTGTTCTCTTGAATGAAACCTTTAACATAAGTTATAAAACATAAAAGCATTGCCAGATCTTTTTAGAAGGCGCAGTCCTTTTTTCTCTTAATGATTTTACTAGAGTTGCTCACAGCAGTAAATCTTATCTCCTCAAGAGTGTACCAGAAGAGAATTGCGTGGGGGCTTAGTAAACCTTCACTTCATCAACTCTAGTAACGGGTAATATTCTGGGTTATCCTACTGGTAAACAGGTAGTTTCCTTTTTGCAGTTAAATTCTCTGCTGTAAGCACTCTTTCAGTGTTTTAGAGATTAATAGCAAGATCTCATTGTCCTGAAACAACTATTTACTTTAAAAACATGGTCAGCATACTCACTGCTTCAGCCTGGTCTTGGTGATCTTCAAATATCTGTAACATCTTAACAGATGGCCTATAAAATTTTAATGTTATCCTATGGGAAAACATTATGAGTAGGGATTACTTAAGAGGTTTTAGTGGACATGTGTCTCAGTCAGCCTTAGTGGCAGGAATCTGGTCAGTTCGTTATTTGCCCATTAGCCATCAGGTAGTGTTCAACAATCCCCCCTTGTGCAGGAGAAATTGGCACGAGTGAGGAATCATTTATTTTTCTTCAGAGGACCTAGTATAGGTTTTGGAGAGACAGATAGCAATTTCAGGGTACATTATGATTACTAGAAAGGGTAGCTTACAATGTTGTTTTGATCACATATGATAAAGCCCTAAGAGAAAAAGGGGAATGCTTTATAGTAAAGAATCTGCCTTGCTAACCATAGGTACTAAATGAAGGAATGGCTCCTGTTGTAAATCATGATCTTGTTTGTGGTATCAGATGTGTAGGCTTGGGCAGCACAAGCCCATCTGCAAAGTGCTACGCGATGGCATCATGCGCGTGGGAAAAACCGTGGCACAGAAGCTGACGGATGAGCTTGTGAGTGAGTGGTTTAACCAGCCTTGGAGCGGCGAGGAGAATGACAATCATTCCAGACTCAAACTTTATGCGCAAGTTTGCCGCCATCACCTAGGTAAAAAGGAATTTATTTAGCAAAGTAAAATTTGAAAAATAAAATTGGAAATTTCTTCCACCCCACCATTATGGATACATTATATTTCTTTTGTCTCAAGTAATGTTAGCATTTCATTACTTTATTTAGTTAGATCCAGTTTTTGTGTTCTAGTAGTTAAATACAAATTTTTATGTGGACATATATTCTTTGTGCCTAAAGATGTCATGCTGAATTTATTCCACATTTTAAAAACATAGCAGCCTGGCTTGGTCCTAACTGCTTGATTTTTAACCCATTGTTTTTGAGAGAATCTTATGAAGGCGTATACACATAGAAGTATAATGTACTATGATTGCTCTGGCATATATGACTTTGCATTTTTCATTGAAGGCATATGGAATCAGTCCTGAAAGGAAAAAATTGCAAGTGATTCATTTTCTCTTTTCA
Source organism: Otolemur garnettii (assembly GCF_000181295.1). Classification (NCBI taxonomy): domain Eukaryota; kingdom Metazoa; phylum Chordata; class Mammalia; order Primates; family Galagidae; genus Otolemur; species Otolemur garnettii. The sequence goes on from NW_003852433.1 coordinate 12,196,605, forward strand.
AATAAGTCTCTTGTGTAGAATTTATAAGTTGCTCCATGTGGATTTCCATATTTGCCGAAAATATAAGCATAATTATGGAAATAATATTTGGAGTGTCATAATTAGAGTATGGCAGCCTGAAATCATAATAATAATTATTATTATTTTTAACAAATGACCATTCTAAATTGCTGATTCTGTCTGATGCCGCAGAATGTCACTAAAATCACCTCTCTGCATGTACTCTTTCAGCACCTTATTTAGCCACTCTGCAGCTCGATAGCAGCCTCTTGATACCACCTAAATACCAGACCACACCACCAGCAACACAGGGACAAGCTACGCCTGGAAATGCTGGGCCTTTAGCTCCAAATTCAGGATCAGCAGCGCCCCCAGCTGGCAGTGCTTTTAATCCCACCTCTAATGGTAGTTCTACAAATCCTGCAGCAAGTAGCTCTGCATCTGGTTCCTCTGTGCCACCGGTCTCATCGTCTGCCTCTGCTCCCAGCATTAGTCAGATAAGCACTACCTCTTCTTCAGGATTCAGTGGTAGTGTTGGAGGGCAGAACCCCAGCAGTGGGGGCAGTTCTGCGGATAGAACACAAGGGAGCCTAGGCTGTGGTGGAGACACTGAGCCTGGGCAGAGTTCTTCTCAGCCCTCACAAGATGGACAAGAAAGGTACGTTACTAACTGATGGAGATGAGTGACTTCAGTAAGGGCCCCTTCCCTGCTCTCCTGCACTCTGCTGTCTTTCAGCCTCTTGATTGCCTAAATCCAATAAAAGTTTCTATTTCTCTGCTTCTCAAAAGAAAGTGATAACTGTCAATCTAAAACTTCAGTGTTAAGAAATTTATGACTTATAACTTCCAAACTTCTTATCATTACACCTATTATCTTCCTATGAAATAGCTGTGTGTATAGTATATAAACACAGAAAAGAAAGGGGAATTGAAGAAGAAATCTCCCATTTTAGTGGAGGATATTGCCATTTTCCATCTATTCTCAGTGCTATGTGGCTTGGTTTGCCTTGATTTTGGTAATATGATACATACTATTGTTACGTTTGATTTGTAATCATTGTCTAGGAAATCAGTGTGCTGGAATTGAGCACAATTTTTGTGTGTGTGTGTATAATTTATATTTACTTTGTGCATCTTCAGTGTTACAGAGAGGGAGAGAATAGGAATTCCCACGGAGCCTGACTCTGCAGACAGCCAAGCCTATCCTCCAGCTGTTGTCATTTACATGGTGGACCCCTTCACTTACACTGCAGAGGAAGACTCCACTTCAGGAAACTTTTGGCTGTTGAGTTTAATGCGCTGCTACACAGAAATGCTGGATAATTTACCTGAGCATATGAGAAATTCTTTCATTCTCCAGGTTATTATTTACAAGCTTACCTTTTACTTTGGTTGTTATGCAAATAAATATCAGTTCATAAATTGGAAGTACAGGTTAATTATCCCTTATCTGAAATGTTTGAAACCAGAGTGTTATAGATATTGGATATTTTTTCAGATGTGGGGATATTTGCATATGCATAGTGAGACATCTAGGGGATGGGGCCCAAATCTAAATATAATATTCATATATTATTCATATATATCTGTATGCATAGCCTGAGGGTAGTTTTATATAGTATTTTTTAACAGTTTTGTGCTTGAAACAAAGTTTTGTGTTTTGACTAAAGCCCATTATACAAAGTCAGATGTGGAATTTTCTGCTTGTGGCACCATGTTGGCAATAAAAAGTTTTGGAGCATTTGGATTTTAAATTTTTTGAGTAGGGATGTTTAACCTGTTCGTGAGAATATAGAAAAAATTCATAATTCGGCCTTCTAGATTTAAATCATTACCACCATTTTGGTATATTTCTAGCTTTTTTCTGTATGTTGCTTACACGGCTGAGATATTCTTAATATTTTAAATTGTTAGTCATTTTCTATTTAATGTTATTCACAATGACTTTTCTTTGTCATTTAAAATTCCGACAAGCATTGTTGTTCTTTAAATTTTTTATGAAGGTAAACTGTACATATATAATTTTACCTTTCTCTCTCTTTTTTTTTTTTTTGAGACAGGGTCTCACTCTGTTGCCCTGGGTAGAGTAGAGTGCTATGGTGTTATAGCTCACAGCAACCTCAAGCTCTGGGGTTCATGTGATCCTCTTGCCTCAGCCTCTCAAGTGACAGGGACCACAGACATGCAAGCCTTGCTTTGTCACCCCTGCTAGAGTACTAATGCCTGGCTATTTTTTTAATTTTAATTTTTTATTTTTAGTAGAGACAGGGGGTCTCGCTCTTGCTCAGGCTGATCTCGAACTCCTGAGCTCAGGGCAATATATCCACCTCAGCCACTAGGATTCATTTTTCCCTTTTTTAAGTGTACATATCAGTGGTAATGAATATATTTACCCTCTCCTCCTCTTCCCTCTCCTCCTCTTCCCTCTCTTCTTTCCTGGTCTGCTCTCCCCTTCCTGGCCTGTGGTAGCTACCACTCTATCCTCCATTTTCATGGATCCACTTTTTTTTTTTTTAGCTCTTATATATGAGAGAGAACATGCAGTTTTTGTCTTTCCATGGTTGGCTTATTTCACTTAACATTGTGGTTTATAATTCCACACATTTTGCTGCAAATGAGAGGATTTCATCTTTCTTTATGGCTGAATAATATTCCATTATGTATTTTCTGGATACATTTTATGTACCACATTTTCTTTGTCCGTAAGTGCTTAGATTGACTCCATATTTTGGCTGTTGTGAATTGTGCTGCAGTGAACATGTATGTGCAGATATATAGCTTTGATATATTAATTTGCTTTCTTTTAGATATGTACCCAGTAATGGAATTGCTGGCTCATATGGAAGTTCTCTCTTTAGTTTTTTAAGGACTCTTACCCAGTTCTCCATAGTGGCTGTACTATTTTACATTTCTGCCAGTATGTATGACGATTCCCTTTTCTTCACATCCTTACCAGCTTCTTTTATTGCCTGTCTTTTTAATACAAGCCATTTTAACTGAGGTGAAGTGAAATCACATTGTGGTTTTGATTTGTGTTTCTCTGGTTAGTGATGTTAAGAAACATCATATGTTGCCGATTTGTATGTCTTTTGAGAAAATGTTCAGATCTTCCACCTATTTTTAAAATTGATTATTTTTGCCATTAAGTTATTTGAGGTCCTATCTATTCTAGTTATTAATCCCTGTCTGATGGGTAGGTAGTTCACAATTTTTTTTTCCCATTCTGAGTTGCCTGTTCAGTTGTTGAATGTTTTTTTTGCAGTGCAGGAGCTTTTAGCATGACGTGATCCCAGTTGTCTATTTTTGATTTGGTTGACTGTGCTTTCAGGGTCTTAACAGAAGAAATCTTTGCCCAGACCAACATCTTACAGCACTTCTCCAATATTTTCTTCTAGTAGTTCATAGTTTCAGGTCTTAGATTCAAGTCTTTAATCCATGTTGATTTGATTTTTGTGTGTGGTGTGAGATAGATGGTGCAGTTTCACTCTTCTGCATGTAGTTATCCATTTCCTCCCCCCGCCCCATTTATTGAAAAACCTGTCCTTTCCCTATTGTAAGTTCTTATTTGGTACTTTCATCGAAGATGAGTTAGTTGTAAATGTGTGGATTTATATCTGGGTTCTCTATTCTGTTTCATAGGTCCATGTGTCTGTTTTTATGCCAGTACCATGCTATTTTGCTAATTACTTCATAGCTTTGTAATAAATTCTGAAGTCAGGTAATGTGATGCTTCTAGCTAGTCAGGGTTTTTTGTGGTTACATGTAAATTTAAGGATTTTTTTTCTATTTCAGTGAAGAATGTCATTGGTTTTTTGTTTTTGAGACAGAGCCCTGCCTTGTCTCCCCTGCTAGAGTGCAGTGGTGTCATCATAGTTCACTACAACTTATAACTCCTGGGCTCGAGGGATCCTCTTGCCTCAGTCTCTCAAGTGCCTAGGACTCTAGGCTCAGCTTCTTTTTCTTTTTTCTTTCCTTTTCTTTTATTGGGGAGGAGGGCATAGAGATGAGGTCTCACTCGTTCTTAGCCTGGTCTCAAACTTCTGGCCTCAAGCAGTCCTCCCACCTCATCTTCCCATAGTACTGGGATTACAGTCATGAGCCACCATGCCCAGTTGAATGTCATTGGTCTTTTAATGGGGATTGCATTGAATCTCTAAATTGCTTTGGGTAGTATTGTCATTTAACAATATTATTCCAATCCATGAACATGGAATACATTTCCACTTTTTGGTGTCCTCTTTTTTATAAGTTTCCTTATATAGATTTTTTGACTACTTTGGTTGGGATAATTCCTAGGTCTTTTATACTTTTTATAGCTATTATAAAGAGGATTGCTTTCTCAATATCTTTTTCAGATTGTTTGCTGTTGGCATATATAAATGCTTCCGATTTTTGTATGTCATTTTTATATCTTGTAACTTTACTGAATTGTATCAGTTCTTACAGGGTTTTGGTGGAGTATTTTAGTTTTTTTTTTGGAGATAGAAGATCATGTCATCTGTGAATAAGACTAATTTCTTCCTTTCCAATTTGGATGTTCTCACCTCTTCTCCCCTCGCCTCCCCTCTTTTCTTTTCAGTATATTAGTGAAAGGGAACATCTTTGTCTTCTTCCAGGATTTAAAGGAAGGACCTTAAATTTTTCTCTGTTTTGTATTACCTATCTCTTAATAGGTTTGTTTCTTTATCCATTCAGCTATCATTTGCCTTTTAATTTGGAGAATTAAGAATTTTGTTGCTTGTTTTTTTGGATTTGTACAGATTTACTTTGAGTTATATTGTCTGTACTGAAAAATATTCTGCATGCTCATGAATATGTATTTGGCAGCAATTGAGTGAAATGTTCTGTCACTATCAGGCCTATTAGATCTAGTGTGTGGTTTAACTGGTTGGTTTTTTGTTGATTTTCTTTCTGGATGTTTTGTCTATTACTGAGAGTTAGGTGTTGGAGTTGCCTACTATTTTTGTCTTGTAGTCTGTCTCTCCATTTAGGTCTATTAATGTTTATATATTTGGGAGCTCTAGTGTTGAGTACATATATATTTAAAATTGTTCCATTCGCTTGCTAAATTGACCTCTTTATCATTATATTGTGACCTTTCTTGTCTTTTTATATAGTCTTTAATTTGTAGACTATTTTATTTGATGTAAGTGTAGCTACTCCTGATCTTTTCTGATTTCTAGTGGCATGGAATATCTTTTTCCACTGTTTCACTTGCAGTCTATAGGTAGAGTGCGTTTCTTTTTTTGAGACAGAAGCTCACTTGGTCACCCTTGGTAGAGTGCCATGGCATCTTAGCTCTCAGCAACCTCAAACTCATGGGTTCAAGTAATCCTCTTGCCTCAGTCTCCCAAGTAGCTGGGACTATAGGCACTCGCCATGATGCCCAGCTGTTTTTTAGAGACAGGGGTCTTAACTCTGGCTCAGGCTGGTCTCAAACCTGTGAGCTCAGGCAATCCATCCACCTCGGCCTCCCAAGTGCTGGGATTATAGGCGTGAGCCACTGCACCTGGTGAGAGTGGGTTTCTTAAAGGCAACATGCAACATATAATTGGGTTTTGTTTCTTTATCCATTCAGCTATCATTTGCTTTTTAATTGGAGAATTAAGACCATCTACTGACATTTTGTTGCTTGTTTTGTAGTTGTTCCATGACTTGTCTCCTTTTTTTTTTTCCCTTACTGTCTTTGCTTTGTTGTTAAGTGAATAGCTCTAGTAGTGTGTTTTAATTTGTTGCTTTTTATTTTTAGTGAATCTATTATAGGCGTTTACACTGTGGCTATCATGAGGCTAACCAAAAACATTTTGCCAATATAACATGTTATTTTAAGGAAGTAAAACTTATCTTAGAAAACAAAAGAATAGAATACTTGTCTCAGTTTACATATCTTAAAATTACCTATCTCTTAATAGGTTGCAGCAGGTATTATTGTTTTTGATTTGTCCCAGGGCTTTGTTCTAGATATGTGGATGACACACCACACAGACAATAAGACAGTATTCTGAGTTTGTCTATATACTTAATTTTACCAGTGAATTTTATACCTGGAAAAATTTTATTGAGGGGGGGTTAGTGTTTTTTTTCTTTCAGACTAAAGAACTCCCTTTAGCATTTCTTGCAAGATGGGTCTAGTGGTGATGAATTTTCTTAGCTTCTTTTTATCTGTGAAAGACTATTTCTCCTTCAAATTTGAATGACACTTTTGCTGGGTACAGTATTCTCAGGTTGCAGGACTTTTTTTCTTTCTTTGTGCACTTTGTCATTATACTCCCTCCTGGCATGTGGACTTTCCCTTGAGAAGTCTATTGACAGAGGAATTGGAGCTCCTTTATATGTTATTTGCTTTTTATCTCTCTTTGCTTTTAGGATCTTCTCTTTGTTCTTGACCTTTGAGAGTTTGATTATTAAATGCCTTGAAATAGTCTTATTTGAGTTGAATCTGTTTGGTGTTCCAAGAACTTTCTGTGCCTGGGTATTTTTATCTTTCTCAAGTTTTGGAAAGTTTTCTGTTATTATTTCTTTGAATAGGCTTTCTATCCCTTGCTCTTGCTCATCTCCCTCTAGAATACCAGTAATTCTTAGATTTGGTCTTTTGAGGCAATCTTCTGTATCTTGTGAGTGGTCTTTGTTCCTTCCCCCCCCCCCTCTGATTATATATTTTCAAATAGCTGATCTTTGAGCTCACTGATTCTTGCCTTTTCTAGTTAATAGAAATAATAATAGTCATATTAACTATTATTTTAAGATTGCTATTGGCTTTTTAAAAATTATTTCAGTCTTTCTGTTAAATTTCTCTGATAAATTTCTGAAATACTTCTCTTATTATCTTAGGGATCACTAAGTTGCCTTAAAGCTGCTATTTTAAATTCTTGATCTAAGAGCTCACAAATTACCATCTTGTTAGGGTCAGTTACTCGATTTTTGCTTTCTCCTTTCAGGAGGTCACGGTTCCTTGTTTATGGTTGTTTGTTATGAGTACATGCCTACATCTTGCATTGAATTATTAGTTATTTTAGTTTTCTCTGTTCAACTTGTTTTTTTTT
>NW_003852433.1:12203884-12246254 GCF_000181295.1 Otolemur garnettii
GCCTTAGCCGCTTGAGCCACAGGCGCTGAGCCTTGTTTTTTATTGAATATATTTGACTAGTGAATCTTCACTGCTAAGTTGGTCCTTCTGTTTTAGCTCTAAGTGGCACCTTAAGTCCTGGTACTGGTTAATGTTCTGAATACTGCCTGTCCCAAATGTGGAAGGTCACAAAAGTCAATTTCTGTAATATGGACTAACTCACAGTTGGTTATGGGTTTGTGCCCAGGAACCTGAAAAACATACCTTCTAGAACCACTTTGATTTGACATCTTTTTTGAGATAGAGATAGAGTTTTGAGGTTGGGAATGGTAGTCCTGCCTCTGCCTGTTCCAGGGATCTCTCTCCCTTCAGGCAGTCAGAGTGCTACCCATGGGTTAAGGTATGGGTAGGTTTCCTACTAGGGAACCCAAGAAGCTGGGGGAGCTGGTTGACCATATCAGTTTTACTTTTTCTCAGAGTAGAAACCAGGAATTGAGAGATTATCCATACTATTGGTGTTTGGCAGAATTGAGTTGAGAGGTATCACAGATGTGAAAGTCCGTTTCTTTTACTGTCTGCCTGGAGTTTTCCCACTTGACTGTGGCCTTGGAAACTGTCTTATCCTCATACTTGAGCTCTGGGTTGTTGTTGGTAAAAGATCTTGGTGCTGTATATTTGTTTTTGTTTTTGTTTTTTGCATGTGTGGGAGGAGGAGAGAAGCCAGCTTTGCTTCTGCACCATTTTGGAACCCAAAGTCTTTCACAAGTAGCATTTTTAATGATTGCTTATTTTCCATATTTAACCATTCCTGTATTGCTAGATATTTAATCTGTCTCTACATATTTACTATTACAAATAAAGTCATGGGGCTCAGCGCCTGCATTTCAGCTGCTAAGGCACAAGCCACATACACCAGAGCTGGCAGGTTCAAATCCAGCCTGGCCCTGCCAAACAACAAGGACAACTACAGCCAAAAAATAGCTGGGTGTTGTGGCAGGCACCTGTATTGGGAGGCTAAGGCAAGAGAATTGCTTAAGCCCAAGTGTTTAAGGTTGCTATGAGCTGTGATGTCCTGGCATTCTACCGAGAGCAACATAGTGAGACTCTGTCTCTAAATAAATAAATAAATAAAGCCATGGTAAACATGTTTACATATAATCTTTTTTCTACCTTTCATTTTTTTAGACATAGATTCTTAGATGTAGTATGGATATTGCCAAATTGCTGTACAAAAAAAATTATACTACTTTTCCTTTCAGCAGTCATGAGTAGCTTGTTTTCACTGTACCCTTGACACCTTTATAAAGTAATGATTTTAAAAAATACTTATGTGAAAAACAGTGCCGTGGTTGTTTGGGTTTTATTTTAATATCACTTTAGCTAAAGCCGTCTTATAGAATTAAAAGATTGAAAATAGAGTTACCAGAATAGGTTGATAGTTTTTCATTATTTTGAAGTTTTGAATGATGACATAACACTATCAAAGATGCCATACGTACTATGTTATATACATTATAAAAGAGAGAAATGTTTTAAAATGCAAATTTTTAAATTTGGGGCTGTGGTAATACCTGTAATGAATTGAGAGTTTCCTCCTGAAAAGGTAATTTCTGAAAGGGTGATTTCTAAGTGACAGTATAACTTGACCAATATAATGGTACATCCTCTTAAATTGCTGACATGCATTTGGGATATGGAATTTTATATCACTGGAAGGAATTAGGCCTTAAATTAAGTTTGGCATTTATGTATTCTAAAGCTAGGGTTTCCCCTTCCCATTCAAGAAAGGAATTCATGCCTTCTTCTCCTCGTTAGCATATCAGAACTCAGTTTATAGGCTTTTTTGTTTTCTATTTGTGTCTTTAGATTGTGCCTTGCCAGTACATGCTGCAGACAATGAAGGATGAACAAGTTTTCTACATTCAATACTTGAAGTCCATGGCATTTTCGGTGTACTGCCAGTGCAGGCGACCTCTGCCTACACAGATCCACATTAAATCCCTTACAGGATTTGGGCCTGCGGCCAGCATTGAGATGACCCTCAAGAACCCTGAGGTGGGTATTGGCAGGGAAGAAACTTCCAGAATGAATACTTTTATACTGAAATGCAAGCCAGTAAAGTATTTTATGTAGCTCACAGATTGGTTGCTTGGTTGGTTGCTCTTCTACTTTTATGTGAGAGTTTGTACTTTATTTCTTAAGCTAAAATAGCGAAGATACTTCTCTGAATTTTTAAAATTTTTTGAGAAAAGAAGCAATCAAGTTTTGCTATTTTTTGATGTAGGACCTAAGGCAACAATGTATTTAATCACTGTTATTATTAATATTCAAATTTCCTAAGTTTATTTTATTCTTTATTTTTCTAAGTTCACTTGTGTCTGAAATCACACTCTGTCTTCCCTAGCTCCAGTTTCTATCTTGAGACAGCAGTTGTTTGTGTTGACTATGCAAGGTCATTTGTTATACATGTCCTTACAGGGAGTTACTTTCTCTCCTTGTCTCATGGCTTCAGTATATATAAATGAATGCTTTATCTCTTTGTCTTTTTAAGCCTCCATTATGCAGATATGTGTGCATCTCAAAAGGAATTGTACAACACAAAAGCCAAACATGTTTTAAACAAAAGTTTTACACTTCCTTTGATTTTCTAATTACTTTATAGAGAAGATAGGTGTACAAGGCAATATTTAGAATCTTTAAAGCCTTCAAATATCTGTTCCCATAACTATTTAACGTGAAAAATACCCATTAGTAAAAGTCAGCAAACACCTCTTCATAATAAGAGAGTTTGTAAACACCAACTGCTGGTTTTAGTTGGCAATGTAAATTTTTCTGTAAAACTCTCCCTTTTATAAGTAAAAGCTTAGGAAGTAAACAGTGATATGAGCAGTTAATATTGTTTTTGCTGTAACTTGGTCCAGGTTGGCTTGGTCTCAATGGAGAAAACTGCTCATCTTATGACCTACATTTCACTTTGGTCTTATATTAAATGTCTATTTTTGAAAGTTTTAGTTTATTCTTTGAGTTTGAGTTTTTTTATTTTTGTGAGCATTGCATCTGTTTTCTTTTTTAGCTATTTCTATACTTTAAGAAATGTTTCTATTTCTTATTTTTGTCTCCAGAAATTATGAATTACTACTTTTATAAACCATAGAATGCTTAAGTTCTTTACCTCTTTGTGACCATTCTGCAGTTCACATGCAATCGTTTCTTGATGCTTTGGTAAGAAGTTATCACACTTTAGAAGGATAACTAATAATATCCTGCATTTTTAAAGTGGAGATCAGAGGCTGACTACCTACTATTAAGTTACCCCATGGCATTTTACTACTGTACGATCTAGTATACATAAAGGTCTTATTCTAATATACTGGCAGAACATCATCAGGAATTCATAAGATAAAGCTGAGCTCAGATTTAAATAAATGGCAAAAAGACTTCAAGCAATATGGTTTTTTCCTTCCCCATTTGCTTGGAGCAGGAATAGTAAAATAAATTATTTTACTTTATTTAAAAACAAGAGAACCTAATATTATAAGTATTTGCTCAGGTTTGTAAATTTTTGTCTGCACTAAGTTAATGATTGGTTCATCAGTACTGCTTTTGCAGCATTGTACTTTCATTCAGTAAATATAATTGGGCATCTCCTGTGTACCGGGTGCTGTATTAGATACTAAGGATGCAGTGGTGAACAAAACAGATAGGTACCTGGTTCCATATAATTCAGATTTTCTGGGTGGCACAATTTGATGCAAGCAAACTGCCACATAAGAAGGAATATTTTGGGGGGAGGGGTCTGTTACGCAAGTATTCAAAGCAATCTAATTGCTATTTCAGTTTTGTTTTTCAGGGATTATCTAGCATCTCAAAAACACAGTTTGGGAATCATATTTCATGTATTGTTTTATCACACACTGTCACATCTGAAATACTTAACCTTTTGTTTTACACAAGACTTCAGGTAAACTCACCTGGACTCTTTCTTTTTCTTCTCTTTTTTTCTTTTCTTTCTTTCTTTCTTTCTTTTCTTTCTTTTTTTTTTTTTTTGGAGCTAGAGTCTCACTCTGTTGCCCAGCAGAGTTCAGTGGCATCATCATAGCTTACTGCAACCTCAAACTCCAGAGCTCAAGCCATCCTTCTGCCTCTTCCTCTGCCTCTCAAAGTAATAGGATTATAGGTGTCAGTGAATACACTGAGCTTGAACTCTTTTTCTTTTTTTAAATAAAGCTTTATTAAGATAGTATTCATACATTGTAAAATTCAACTTTTAAAATTGTACAATTCAGTGAGTTTTTATTTTATTTATTTATTTGAGACAGAGTCTCAGGCTGTCACCCTGGGTAGAGTGTCATGGCATCATCATAGCTCACAATAACCTCTAGCTTTTGGACTCAAGCAATCCTCTTGCCTCAGTTTTTCTATTTTTAGTAGAGACAGGGTCTCGCTCTTGCTCAGGCTGGTCTTGAACCCATGAGCTCAAGCAATCCACCCACCTCAGCCTGCCAGAGTGCTAGGATTACAAACATGAGCCACCGCGCCCATCCAGTGCGTTTTAATATACCCACAGAGTTGTACAACTGTCACTGCTGTCTAATGTTAGAACATTTTCATCAACCCTAAAGAAGTTCCTTTCTCATTAATGGTCACTCCTCATCCCTAATGTATCCCCAGCCCCCCAAGCTCTTGACGACCACTATTCTACTTTCTGTCTCTATGGAATTGCCTATTCTGGACATTTTGTATAAATGGAATCATATAAGATGTGATCTTTTATGTCTGATTTCTTCTGTTTAGCATAATGTTGAGTCTCATTTATGTCATAACAGGTATTAGCTTGTCATTTCTTTTTATGGCTAAATATTGTTTGGATAATACTACATTTTGTTTATTCATTAGCTAATGGACATTTGAGTTGTTTCCATTTTTTGGCTCTTGTGAATATGTTGTTATAAATATTTGTTTACAGAGTTTTTGAGAGGGCATAGAATTTTCGTTTTCTTGATAAATACCTAAGGGTGGAATTTGGGGGTCATATGGAGAGTGAATAGACTAGTGGTATATTAGCTTTACAACTTTGAATGAGTCATCTTGAATTTTGAATCCTTAAAATGAATGAATTGGATTATGTTACCTCCGAAGTCCCTTTTAGCTCTACATTTTCATCATTTTATTATTCTTTTGCCTTATACTATATATGAAGGGTTCAGCAAATATATGACCTTGGGCTGAATCTAACCTACTTGTTGTGACCACTTTGCCAAGAATGATTACCACATTTTTAAAGATAAGAATTTGTGACAGAGACTCACGAAGTCTAAACTTTATTTAGTCTTTGGTCCTTTATAGAAGTTTATTGACTCCTGTTAATAATTTATTAAATATTAAAATGTGTTTGATAGCTATCAACAAAGATGACAGTAAATCTGGTCAGCTTTATCTAAAATATTTGTCTTGAGTAACAGCTAATGCTTTGATTTCTAAAATTATATGCACACAGAGACACATAAAATATATGCATATTGCCAGGCCTTGTGGCACACACCTGTAATCCCAGCTACTTGGGAGACTGAGACAGGAGCATCACCTGAGACCAGGAGTTTAAGGGTGCTGTGAGCTGTGATTGCCCCACTGCACTCCAGCCTGGGTGACAGTGTAAGACCCCCATCTCTAAAAAGAATACAAACACCCTGAAAAGTGCTCAGTTATAAATATATTGCTGTATTAATTTTCAGTAAGTAAAAAAATCTCACGTAGGAAGTACAAAAAACAAACAAAAAGTAGTACAAGAAACAAAAACATAAGCAGCATCCAGAGGCCCTTCTGATCTTTTTCCAGTCACTCTATGGGTAGCTACTATTCTGACTTCTCGTAACACAGCTGCTGTTCTGCCGCCTTTGTCTGTTTTGAACTTTATGTATATTAAATCGTACAGTTTATATTCTTTTCTGTCTGGCTTCTTTTACTCAATCTTGAGAGTCATTCATTTTGTTACTTTCAGTTTTTTCATTTTCTTCTGTGTTTAATAGTCTGTTCATGTGATTGTGTCTTAATTTATTACCCATTTTACTGTTGATGGATATTTAGATTATTTTCAATTTGGAACTATTACAATACATATTGTTATGAATATTCTTATACCTGTCTTTTGGTTAACATGTATATTTATGTTGGGTCTTAGCAGGTATGTGTTTGTTCAGGTTAAGCAGATATTGTCAATAGTTTTCCACCAGCAAATTATACATAACCTTTATCACCAGCAATGTGTAAAAATTCTAGTTGCTTTACTTTTTTGCCAATACTTTGTATTTTCTCTCTTTTTTATTTTTAGATATCCCGGTATCGTGGGTGTGTTTTATCTCATTGTGGTCTCAATTCCCACTTTCCTAAATGACTAATGAAGCGGGGCCAATTTACTTCCTAAAATAGTAATTAATAAAAAAATATTAGCTTGATTGTATGTCCTAGTTAATCTCACTTAAACAACGATTTTGTTATCTGAGTTATCATTTTGTAATATACATAGATAGTACTAGAGAGAGAGAGCGAGAGAGAGAGAAACAATCTATTGTCATTACTGTCAGTTCTCTTCATTATTGTTCTGGGTTTTATTGTAAGCATAAAGGTGGATAGCTTTGTGTTGATACTGATTTTGATTTTGATTTCAGCGGCCCAGCCCAATCCAGCTTTACTCCCCTCCCTTTATACTGGCCCCAATCAAAGACAAGCAGACAGAGCTGGGAGAGACGTTTGGTGAGGCAAGCCAGAAATACAATGTGCTCTTTGTGGGCTATTGTCTATCTCACGACCAGCGCTGGCTTTTGGCTTCCTGCACTGACCTCCATGGAGAGTTATTAGAGACCTGCATTGTAAATATTGCTTTACCAAACAGGTGAGAAAGCTTGATGTTTATGGTGCACGTAAATTGATGCTGTGCCTTTCCTCAAATGTGAATGTTTCCAGTTTCCTGTCTAAATGCAGCAGCTACAGGATGGATTATTAATTCTTTGGAATTTTCTGGTGTTTATCTTACTAAGTAATAACTTTGATTCATCTAGGAATTGCTTTTCCATTTCTTTCTTTTTTAGGTCACGGAGGACTAAGGTATCTGCGCGAAAGATTGGACTACAGAAATTATGGGAATGGTGCATAGGAATTGTCCAAATGACATCTCTACCCTGGAGAGTTGTGATTGGGCGACTTGGGCGTCTTGGCCATGGGGAGCTTAAAGGTGAGAAATTCTTAAAGTACTATGCACAGAAAACAGAAGAAAAGGGCTAAGCTAGTATCATTATGGAGCTAAGAAGGAAAAATTTTAAATTGGTAGTAAGAACAAAGTAGATTGTATTTTCTGATTCTTTTATATGTATAGGATAAACCACTGGTTCTTAAAATTTTCTTTAGCAGCAAAATCATTTATCAAGGTAAAATCTTGAATATTGAACCCCAGTATACAAAAGAGTAAAAAAGTGTTTTATTACTATAAAAGTGATAGTAAATTCAAATTTCCAACATTTGTTTATTTATTGAGGCAGCAAGAAGTTAGAGGTTACAAAGACAGAACTGAAGAGAGAAGAACAAGTTTGTTTTAAGACAAAAGTTTATATCAGAGATTATACAGCATATTTGAAGTCATATATGAACAGCCTTTAATTGTTTTATTGATAGTAATGAATTTTATATCTCTTTAGTTTTTTTCATGGCACAATAGCAAGAGAATTCTGTTTCAGGAGGACAAGTAGTTGCAAATAAGAGCAGTTTTTATTTATATTGCCACTATTTGGTTTTCTTCACTCCGGAAGCTTGAAAGAGCAGATTTTTAAAGTTGAATCCCTATCTCTCACTGCTTGTTTTCCTTATCATAACAGTCAGTCAAGAAGCACTGAAAGTAATTGTAGCATAACATAACTGACCATCAGCAGCTGCCTCACCTGGCACTGAGCCCAGCTCATTTATCATCATAGTCTAGCTGCTGCTTTTTTTTTTTTTTATTAAATCATAGCTGCGTACATTAATACTATCATGGGGTACAGTGTCTTGTTTCTATATACAGTTTGAAATACTTTCATCCAACTGGTAACATAGCCTTCATGTCATTTTCTTAGTTATTGTGTTAAGACATTTATATTCTACATTTAGAAAGACTCACATGTACCCCCATAGGATAAACCATAGACATGATCCCACCAATCACCCTCCCTCCACCCATCCTCCCCCCCCTTCTCCCCTTTCCCCATATTGTTGGGCTAAAAGGAAAGCTATAAATTAGTTTCATAATAGGGTTGAGTACATTGAATACTTTTTCTTCCATTCTTGAGCTACTTTGCTAAGAAGAATATTCTCCAGCTCCATCCATGTAAACATTAAAGAGGTAAAGTCTCCATCTTTCTTTATGGCTACATAGTCTTCCATGGTGCACATATACCATAATTTATTGATCCATTCATGGGTCAATGGGCACTTGGGCTTCTTCCATGACATAGTCTAGCTTCTTGTATTGTTTTATGTGAGTGGTATGAATAGGCCTAGATTATTTATTAAAACCATGTTTAATTAATGCTATATTTATAAGAAGTTCAATATCTGCATATATATATGGGAGATGGTTCTTCTAGGGTCTTCACAAAAGCAGGGGTTATGTCATAAATTAGCTTGGTGGTTTTCCACATGTAAATCCATTAGAACAGAGTCAGCAAAGTTTCTTTGAAAAGAGTGTAAATATTTTCAGCCTACAGGCCAGATGGTCACTGTTGTGACTATTCAGTTCTGCCATTGTAACCTCAAAGTAGCTATAGACAATGCCTGAATTAATGGAGATGGTTGTATTTTAATAAAACTTTATTTGAAAAAACACAGGTGGTGGGCAGGATTTGGCCTGTGGACAGTTGACCTTTACAATAGAGTGTGCACATTGTTTCTTTATAGGAAATGGATATGAGGTATTTGTGGGAATCCCTGAAATAAAACCACTGATACACATTTAACTTGCATTATTGGAAATGTCCAAATATAACCCGCTTTCTACAATGTGAGTTAGATTTGTATCACATTTTTACGGTTTAACAGCAATTTATATAAATATTATGTAACATGCATTAAATAAGTGTTGGGTAGGCATCAATTTTTTTTGATATTTTATACTATAGGCTCATAAAAAATAATGACCTTTTTCATTTTTATTTTCTTTTTAAATTTTATAATATTTAAAATTGTGTTTGCTTATAAATTTTTTTATCACTATAAAACAAAAACCTTTTCATTTTTTAAAAAATGTCATACTTATAATGAATCTTGTATCAAGTGCTTGCAGGTCTGATACGTTAGGGGATTCATCATTTTATTTCTGTCAGAATTTCTATCTTCCTCCCTAGTCTGCTTTTTAGTCAATCTTATTTCTTGAAGGCTTTGAGCTATTCTTAACCCTTGGGGAAAGTAATACTATAATAGAAAAGAAGAAGGGAGATAAAAATGTAGTCTAATAGTCTAGTCATTTGATGTTTGGGGAAATTATTAAAGCCATCTCCTTCCCTTGTATGATTTTTAGAAAGGGCATACTTTTCTCATCTCTTAGAGGACAGGTTGTGAGTGTGACGGGAGGAGCCCGTCAAAAATAGAGGGAAAATTTCAAGAATGAAAATATGAGAAGAACCTAGTGCATATGTAACCTATTTACTAATCTATATAGCTCCTTCCTTTAGGGATCCAAGGTCCGTGCCACATTGTATTTCTATGGACCAGTGTGAGATAGGAGCCCTTAGATTTCAGAGTCAGTTTTGTGAGTTTCTGCTTTTTATCTCTGGTGTGTTCATGGTAAAATATACTACCTTTTCCTTCTTGTTTGGTTTGGTAAGGAACTTACTTAGATCTGTTTGATTTTCTGTGGTTTTAAAACATGCATTCTTCATGTTCCTGCGTACTTTTTCTTGAGACAGAGCCTAAAGCTGTCCCCCTAGGTAGAGGGCCATGGCATCACAGCTCACAGCAACCTCCAACTCCTGGGCTCAAGCAAGTCTCCTGCCTCCGCCTCCCAAGTAGCTAGGACCACAGGCGCCCGCCACAACGCCCGGCTATTTTTTGGTTGCAGCTGTCATTGTTGTTTGGTGGGCCCGCACTGGATTTGAACCCACCAGCTCAGGTTTATGTGGCTAGTGCCTTAGCTGCTTGAGCCACAGGCACTGAGCTGTTCCTGGCTACTTTTAATTCAGCCATTTCAGTTTGAGGCTCATTAGGAATATGAAAACATTTTTCCATTCACCTGATTTTAAGGGGATAAACAGCTTATTTCAAAAAAGTGTAGAGGTAGAGAAGTCTGCAGTGGAGTGGCCCTTCATGTAGGATGTGATCTGATAGCAGTGTGCTGCACAAGGATGGTGTGTCAGGGAGATCAGAAGAGATCTTTTCACTTCCCAAAGTAACATAACCCTCAGCAGTTCTCCGATTAGACCTAATATTTTTGTTCAGAAGCAGTAACAAACATTAGAAAGAAAACAGTGCACACTTTTCATTTTGAAGTACTAGTGTGGCATCACTTAGAGCCCTTCACTCACATTCATAGTTTGTGAGGTCTTTTGGTCTTCTGTAAGTGGTGCCTCTTCATTTCTGCTGCTTCTTGTCTTTCATGGAAACAACCAACCTACCACAGTAAATAAAAATGAGGTCCAGCTCTCTCTCTGTGAAACTGTGCTGTTATCCTAAATTTTATACTATTGAGAGCTCTTAGAATCATAGCTATTGACTCTTGCCTGACTCTGATTTGTTATTAGTATATGAAGTTCATCCTCCAAAATACTGCTATAGTAGTTACCATCATGATGCATATTTGAATATCCTTTTGAAGATAGTTATTTCATAGAATTATAGTTGGAATCTCTCTAATATGATTGAGGGTGAATGGTGAGGCAAATAAGGGTAAAGCATTTAGCACAGTGCCTGGTACACAGCAAGCCCTCAGTAAATGTAGATGTCGGTTGTGGGTGGCCATTTGGGGAAGAATCACCATTTGAGAAAGAAGAGAAAGGATAGAGTAACTCACCACTAGGATCATCCAGAAAAAGCATTTAAGTGCGCTGGATTCTCAAAGGTCATTCCAGACATGACTTCTGCCTATAGAATAGTAGGCCTTTGTTCCTTTGTTAATGAGGTGTAATAGAAGTCAAGTAACATTTTCTTTATAGCAAGGAGGGGGGAACCTTTGCAAAGCCATATTCCCTTTAGGGTCCAATCATGGAAATTCAATTACCAGGCAAAGCTGATAAAAAGCTCAAACCTCTCTTCAATATGAATTTCTAAACTCTATTATGACTGCAATATTTGATTTCAGATTGGAGTATCCTCCTTGGAGAATGTTCACTACAGACAATCAGCAAACAGCTCAAGGATGTGTGCCGGATGTGTGGAATCTCTGCCGCAGACTCTCCTTCTATCCTTAGTGCCTGCCTGGTTGCCATGGAGCCCCAGGGGTCTTTTGTAGTGATGCCAGGTAAATTTCTTCTTGTCAGTTTCATTAATTAGGTATCACATCAGTTCAGTCCACTCAAAATTAAGTCCACAGACAAGTATAGAATAACATTATAAGAGAAGATTATACTTTGGGCTCAAAAGTAGAAAACATTTGCCCTCTTCTGAGGGAGTGTTTTGTGATGTTACTGTTTTTGCTGACCATAGCTTATGAGAGAGACTGAGTTTAGGATACTATTGAGAGCTCTTAGAATCATAGCTAATGACTCTTGCCTGACCCTGATTTGTTATTAGTATATGAAGTTCATCCTACAAAATATTGCTAAACTAGAAAGGGCAAAACATTTAGCACAGTGCCTGGTACACAGCAAGCCCTCAGTAAATGTAGGTGTCAGTTGTGGGTGGCCAAAATATGTAACAACAGAAGTAAAAAAAAAAAATCTGGCTGATTTTTGAAAATCAGCAACTAAGCTCGTTTGTCATTTTACAATTAAGCAATTTTATACTTTTATTACCTGCTTTTACCATCCAGATATTTCTTTGATCAAGTGGGAGACCCTGTCCCCTTAGTCCCAGTAAAAGGTAGTGTTGTGTGAGAATGGGATTACTTTCATCAGCAGTGAGAGGTACTTTACCTTCATTAGATCTTAGGTTACTACAGTTGCCTGCACCACTTGGGCAGTTACTTAACTTCTTTATGCTTCTATCCTTATCCATAAAATGGAGATGATAATTCATATCTCAAAGTGGCTGTGATGACTAAATGAGGTAGCATGAAGAAAGACTTCACAAAAGCTGGCATGTAGTAAACATTCAGTACTGTAACATTTACTAGTTTTATGGCACCATTTCTATTGGATTGCTGTCATTTAGGACAATGGTACTTCATAAATTGTGACTGACTACACAGGAAAGGAAAGTGGGGATTTATTTTTAGAAATACTTACTGTATACATAATTAAAAGATATTTAGTGGTCTTGATCCATTTTTTTATCTTAACCTTTTCAGTGTGGAATGATGCTTAAGTTCTCATAGCTGTATGTTCTGAGTCAGTTTCTCTGAAGATATTTAAACAAATTGGGCTCCACTTTAAATATGTATCCATTGTGGCAGTTGGTACCACTGTAGATTGGGCCCTCTGTAAGCCTGATTTCCAAGGTTGTTTACTGCTACACAAGGGGGATTGATGGAATTCTTTTTTATAAAGATGCTGTCACAATGGGCTCTGTTTTTGGCCGAAGTACTGCACTGAACATGCAGTCATCTCAGCTTAACACCCCTCAAGATGCTTCTTGTACACACATCTTGGTGTTTCCAACATCATCAACCATCCAAGTGGCTCCAGCCAACTATCCCAATGAAGATGGGTTTAGCCCCAACAATGGTGAGTGGAAGACCCAGATCTGGGGTATGGAGTCATCGGGCTGCTGGAAGTTTTTCTGTGTTGTGATAAACAACACATGAAATATGAAGAATGGATTGAAAGTTTGGGAAACCTTTTGGTTTTAAGCTTTAATTTGTCTATACTAGTACCAAGACAAAATAAATACTTTCTTTTCTTGGGTAATTAACTTTCTTCTATTTTTCCTTAAAGGCAAAAGTATTAATAATATCTGTCAGACAATATCCTGCATATAGGTGCCACTCTTTTGATAAATATTTGATGACCTGATTTGAAATGTTTGAAATACTAGGCAATGTGAGGGTAGTACTTTCCTTTAGCTAGTCGTGAGGAATCTAATTTGCTATAGGGTAACTCCTTATTTCATTATTCTTAATGGAATTTTTTGGTTTGAATATCTGTTATAGCATTTCTTAAGAAATGACTATTTATGAGCTATAAAGCACTCAATATTATTTTTGTATTACTTTTGAAGAATTTTAAAAGCTACCAGCATTTGCTTATGCTAAGTGGGGAGGGGGAGAGGATACCAAATTGTATCTATGATTTGATTACAATAGAATAATGAGTATATGAGAAAATGGAATAATCATAGGAATTATTCATGGTGGGTGATGGTTTCCCTTTTATACTTTTTTCTCTTTTTTTATACTTTCTTTCCAGATTTTCTACTATGAGTACACCTTTTATAATGTGGGAGAGGATTCTTAATGAAATATTGTGCTTTGATCTGCTTTTGGAATAGGCCTCTAGTTTCAAGGCACCTATTAACTTGCATTCTCTCAGCCTCCAGTATTTTATTTTATTTTTATTTTCTATTTCCAAAATGTATTTTGGGGGATGGTTTCCCATCCATTCAAGCTACTTCAGTTACTTCTGAAGGAACATCCTTCTGTAAGCCTTGCTTTTTCCTCTATAAGCTGGCAGAGGACAGTAGAGCAGCCAACACACGCTATTTGTACGTGGTGGTTTTATAGCATCCTAGTCATTCCACACCCACGAAGTAGGAATTGGGGCTCTGCGCCAGTCACTACTTCTTATGTTTCTTCTTCTAGAGAGAGATAAAGAGGATCCTTTGCAAGAAGCATGTTCTTGTGGGGAGGCCGTCACCACCAGAAAGGGCTGCCTCCAGTATTTTAGATGCTAGTTGTATACTTGTTGGATGATGTCAACTTTAACTTTGTTTAATGATTAAATTGATTCCTTAGTGGTTTTACCATGTTTTTATGTGCCTTTGGAGGCCTCGCAGAGTGTGGGGTTTTACTTTATACTCTGTATTTTTCCATTTTATCAATATTTCACGTTGGATCATTGGGGAGAGAACAAATGAATGAATAACTTGCAGTGCCTTGCACCAGTAGACACGCATTGCATCTGGCTGAGTGGTTAGCAGCATGTGTTCGTAACAGCCACTGGCTATCAAAGCATGATATTGGTTAAGTTGGAGGTATATGTTATTTTCTTAAATTTTGTGCTTTTTTACCCACCTTCTCTCTAGATGATATGTTCGTTGACCTTCCATTCCCAGATGATATGGACAATGATATTGGCATATTAATAACTGGGAACCTGCATTCCTCCCCCAACTCCTCCCCAGTTCCCTCCCCAGGCTCTCCTTCTGGAATTGGTGTGGGATCTCACTTCCAGCATAGTCGGGTAAGGATGATTTGAAGTGTGTTGTTGAAAATAAATACAGTCTTCGGGAAAATATCCTCCTGACATATGATGATATTTTTTTCTACATGCGCCTTTCTTCTTGATGGTCTAGGTCCTTGGTAGAAGAGAAAGAAGTATGGGAAAGTGACTGGGTTCCATTTTGAATAGAATGCAGGCAGTTGAAAGAAATATGTTATTCCTGATAAATAAGAATTATCAGAAGAGTAGTCCTATTATAGATGCAAGGGTTTGTGATTGTTTGTTCTCTTAACAAAAATTACTTCTATTTGCTTGTTGCCCCTAGTTATTTTTTAATTTCAATTTTTTTGCCAAAATAGTGGCTTTCCACTACATGTGGTCTTTTGGATCCTTGAGTGCAGCCTTTCGACTGAGTCCAGAACAAATTCTTTTAATAAAGGGATTTGTTCAGTGAAGTTTGGATCATTTGGGATGCCACACTTAGGAATCTAGAGGGCTGTGTGTGGCCTCGAGGCCACAGGTTCCCCACCTCTGGCAGCCCTGCTTATCTAACATGCATAGTAATTGTGTTAATTGAAGAACATGTTGTAGATGGTTGCTTGTTCTAAAAGGAGCCTGACTGTTCCTTTCATGTCACAGTGCAGTCATGTATTCAGTCCTGTTCTTTCTGGCTAATCTGCAGGATTATTGGCTAATCTGCAGGAATGACAGTGACTATCGGAGGCTGATCTTACTACATGTCTAGGTCAATACCAGAGTAGGAAGGAAAAATACCTGAGTAGGAAGGAAAAAAATACCAGAGTAGGAAGGAAAAAAACAGACTTTACAACTGCTTTCAACTTTAAATATCCCAGGAATATTGGAGGTGGATTGATAGAAGATATCAGAGTTCAGAGATTCTGCCATAGTTGTGGTAACTTTGTTTCACAGCTATAGATGATTCATGAGTCATCACTGTATTGCATTCTTTACTGAAAATGTTACAAGATTGAGGGGTTAAGACTTAGAACAATAGCCATGCTATCTTAGACTGAGCAAGTATGTGTATATGTAACTCTGGTTACACTCATTCATTTGGACACACAGATGGAGGGAAAAGACTTAGATTTCCTTAGGGTGAGACTTCTATTCCTAGCACTGAATTCATTGAAGGATGGTCAAGAGAAAGAAGATATAAACCTTACTTTATTCATAAAGCAGGTAAAACCGGGGAGGGTAACCAAGATTCCTCTCATGTTACCACCTGCACGTTCTAAAAGGAAGAGGGATTAAATGTCTTATATCCTTTATGGTTATTTCCCAGTTAATGACTATTTGTTAATTGGAGATGTTGTGTTAAGAACCAGAAACACAAATTTTATCTTGGATAGTTTAAAATTAGGATTAATTCAAATTCTGGAGGCAAGCAGCACATAACAGCTGAGAATGCACTCCCTGGAGCCTGGTAAGGAGAGCTCTCAATTCAAGCTCTGGGGTCACTAGCTCTGTGACCTTGGGCTAGCTGATTTCACTTTTCTAAGCCTTAGTTAACCTTATCTGTGAAATGGAACTATTTGCAAGTACTTACCAGTACCTGTGGTTGTACTTAGTTTATCCATTAACAAAGAGTTAGCGACTGAAGTGTAATGTTGGTTTTTGTAAAAAAATAGAGGTTGTACTGTGTTTTCTCCCTTTGTTAGAGCCTTAAGCACTAAAGTCTTAATTGAATGTCACAATTTAAATAGCACTGCTCTAAAGCTAATCAGGTGGCCCTTTTCAGTCCTGAGCACCTGCAGCCAGGTGACCTCAGCCAGAGGCTTTCAGCATTTCCTTTTTCTGAACCGTTGAACATTCTCTGATAGCCAGTCAAGACATAACAACAGGGGAAAGAATGCATTCAAAGTGGTGGTAATTTTTTATTTTTTAACCAATTCAGAATTGCTATAATTTGATATGTTAGTTGATATTTATTTTTTTCCCTCTAAACAGAAGATTTTTATAAACAAATGAATTGCTTATGGTGTTCATAAAAGATATTTTTAATTCTTGAAGCTAGCTTAAAAAATTAAAGATGAGGAAAATATCAGTTGTGGAAAAGCATAGTAAGACTCTTAGTGGGAGTTCTCTTACTGAGGGGATTGCTAGAAATTAAAACATGGCTTTATCCTGAGCAGAGCTCACACAGCTGGCAGATCAGTGTTATCGGTGCCTTGTTATGTTGTCTTGATCATCAGTCTTAGTTGATGACAGACAGTCAGGTACCCTTGTGTATTTTTTGGTTGGTTGCAGGTGAAAGGTTGTGTGAATATGGTGGAGGCTTCAATATCAGAGATTGCAATCTTTCCATTTTATTTTGTTACATAATAGTGCCATGGAAGGGCTTTTACATTCTATAGAAAAGAAACTAGAGCAAATGAATCTGTACTTACTCAACTGAGTAAGAGCAAATGAATCTGTACTTACTCTTACTTGTTAGTTTTGCTGATATCTTCTGCCTGAACTATAGTTTTGTCAGAAGTCTTTGTGTGCAGCAGAGACGATGCCTAACCCAGTTTACCTTTCTCGGTCACCTGTTGTTTTTCTTTTAGCTGCTGCCACAAAAGGGATTAGTCACCCACTATAATGTGCAGAATGAACTGGTGAATGTTCATTTTTAAAGCTTTATGATCAATGCTTATCATGCTCTTGGGATTTTGTTTTTCAGAGCCAGGGCGAACGTCTCCTTTCTAGAGAGGCACCAGAGGAGCTAAAACAGCAACCACTGGCTCTTGGGTATTTTGTATCAACTGCCAAAGCTGAGAATCTTCCCCAGTGGTTTTGGTCATCATGTCCCCAGGCTCAAAATCAGTGCCCTCTCTTCCTAAAGGTTGGTTTGGTGTCAATATTTGAAGTTTTTAAGGAATGAAAACTTAGAAAGTTAGAAACAAGATAGAAAATTCTATCTTGGCCACTGTAATTTTATTCCATTCACAATTTTTCTCATGTCTACTTATATTCTGAGGATATTTTAATTACAGTTATAAGGTGGAGAGTAAAATTTAGGAGAGAAACCCCAAACCATGTCCCAAAGAAAGAAATCACACATTAGCCCAAAGAACAGACCTTGTGGGGTCCCCAGGGTAAACCTAGTATGGAAATTTTAAGGGTTAAAAGGTCTCCTCCTTGCAATTTGTGTTAAAGAACCCAGAATGAAATCTATTTCTTTCTTTCTTTTTTTTATTTTTTTAAGAGACAGAGTCTCCTTTTGTTGCCCTCAGTAGAATGCCGTGGCAGCACAGCTCACAGCAACCTCCAGCTCTTGGGCTTAGGCGATTCTCCTGCCTCAACCTCCTGAGTAGCTGGGACTGCAGGCACCTGCCACAACGCCCAGCTAGTTTTTGTTGCAGTTTGGCTGGGGCCGGGTTTGAACTTGCCACCCTCGGTCTATGGGGCCGGCGCCCTACTCACTGAGCCATAGGTGCCACCCGAAATCTATTTCTTGCCCGTAGATTGTCAAAACCCCACAGTTTGGCAACATATTCTGTTGACAGGGGTGGGAGAAGGCAGACTCCAGTGTCGGTGGGAATGCTGAATGATAACCATCCTACACATTTCCTTTGTGGTGCATCAGTCCTGCTTCTAAGGAATTTTCCAGAGATACTTTGACAAAAACAAAAAATGACATATATAGAAAACTAAAAAAACCCCTAAATATCACTAAGGGACTGATTGAATCAACTATAGCACATCCAAACAGTGGATATTAGTCATTTATAACAATACAAGGAATATTTCAGTATTATCATCTTGTAGAATGGAGTATAGATTGCCATGGAATCATCTATAAGAGACGTATACACACATGTACACATATCATCTTATATTTTCAAAAAGAAACAGTGGAAGGTTAAATAAAAAATGTATAAGACGAAGCAATTTTCTTTTCCTAATGACTTTTAATATACTATCACATAAAATCAAGGAAGTTATATAACATATAACAATCCATGTATTAGAATTATCAGTGTGAACCTAGATTTATTTATTTTTTCCTGTCTGAAAAAGTATATACCTTTTTAAGCTCAGTCCACTAAAAAATCTTAGCAGCAGTAAACACCTCTATTGCCACAATTGTGGTTCCTAAATACCATTTATCATTCAAAAGAATGAAGATTCTTTGAAGAAGGGACTGATTACAGGGCTGAAGCAAGAAGTATTCAAGATGAAACTGGGACATCCTGTCACACCTAAAAGCAAAAGTATTACCAAAGATGATTAAGGTCCTATCAAAGGCCTCAGGAGTCACCATGGAAAAGCAGTCCTATTGGCCAAGGATAGGACAATTTAATCATCAAAAAGAAAGATGATAACAATTGATTGAAACAAATCATAATTGGATTCATAATTGTGCTAAGAAACAAAATGAAAAAAAAATTAGTCATCGGCTCGGTGCCCATAGCACAGTGGTTATGGTAACAGCTACATACACCAAGGCTGGTGGGTTCGAACGCGACCTGGGCCAGCTAAACACTGACAACTGCAACAAAAAATAGCCAGGCATTGTAGCAGGTGCCTATAGTCCCATCTACTTGAGAGTCTGAGGCAAGAGAATCACTTAAACCTAGGAGTTTGAGGTTGCTGTGAGCTGTGACACCACGGCACTCTACCAATGGTGACATAGTGAGACTCTGTCTCAAAAAAAAAAGTCATCTTTTGAAGCTGCTAGAGTAGCAACTCATTAATCTGAAAATTGAAAAAAGGAAAGAATATTGTCTCCTCTTTGCATATTAAATTTCTTAGTTATTTTAGTAAAGTAAACTGTGCTAAAACCATTAGGTAAAAAATTGATGGGAATCTTGTAATGGATAAAGTGTGCTGGTACCAACTGAATTAAATGATCAATCATCATATTACTTCCCCTGGGACAAAAGACACTAGGTGCCTTTGGACGTGAAACACTGGGAGGAACATAGCACTGGCTGTGGTATAATCTTGTGTGTTTCCCCATGCTGCAATGAAGTTACCAAACCTTTGCTTTATGGGAAATCTGGAGGATAGAAAAACATGTTAAACACAACTTCAGGAACACAAATCAGCCATATTCAGACCGTGGTGCCTTCTTGGGTTAGGTTCTTAAATAATCATTTAATCCTTTGCAACATGCAGGCCAGGTTGGCTCCTGATTTTAGTAAACCAAATGTAAAAAGGCATTTTTGTGGTAATCAGAAAAAATTGTACATGGGTTGCTGTGAGATGTTATTTTTATTATGTGTGATGATAATTACTGTTTTAAAAGTCCTTGTCTGTAAAAGATATCCACTGAATCATTTACAGGTGAAATGATACAATATTTGGGTTTTGTTTAAAAGTAATTTAGGAAAAAGAAAACCCAAACCAAAACACAAAGTGATGAATATTCATAATTGTTACATTCATAAGACCTTATTTTATAATATATACTATTTTTGTATATGTTTAGCCTATTTCCATTACATAAAATGTAGTAGACAAAAAAATGAGAATAGGCCCAAAAAGCTTGCTTCTCCCCACTCCACCTCGAGGATATTGAGTTATTTGGGCTTATACTGGGGATAACTGAATAGCTTAAATTTCATAGAGTCATGGAAACCCTGACTTTCTAGGACCTTAGGGAGCATCTACTTCTGGCAGACATGGCCTCCCTTGTTTGTGGTCATCTAGACAGAGAAGTAACTCTCTTTGTTCTTTCACCAGGCTTCACTGCATCACCACATTTCAGTAGCACAGACCGACGAACTTCTCCCTGCCAGGAATTCTCAGCGGGTTCCACACCCTCTTGACTCCAAAACCACATCTGATGTTTTAAGGTAGATACCAACTAGGCAACATTAGCTATGCAGTTTGAAACTATGCTCCTAAGTCTTGCTTTTCCAAGGTACTTTAAGTGTGGTATTTATGGATAAGATGCTGCCTTTGTGCTGTCACTACCTAGCCAGTGAGAGGTCCAGTCTTCTCATACACATGTGGGGCAGGTAGTGATAGGGTACAACATGATTTAGTCTAGCATGTCACAGACTGTTCTAGACAATTGCGATTGCCTTTGCTGTCCTGTTCATAGGAGACATTTCACTGATGAAAAGACGTCAGATTTAGGAGGTGGATAATTTGAACACAGTATCTAGAACTTAAAGCACTTTGCATTGAAAACATTTTTTACCCTTTCTGACATAGATTATATATTTAAAAAATGGCCATAAACATTCTTCATATACCTTGAGGAAATATGTCAGACTTTTCTAATGTTTTCTAACTTTAAAATGATTTGGAAATTATAGAGAATTATGTTTTATAGTTATACAGGGTGGCCATAAAATTCATGTGCAATTTAAAATAGTGTGCAGTTTAAAATTGCACATGGACTTGATGGCCATCCTGTATAAAAATCAAGAAATTGAACAACAGGCTCCCTGGAGGAACACTGTCCAATAGAAATGTAATGTGAGCCTCATCTCCAATGAAAATTTTCCTAGTAATAAAATTAAAATACACATTAAAATAGTAAAAAAGAGGTTGGGTGCAGTGGCTTATGTTTTTAATCTCAGCACTGTGGGAGGCAGGAGGATCACATGAGCCCAGGAGTTGAAGGTTATGGTGAGCTATGATTATTGTACCCACTGCAAGCCCTTGTCTCTTTAAAAAAAAAAAAAAAAATAGTAAAAAGAGATTGGTGAAGTTAATTTTAGTAACATGTCTTGTTTTACTCAGTATATGCAAAATATTTCTGTCCAAACATGTAACTAATACAAAGATATTCATGAGCTATTTTACATGCTTTTAAAAATATTAAATGTTTGAACTCCAGTGTATATGCTGTACACATTTCGATGTGGACTTGTCTCATTTCCAGTGCACATTGTGGTTAGTGGCTCCCATAATGGACAACACAGACCTAGAAGGGAAGAGGAGCATGAGACAACAAAGAACTAGGGGTAGAGCAAGTTAAAGAATGACTCGGAGCCCTTCTTCCTGCTGAGATACGGGATGTGTTAGAATCTGAGAAACAGCTACCCCTGTTATGCTCATAGCCCTGATCTGTGTGTTCTCTCTGGCAGGTTTGTTTTGGAGCAGTACAACGCTCTGTCCTGGCTCACGTGCAATCCGGCCACCCAGGACCGTACTTCCTGCCTTCCCGTCCACTTTGTGGTGCTCACTCAGTTGTACAATGCCATCATGAATATACTTTAATTGGAAAAGCACTTGTTCTCTCTGGCTCAGTTCCTTCTCCCTGCAACCTTGGTCCAAGGAACCTGCTGCTCTCTGCAAATAGCCCACATCCTTTTCTTCAGACCACTCTGCACAGTCTCGCACTGTGATTCCTTCTCAGCAGGCACATGTCAGTTCTGCAGTGTTCATTACCAGAGTGACTCCTTGACACTTCTCTCATGGACCTGGAAACTTCCATAAGCAGTGACTTTCAGCCAGTGTTGTGTGCGCAGCCCCCAACCACTGATCCACAGGAAGTGGTGGTTGTCGGTGGCTTTTAAGAGGGAAACAGAAGAGACAGTGTCCTTTTGCACAAGAGTCTGTGTTTTCAGCCTCTGTTTAAAAATGAGGGCAGTCTAGCCCTTTGGATGAAATCCTCTAGTTATTGGTGTATGGCCTGTGGGTTACCTGAACTCCATAATCTGGGACTTTTTAAAAATAAGAACCAGCTCCAAGTATGTAATTTCATAGGGGTCTCCGTCTCCCTCGTGCTCCCACGTAGACTGACACGAGTGCTTTGGTTGGCTCCATACCTATGTGTAGATACAGAAGGTCTGGAGGCAGCTTCATTTCGTTTATTTATTTTAAGTTGTTTTGTCATATGGTTTTTGCGACTTTTCTTTCACTTTTTTTATTCACAAGGACCAGGTACAGTAGCTAAAACCCAACTCAGATCCACCATAGGATTCTTTGACTACATACCTCTGTCCTAGAAGCCAGAAAAGGAATGAAAGCAAACTGGGGAGATCATTATTAAAACAATGTATACAAAATCTCTCAGCAGTAGGTTTTGTTAAGAACAAACTGGGTTTTAAAAGTTCTGCCATGTTAAGTGGCCAATGTTTCATGAAGGATAACATTTTTATACAGAAGGCAGTCAAGCTCAACCCAGGGCCATGGAGGCAAGTACCTTAATTAGTTTTATATAGTCACAACGGAAATATATTTTCTAGTGAATTCTTATTGAAAGCCAGGTCTCTCCTCATTAGATCAAAAAGGTCTTAATGTACATATCACAATTGAAAGTGTTTGCTCATAAAATCAGTTATAAATATGGTGAATTTTTTCTGGACCATAGGAATATTATTTCAAAGAAATATTACAACTTAATCATAAAATTAGTACTTGAAGTTGAGCCTTCCTGGTGGGACTTTTTAAAAAATGCCTTTTTAAAGCATTAATGGCTAATTGAAGTATTTTATGACTCCTCATTCCTGGCCCAGAGGGTTGTCTTTGAGACCCTGTTTCTAACCCTTGTGTTGCTGTGTTTCTGTCTGAGGGCAGTGGGCATGGACTGGCCTCCCGGAGCCACTTTGACCAGGCCGTTGAGCTCTTGTCATCTGTGGAGAGAATCATGCAAATTTTAAAAGTTCTTCCAAGAGACTTCTATGTCCTGGTTATTAACAAAAAAAGGAAAAATGTAATAATTGATATGATTTTGTAAAAGTATTTTTCTTGAAATAATCTAAAGTTTAAAACATTATATTAAAAAAAGTTGTGTGGTGGGAATGTGAAAACAGAGAAATAACTTGTAAATGGATAATTTTGTTCTCTGTACCACCGATTGGGGGCGGGGGTTGACTTTCGCAATGTATAGGTTAAAAAAAATCTGATATATCAAACCGTTTGTATCTAACGTGTACAGTGTAAAATTGACTTTAAAATATTGCAGTGCTATTTTTTCTTAATCAGAAAGGAAAATTCTCAAGGCCTTTTGAAGAGCATAAGATGATGAAGATTGTAAACTTGTATAAAATTATCTTGGTGAGAAGACAAATTGTAAAGTAGATATTTGTAATCTTTTACCACTTTGGGGTTGCTTTTTTCCCGGAATTCATCAGAACTTTGAATTTTTTTTTTTTTAAATGGGCTGTTTTTAATGCAGGGGCTTTTCTTCCCTAGACACCCAATTCTAAGCAGAAAAAGAAAAAAAACCACAAAAAACAAAAAAAAAACCCTACAAAAATTATAAAAAAAAAAGGCAGCAAAGGGTAGTTTTCATCTGGTGTCTTTTATTTAAGTTTTTTAAGTTAAGAAAAGCTGGTGACATATTTATACGTTTTTGTGCAAAAATAAATGAATGGCAATAGATTTTAAAAAATCTTATTATGTACTTCTGTGTGAAAAAGTCTGTATAATATTTCCCTTAAATATGCATTATTTTACTTGTGAGTTTTTTACTGAATTAATCTGAAATGTACAAGCCCTGGATTTGCTACAGAGTGAGAAGTTATTTTATTTTTTTTTTATTTTTAATTTTGGAAATTCTGCAGAAATCAGAACTCTTACCATGGTTTGAACTAAACAGGGGAAGAGGGGAGGGGAGAAGGGTGGGATTGTCCAGCATGCTTGTATGTATATTTCAGAACCTTTTTTAAATGTAAAAGCTGTACATTTCTGGGACGTTCTGAATTTCTTTTGTTTCCTTTTTTCCTTCAAGCATTTTGCAGTGAGCTTCTTTTATATATAGCAAACAATTTGAAAGAATACAAAAATATGTGAAGTTCATTAAAAAAATAACTACAGTATAGCACTGGTACAGTACACTAAAAGACTTTGATAAAAAGAAACAATAATAAAAGGCCTCCATTTTAAATGTCATTCATATATACCTTGTGGATGAGAGCTATATACTTTTACACACTTTTTTAGAGGAATAAATTATTGAATTACTGAAACTTTGAGTGTTTTTTTCCCCCTCCCATGCTGCCTTTGATAAAATCACCTACACCGGTTGAAAAGGTGTTTGTATTATGGATGAACAATCCTAGACGAGGAGCCAGGCTACACCCACCCCCACCCCTCCACCCCCCAGTCAGTGAGATGGGTGGATGGGTGTAGGATTTTACTGCTGTACCCAACCCCCACAGCTGTTCTGAAATGGTATTCACATTCTCCAACATGATGTTCCTTGGAAACAAAAGATCTCTCTGTCATTTTCCTGATTCCCAGGCTGGTGACAGGAACATACCATCTGACACACCACACAGGCAAGGGCCTGTGGGCTACATGCTGTCCACCACTCTGTTCCTTTCTTCTTGAGTTCATCCAGTAGGAAAATCCACATGTTCAAGGGGAATTTCAAAAGTTTCTTTCCTCTACTGTCCAGATGGAGTCACTCACTAGAAATGGTAAACCTCAAGAGGTGGCAGAGCTTACATGTAGTAAAAAAATGAGTAGTTGGAAAGTCTCCCACCATCTCTTTAGAAAAAAGAATGTAACTTCTGAATTTAGAGATAAAACTGTTGAGACTACTCAGCTCCAGTTATTTCATCTGTAGATTAACAGTGAGGATGATTCTATGAGAAACACTTTGTAAACTAAAAAGCTAGATCTGTGTTATTACAGTTGTAAACTGTTAGAGAAAAGTGAGACCAAATTCTTGGTTAATAGATAATATTGATCTCTGTCCCTTCTAGTCACCACTGTCTTAAATAATAGTCCATGGCATTGCTTGTCATGGCTTTCTAGAAGCATATTAAAGAACTACACATTCCCTAGAATGTATGTAATCTAGTCAGTCTGATGAACCCCACATTCATGAAATAATGAGAATTCGGGGTCCTTTACAAGTGTTCACTAGCTCGGATACTTTACACTGAGGTGGTGCTTTTATCCAACAATTAGTGTTGGCTTTCTTCATAGTAGGAACATTATTTTCATAACGACTTCTGCCTACCAGTTCAGCAACTGTCGCTAAATTTCCTGAAGTTAGTAATTGTTGAATGCATCTAAAACATTTTGCAATTTAGATGTAAATAAATTGGACTTGGCACCTTAGGAACCATTGGTGTTCATCTGATTTGCTTACCATTACCATCTCATTGCTCTGATTTGCTTACCACCACCCCATCCCCTCTGACGATGTGATTGGATTGTTTTATGTTCCTGCTATTCAGGAAGTCACAGGCCAACTGGCATTTGTTACCAACTGGCATCAAAGAGCCAAGAAAAATCTTTATAAAAAGTGCGGTTTGTTAGTAGAAGATTTTGAAAGTGTGCTGCTTCTAAGACGGCAGGAGCATGAGCCACACACTAGAAACAGTCTTTGTCGCTGTCATTTTAACTCAAGCCAATACAGAAAGGTTTTGCTTTTTGAATTCACCACAAGCTAAAATCCTATCAAGATGCAATTTCAACTTATTACTGTGTTATCCTGGTGTTAAATGATTCTCTTGTTTATATACCCTTGACAAAAAGGTCACTTCAACAGTAATTATTTCATGTCATTAATACCTAATGAGACACCATTAGAAAATTCTGTTGTGCCAGGTAATTATATGGTTGTAATGTTTGCCCTGGGCATCTTACTCTGCTTGGAACCAGATTTACCTGTCTCCCTCTACTTTGCGTAAAATTCCCAGGTCAAGTTTTAAAAAGATTTTTTTTTTTTTTGACACTTAACTGCCTCTGGCTAGAACTCCAAAGTAATGAAGCAGCTAAGAAATAAAAGTTGATGAGGAAGAAAGCATAATCTCCAAGAAGGAGGTTAGATACAACTTAAGTATTATTTTTTCTTGTAAAGGTTATTTCCTCAATGAGTGTAGGTTACCAGGTGTGGGGAAGACCAAAGTTAGACACTCCAGCCTGTCAACTTTTTTTTCAAAACAAGCAGGAAAATGAGAAAAGCATATGTTCTGTTTTAATACTTTGCTGAAACAGCATTTATCTGAGCTGCTACTGATGTGGGTGAAAGCAAGTCTGTCCCTGAGTGTGCTTGAACTCACCTGGCACTCACAGCAGGGAGACATGTTGAAACTGGCAGCAACTCCCAGCATTTCTGTGGTCATTGCCTATTTTATGCTTTCTTTGTCTCGCTAGTGGATTAGGCATACTTGCGTCAACCCGTTTCATAAAACCACCCAGTATTCAGGGAAATTGGTTACCCCAGAACTAAGAAACAGAGGAAAGGGAAAAAAAAAAAAAAACTCTTACACAAGCAAATTATGTAAATCAATTTCCCACACACACGTGTGATGGTCACATGAAGGCCACATGTTGATCTCTTGATTACATGTTAGCGATGTTCAGGTCATGTGCATGCCGCATGATCACATAATGGGTTACATGATGGTCAGGTGTTGGTCGTATGAAGCTTACATGGATGTCCATGTGATCACATGCCTGTCAGGTGATCACATTGGTCATGTGCAGATCACATGATCTTGTGATGGTCCCATGATGGCTGTGTGAAAATTATGAATGGTCCCATGAAGGCCATGTTTGTCACATGAGGTCATGTTATGATCATGTATTGGTCATGTGAAGGTCATATGATTGGGTGTAGTTCATGTGATGATTTTGTCAGTCACATGGATTTCCCATGAAGGTCACTGAATGTCATGGAAGGTCATACAAAGGTCATATGACAGCCATCTGATGGGCACCTGAGGACCATGTGTGAGATTTGTGTCATGTGATGTTCATGTGAAGGTCATCGGATGATCACATGCAGGTCATGTGATGGTCACATTTTGTTCATGTGTGGGTCACATGAATGTCATGTACATCATGCAAAGGTCATACATGGTATATTCCTGTAGTCTGAGCTACTCAGGAGTCTGAGGCAAGAGGATCCCTTGAGCCCATTAGTTTGAGGGTCATGTGTAGGCCACATGAAGGTCACATGAATGTCACATGAAGGTCATATAAAGGTCACATAAATGTCATGTGCAGGTCATTTGAAGGTCACATGAAAACAAAAGGTAACATGAAAGTCAAACAGAAATTGGGTATTGATTAAGCAAGTGTGGGAAGGAGTCAGGGATGATGGTGGGTTTTGGCAATGCAATGGCTATGTTAACAGTGCAAGGGCTGCTGAGGACAATTTCAGTGGAGGATATAGGGCAGTGGCAGGGCCAGACTGCAGGCCTGGAGGAACAAAGGTAGAGGAAGTGGGTGATCAGAGTGGGATATGGGGTTGTGCAGGGTTTGGTTTGTCATTTTTAATTTGCGAAGGTCCTGAACATGTGTGATTGCCAGGACAGACAAGGGGCTGATTAACAGCCAGAAGCGCCTAAGGAAAGATTAGAAACCTCAGTCGAGAGTGAGCATTGGTTGATGGCTTGCTTTGTTCTCTGGTGGAGGTGGAGGACAGAGTGTGTGAACAGGAGATGGGGATAGGGGGCAGGGGCGATTGGGAGAGTTCGGTGAGATCTGAAACAGCCTTCATGCAGGTCAGAGGTGAGAACTGACCAGAACAGCATACTTGAGGCTTTAAATTTATAGTGGCCCCTGCCTGCACAGTTAGATTTTCCTCCCCTGTCCCAGGGTGTGGACAGAGAAGGCAGTGCTCAGTTCCTCTGTTTCCTCCATGTGAGCACAATTTAGGCATCGGTTGATGTCCTGATCCCACAGCTGGAGACATGCCTCTTCTGGCTTCTCCTCATAGTTCAGAACCACCTGTCGTGTAGCTCTTGGCTTAGTTCTGGGGATAAGCCACAGGCAGAAGATTCACATTTCCAGGGAGGTGGAGGGGAGTGAGTGTCTCAGTGGATGAGGCAGAGGAGAGTATGCAGCTGAAAACTGGGGAATGGGCATGTGGAAAGGGCAGAGATCAACTTCGACAGTTTGCAAAACCCTGTCCTTCCTAACCAAGTGCCTATTCGCTGAATGTTCTCAGACACCAACTAGAAACCCAGATGGCATCTGAGGAACTGGTTTCCATCAGCTCCAAGTACTTCTATCCCCTGCTAGATCACCATAGCTGGGCATGGATTTGCGTTCTGTCTAGGACCTGTAAATCCAGGACCCCAGCTATCTTTGTGGCATTGCAGGTGCCTCAGACAGAAACATTGACAGGCAGAGGCT
This sequence comes from Otolemur garnettii, assembly GCF_000181295.1. Taxonomy (NCBI): domain Eukaryota; kingdom Metazoa; phylum Chordata; class Mammalia; order Primates; family Galagidae; genus Otolemur; species Otolemur garnettii. The sequence continues at coordinate 12,232,366 of NW_003852433.1, forward strand.
ATCGTCCTAGGTCACGACTCCTCCACCTCCAAACTCTGCAGATGCCAATTCTGTCCCTTACCTCTTATTTGGATCCCACAGTCAGCTCCCTGCTGGCCCTCTTGCCTCTAGTCAATACAATCCCCAAAATATCAGTGTGCCAGTGAAGTCCAGCTTCCTTGGCTCAGAAGCTTATGAGCGAAGCTCACCAAGGCCTCGTCCTGGCAACCTTCCTAGGCTCCTCTTCTGGACCACACTCGGGATGTCCTCTCTATATCCCAGGCCTGGCACGGCAAGCTGGGCCTTCTCCCTTCACTCTTCCCGAAGTGGAAAGCGCTCACTTTTTGAACCTCTGTGGCAAAGACCAGGTCGCTTTCCACCTCCTGTTAGTAGCTGGGCACACCTTGAAGGTGGGCTGGGGGCCAGAGGCATTTCTCTGGCACAGTGCAGCCATTTCTGATTCTTGGTGGAAGTGAGTAAGAGCAGCCCAACCCCCTGAGAGCCAGGGTGGGGACACAAGTCGTCTAAGGCAACAGAGATAGAATCAGATCCCATGTCCCTTAACTTAAAGCATAGCTTGCGTTACTGTGAAGTGGGACAGAACTGAATGGGAAAGAGAATTCCCCTCCCAGGACCCCTTGGGGCAGCCAGCCTCTGAGGCACTGGCTCTAGTCCTCCTTGTCGCTACTTCAGGCCAAAGCTCCACCTTGCAATTTGCCTCACACCTAGAAAGTTCTATTCTACTCAAGGCACTTCTCCCCCTAGTCTTGGTGCAGATACACCCTTAGATTTCTGGTGTTTGGTGCCTCTGGGGAGCCATCCCTAGCTTTGGGCTGACCTTCGTGGCCCTCCTGGGATCCCAGAGTGGCTGGTGCCTCACCACGGCAGTGACCACAGTGTTCTCAGTTGACGATTTCTCCCATGGACCTGCCGGGCACAGAGGAGACATTCAGCAAATAGAACAGTTAAGCTGCACAGCCGCATGCTCTCAGCCATGGCAAGATGAGTTCCTGCCTATTGTCCTACCTGGACATTTTTCTGGAACCTTTAAACTTCAAAGAGAAAATCAATTTTCTTTCATTCCTTCCCTAGTGTTGCAAAAATGCATGAATTTGAGCCCAGATCTGCCGTCGACTTCTTGGATTCAAACCCTGGCTCTATGTTGCTCATTCCCTTTGTCGTGCGTCCATTTCCTTATTGTAAAATGCGGCGCTGGCAGCACCTGCTCCACCCGTTGTGGAGGGGAAGTGATCCATGCACGCTGGCGCAGCCCCTGGGTGAGGCACAATAAACACAGGTTCCTGTTTCCTCTCATCCAGGCCATGGAAGCTCCTGCTTTACCTTTCAAGTGTTTGGCAAATGGGCGTCTCAAACACATGCACAATGCAATTCTTGATTTCCCCCCTAAACCTCCGTATCTTCCTGAAACCCTCTCTTCTTCCAGATGTCAGATTTAAGCCAAAAGCTGTGGGGTTACCGCAGATTGATCTCTTTTTATGACTCTCCACACCTGATCCATTTGTTTCAATCTTGTGAGCCCCGCCTGCCAATCGAGCCCGAGTCTGAGTTCTCTGCAGTGCTCCCCCCTCCCCAGTGCCACTGTCACAGGAGCCGAGTACTCATTCACTGGCCCTGGCGAGTGGCTTCTTGTTGCCCCCACCACTGTGCAGTTCATTCTCCATCCAGCACTGCGGTTTGTCTCTCAGAAAGGATGGATCCCACTCTGTCCCTCCTCTGCTGAGAATACTCTGAGGCCTGCTGCTGTGGCGGGAAGGTAATCTGACAAATCTCCCCCCACACCATGTGCCTCTTCCTTGACCACATTCCAGCCACACCAGCATCCTGGAGTTTGCCAAACACGCTCCCATGCCAGGGCCTTTGCTCATGCTGTTTCTTCCACCAGAAAGTCTCACTCCATCCCCTCTTCCAGGCCGCTGTGCCCTCCTCACTTGCTCAGCAAGGCCTGTTGTTACGTACACTGTAAAGCCCACCTGCCCCCTGCCCACCCTGCCAGCTCCCTCCCTGATGGAACAGGTCCTTACTTCCTCACTCCTTGTAGAAGATAAGCATCACTGGGGCATGGGGATGGGGTCTGGGCCACTCGCTGCTGCATCCCTGTATCTCCACAGACAGCGTGCCCCTCTACCAGTCCCCTGCCCTCCCCCCCAGCCCCTTGCATGCCCTTATTTTGTTTCAAGGTTGTTATTATCAAATACAGACATGGCTATTTGACTTCTGTGCCATCTCTCCTACTAGAATGCACATCCATAAGGGCATGGATTGCATTCCTAACACACATTCTAGGCCGTTCTATATTTGGAAGAAGGCTGATGGACAGATCATTTAAACTTTTAATTTTGGAATCATTTTAGACTCACGGAAAAGTTGCACAAGTAGTACAGAGATTTCTGTATACATTTCACTCATTGTCCCCTGTGATTAACATCTTGCCTCATCAAAAAACAAGCATCAGAAAGAAGAGACGAGCTGGGCACAGCGGCTGGTGCCTGTAATCCCAGCACTTTGGGAGGCTGAGGCAGGAGGACAGCTTGAGGCCAAGAGTTTAAGACCAGCCTCCCTCTTTATGAAGGAAACAAATAAACAAACAAAAAAACTAGGAGCATCAGGACATCATTGTCAACTCAGCATCAGCCTTTGTTCAGATGGGTTTTTCACGAAGGTTCTTTTTCTGAGTCAGGTGGCAATCCAGGATCCCACATAGCATATATCTTTCTTCCATCTCCTCTGATATGTGACTTTTGGGGCAAGAACACCACAGATGTGATACATCCTTTCTCAATGCCTCACGATGGGGGCAAGGGAGTTCATGATGTCGTTATGTCCAGTTACAGGTGACGCTAACCTTGACCTCTTGGTTAAGCCAGAATCTTTTGGGTTTCTCCTCTGAAAAATTATTCCCTGTTTGAAATATGTTGGATTGAATACATTCTGTGAACTAACCACGGAAGTTTAGGCATAATATTAGTATGTCCTGGATCTTCCACCAGGGGGAAACCTTCAGCAGCAAATCTTTATGGGCTAAAGTCAAGGGATTTGAAATTAGGGAGTCAGAGCCCTGGGGAGCAGTTCAGAGGGGCTGGCTTAAGTCTGATCTCCCAGGAGACCTCTTTTATGTGTACGCAGCTCTAGGGGTGACAGATCCCAGCTGGGCAGGCACAAGGGCCAGGTGTTGTAGGGCTGGCTGTGAGGAGCAATCTGGCTTGGCAAATTGACAGTGCATAGGACTGAGTGGAGGCTGGGCATCTGCCAGTGTGTGTGTGTGTGTGTGTGTGTGTGTGTGTTTGGGGAGGTGGAGGTTCAATGCTGTTGCTTGCTTTCAATATCTGGACATCTGGTTAGTAATTAAGAAGCCAAACCAAATGTCCTTTATGGGGGAAGCCCCTCACCTGCCCTCTCCCCCACCCCCCCACCACCTGCCGACACCTTGAAAAGGCCTATATCTGTGTGTGACATGGCTCCTTGTAGCTGTGGAGATCTTAGGCTTGAACCTGACCCCAGGGCAGTGGGAATATCATTGCTATTTAATTAAATTTTAATTCAGCAAGATGTTTAAAGACAGTATAGACTGCAAAAGGGCATGGCAGAGCTTTTCTGGGGGTGAAGGAAGTGTTTCTATTTTAGTTGCCGGTGTTGTTATATTTGTCAAAACACAAAAAGTGGGTGTACTTTTTAAAAATATGTATTTTTAAGTGTTTTTTTTGTTGTTGTTGTTTGTTTTTTGTTTTCTTTTTGAGACAGAATCTCATTTTGTTGCCCTGGGCAGAGTACTGTGGTGTCACAGCTCATAGCAACCTCAAACTTGTGGGTTTAAGCATTTCTCTTGCCCCAGCCTCCCAAGTAGCTGGGACTACAGGTGCTTGCCACAATGCCCAGCTATTTTTTGGTTGCAGTTGTCATTGTTGTCTAGCAGGCCTGGGCTAGGTTTGAACCCACCTGAATTGGTACATGTGGCCTGCGCCCTAACCACTGAACTACAGGAGCCAAGCCAGTTTTTTATTTTCTCAGTCCTCTGGTTTTTATTTACCTGATCCTCTCAGATTTTATTTTATTTTTTAAATTTATTTATTTATTCATTTATTTTTGCAGTTTTTGGCTGGAGCTGGGTTTGAACCCACCACCTCCAGCATATGGGGCCAGCACCCTACTCCTTTGAGCCACAGGCATCGCCCATAAATTTATTTTTTTATTAAGTCATAACTATGCATTAAGCTATTTATGTGGTACAATGTGCTTATTTTATATACAATTTGGAATGTTTACATCAAACTGGTTTAACATAGCCTTCACCTCACTTAATTATTGTGTTAAGACATTTATACTCTACTCTTTTTTCATTATTTATTTATTTATTTTTATTAAATCATAAACATATAGATCATGTATACATTAATGCATTTATGGGATACAATGTGCTGATTTCATATAGAATCAGGAACACTTACATCACACTGGTTAATATATACCTCATCTCCTTTACTTAATTATTGTGTTAAAACATTTATAATAGATTCAACATGTACCCTTGCATTATGCACCATAGGTGTGATCCCACCATTCACCCTCCCTCGATCTGACCTCTCCCCTCCCCTCCCATTTCCCCTCCTCCCTCCTTCATTTGGGCCAGAGTTGTGATCTAGTCTTCTTATGAAAGTGTGAGTGATTGTAATTGGTTTTATAATAGTAGTGAGTACGTTGGATATTTTTTTCTTCCATTCTTGAAAAATCACTTTATAACAAAGATATTTGCATGAGATTGTTCATTGCAGCTCAATTCATAATAGCCAAGTCATGGAAGAAGCCCAAGTGCCCACTGACCCATGAATGGATTAATAAATTGTGGTATATGTATACCATGGAATATTATTCAGCCTTAAAAAAGATGGAGCCTTTACCTCTTTTACGTTTACATGGATGGAGCTGGAACATACTCTTCTTAGCAAAGTATCTCAAGATTTTATTTTTTTAATGTTCTCCACCTGGCTTATCGATATGAGTTTGTTTTACCAACCTCTGCCCTGGGGGCTGGGAAAGGATTGACTCTAGGGGACAGATGGGAGAGGCATGGGGATTGGGGGTGCTGATGCTAGACCACCAGTTCCTGAGGAGGGTGGGGGAGATGAGCAGAGGGGAGTCCAGAGGGAGCTGGCCAGGCATGGGGGGGAATCACCAGAATAGAATAAGCTTCCTGTGGCCTTGGTGCCCCTTCCTCCTGGCCCAGCCAGCGTCCCATTGCAGCCCCTGCCTAATACAGTCAAGGGGAGGGGGTCGCCTTCCCCAAGAGGGCCCTGACTGGTGCAGCGTTGTCTAGAATGGTAGCCTGGATTGGGGAACTTGAAGAAAGGTGGCAGGTGTCCACGGCCCCTGGCAGATGAGACTGGCACTGCCCATGCTGTTCCTTAGCTGGGGCTCAGTGCCAGGGTGCCCTGCCAGGTTGACTTCCCTGTGCCCTTCCATACCAGCCAGGAAGACAGTGAGTAACAAGAGCAAGGCTGGCCTTCCTGAGGTCTGAGCTGTTGGGCATCCTGGGATTTTGGAGGAATAATCTTGCTTTCTTCCTTCTGAAGAAGAAGAGCCTCCATGTGTCCTACTCTAAAAAATGGGTATACTTTAAAAAAATATGTATTTTTAAGTGTGGTAAAAATATACATAATATGAAATGTACCACCTAAGCAATTTTTATTATGAGTGTACAATTCAGTAGTGTCGAGTGGTTTCACGAAGTCCTCCTGCAATCTCCAGAACTTGTTGCAACAATCTTGCAAAACAAAATGTCCACATTCATGCTAACTCCTCACTTCCTCCTCTCCCCAGCCCCTGCCATGTCCCTTTGAACTTGACTCCTGGAGGGACCAAATATAAGTAGAATCACAGTGTTTGTCTTTTTTGGTGACTGGCTTATTGCACTTAGCACAATGTCATTACCGTTTATCCATGATGTAGCCTGTATCAGAAGTTCCTTCCTTTCTAAGGCTGACGAATCCATTGTATGGATATACAGAATTTTGCTAATCCATTCAACCATCAGTGGGCACTCAGGTTGCTTCCACCTTTCTGCTGTCATGTGAACATACATGTACAGGGATTTTGGAATCATTGGATCATATGGACAGTCTCTTTTAAAGAAAATTTTTGAGGAGCCACCATATTGTTTTTCACAGCGGTTATATCAAAATGACTGCATTCTTTCAATATAAATTAGACCTCAGTAAACCTGATTAAAAAATTTTTTTTTTAAAGAACACATTTGATAGCTCCTGGAGAGCATCTTTTCTTTCTCTCCTATTCATAAGGGCAGAGCTTTTACATATGCTTTCTAGGTCCTTGTAGTCCCAGACTCATTTCTGGCTCTAATTTTGCCCTCAAAAACCAACAGGAAGATTAATAGGCAATTTTTTTAATGGCTCCCAGGCCTCCAGGCCCCCAACCATAAACAGACACCCCTGTCCAGGCCAACTCCACACATCTGTCCCATTCTGCCTCCTGCCTCTTGTACCTGTTGTAGGAATTGGACATCTTGGTTGGCTGTTGCCTTAGAGATGATTGACAATGGATCTTGATAGGTTGACTTCCCTGTCTCCTTCCATACCAGCCAGGAAAATGGTGATTTACAAGAGCAAGGCTGGCCTTCCTGAGGTCTGAGCTGTTGGGTATCCTGAGGTTTTGGAGGAATAATCTTGCTTTCTTCCTTTTGAAGAAGGAGAGCCTCCATGTGCCCCTGGGGTTCCAGGCATAGAAGCCTGGTAGGGCACTCATTCTAGGGCTGGTGGTAGAATTAGCCAGGATGGGGTGAATTCTCTGATAAGGTCTTTGAGAGCTTATGAAAGCTTCTGAGCTGGGGCCAAATCAACTCCTTTCTCCATGTTTCATACCTTTCCACCCTTCTGTGGACTTCCACAGTGTGGCAGAAAAGCCACAACACAGTCCATTGAGGGTGTGACCCTACATGGAGGAGTCTCCTCAGCTCTCAACCACAGAGAATTTCTTCTGAAAAGAATCTTTGGGTATCTATTAGGTTACCTTTATTAATGGGCTAGTTATCTCCACATCATGTCCTATTCAAACTAGGGTGCCTAAGTGAAGGTCAGACTCATTTGGTACTAAGGTCCAGGATACTATTAACTCCACACCAGTCCTATTAGAAGTGTCCATGAGCTAGGAGGCCAGACAGTGCTGGAGACACACTTGGGGATTTCCAATGGTGATTTCAGCTTCCTTTCTGGCAACACTATGAATTACCAAACCAAAAATCTGCTGCTAAAGAAATACCTAAAATTTTGGATCATACATAAAACCCATCCTAATATGGATCTTCTTTCTTTTGTATGGGTCTTCTGACCTTTTCAAAAACCTAGGGATCCAGCTGGGTGTGGTGGCTCATGCCTGTAATCCTAGCACTCTGGGAGGCCAAGGTGGGTGGATTGCCTGAGCTCATAGGTTCAAGACTAGCCTGAGCCAAAGCAAGACCTTGTCTCTAAAAATAACTGGGAGTTGTGGTGGATGCCTGTAGTCCCAGCCACTTGGGAGGCTAAGGCAAGAGAACTGCTTGAGCCCAAGAGTTTGAGGTTGTTGTGAGTTATGATGCCACAGCACTCTACCAAGGGCAACAAAGTGAGACACCATCTCCAAAAATAAAAATCAGAAAATGTAGGGATCCCTTCTCAGTATAATGCTCTTAGATGCTTTAGAAGAGTATAAAGGAAATAATAACTGTATTTCAATATAATGTAAATATGAAAAACAAGTTTCTGATAGAGCAATGTATATCAGCTCTTTTTAAACTTAATTTTTTTATTGATATATCATAGTTGTACATATTTTAGGAGCACATATGATATTTTTATAAATGTACATATACAATATGTAATGATCAAATCAGGATAATTTGATGTCTATTATCTCAAACATTTTTATTTTCTTTGTCAAGAACATTAATTCTTCTCTTTTAGCTGTCTGGAAATATGTAATAAATTATTGTAAACTATAATTTCCCTACTGCACTATAAAATAAGATTTAGCTGCAGAGTTAATAGCAACCATAACTTTGAAGTAAGTAGGACACATAGAGAATGCACTAATGAATGAGAAGCCAAATATGAGAAAATATCCAGAATGCTTCATGAGTAGACCGAGAAACAGAAGATATAAGAAAGAGGTTAAGTGGCCTTGAAGACAGAATGAGAAGGTATTATAGGCAAGTAATAGAAATGTTAGCAGAAAAGAGCAGAAAAAATTGGACAGAGACATCATTCAAAGACTGTTTTTCATAACTGATGAAAGACACGAATCCTCAAATCCAAGATAGATAACTATCTTCAAGCAGGTTAAGTAAAAATAAATCCATGTCATAATACAGCTTCAGAACATAAACACCAAAGAACATACTGTTATCAACTGAAAAGGTCTTAATGAAGTGAAAGGAAAGGAAAGATTACCAAAGAAGGCCTAACATCAGACTTCTCAACAGTAACAACAGAAGATAGAAGTCATTATCTTCAGTATGCTGAGAAAATAGTAACTGACAACCCAGAATCTCTACCTGGTGAAACTGTTATTTAAGAAAGAGGGCTGAAATAGACATTTTCAAATAAACAAAAGCAAAGCTTCTTATCATTAATGGACATAACTACTAATGCATGTACTTTGGGAAGAAGGAATCTAAATCCAGGAGTTAGCAAGTGAAATCTGAAAAGAAATGCTGAAAAGAAATTGGTGCTGGGAGCAGTAGTGTACACCCATAGTCCTTGCTACTTGGGAGGCTGAGGTGGGAGGACTGCTTGTGCCCAGGAATTCAAGACCAGCCTGGGCAACATAGAAAGAAAGATACCATCTCTAATTTAAACATATATGTATAATAAAAAAAGAAATTGGTGAATATGTGGGTAAATTTACATGCACTAATCATATAAGACAGGAACAACGAGTGTTTTTGAGGATTTAAAACCATATGGAAATAAATACTATCACAGGATAATCTGAATGAAAGTGGTCTAAGCTTTTTTATTGTTGGAGAGGAAGATATAAATATTGATCAACTCAGTTATCCACGATTAGCTTGAAATCAAGGGGACATATTAACATTTTAACTGTAGATACTAAAATAAAAGGACCAGCATGTACATCTTCTGACCCCACAGAAAGGTAAATGAGACAATAAAGAAAACTCATTGAATCTAGTAGAGGGAAGAAAAGGAAGAAAAAAAAAGACAAAAAGCATGATATTTGGCATAAAACAAGTTGTTAGAAATAGATCCAAATACATCAACAGTTACAATGAAACTAAATAGGTCATTTATATATACACATATATCAATAAAAAGCATTATCTTATTGAATTAAGAGTGAAAGTAAAAAACAATAAACATCTATGCCTTGTTTATAAAAAATTAGCTAAAACTGTAAAGGCACAGAAAGATTAAAAGTTCGAGGATAGAAAAATAAAGGCCAGGCCAATATTAAGAGCAAGCTGGGTGATCTGTATTACTATCAGGCAAAAAAAAAAAAAAGACTTTCAGGCCAATAGTCCTATCAGAAATAAAGAAGCTTACATCCTAATGTGAAAAGATTTAATTACCAGGAGCTAGAATAATTTTAAACTTGTATGTACTTAATAGATCTCAAATTCATAATTATAGGGAAAGATTTTAGCATGCCTCTCTTAGCAATTGAGAGCCAAAACAGATTAAAAGTAAACAAAAACCGGGTTGATGACAAGAATGCAATTAACAACCAAGATCTAATGGATATACTAGAACCCCACCATTGGAGACTACACATCCTTTCTGAGCATTTACAAAAATTAATCCTATAACTAGGCCACGACGTCAGCCTCAGCAGTTACCACAACACCGATGTCGAGAGGGAAGAACGGGGATTCTGGGGACATGGCAACCTGAGAGTCCCTTCCTTCCTGTCAACTCCCAGCTATTACCTCTCCTGGACTGAAACAGCTGCTCATAGCTAAAGTCCAACAAAGGTGCGGTGTCATCCAGGATCCAGCTTGTGGCTCCTCCTATGGCCCAGGCAGCATCTAGAGAACAGAGTCACAGTCTGGGGCAAGACGGAGACAGCTCTGGATCCATACAACCTCAGCAGGGGGCAAATAATCTGCTTCTTCACGCTAGGCTGATTGAAGCGGCCAGCAGTAGGGGCTGAGAGATTCCAGCCTGCCAGGAAAGGTCAACAACCCAATGTGAGCCCCAAATGCCCTGATAAATAAAATGACTCTTCTAGGGGAGCTCTGTAGTATGCATGGGCAGGACACTCAGAACCCATAGTTAGTGTAACTGGGCAAACTGGCAGGTGGGCCTAATCCAGCCTATCACCTGTTCTTTTTTTAAAAGATTTTATTCTTTTTTTAAGAGCAGATTTAGGGTCACAGCAAAATTTAAAGGAAGGTACAAGGAGTCCCCAGGTATCCCCTGTCCCCACATACGCACAGCCTCCCCCACCATCAACATCCCCCATGATGGTGCATGTATTACAATTGATGAGCCTACAGTGACGCATCTTTGTCACCCAGAGTCCATAGTTTCCATCAGAGTTCACTCTTGGTGTTGAAAATTCTATGGATTTGGACAAACACGTAATGACATGTATCCACCATTATAGTATCAGAAAGAGTATTTTCACTGGCCTAGAAATCCGCTGTCCTACCCCCCAACCCGGGTGACCACTGATCTTTTTATATCCTCTATAGTTTTGCTTTTTCCGGATGTCATATAGTTGGTCATATAGCCTTTTCAGGTTGGCTTTTCCTGCTGAGTACTCTACCTTTAATATTTCTTTGTAAGTCTTTTCATGGTTTGATAACATATTCCTTTTAGCCCTGAATAATAAATATTCCATTGTCTGGATGTGCCACTGTTTATTCATTCACCTACCGAAGGACACTGTAGTTGCTTCAGTGTTTTGGTAATTATGAATAAAGCTGCTATACACATCTGCATGCTGGTTTTTGTGTGGACATGAAGTTATCAACTCCTTTGGGTAAATACGAAGTAGTATGATTATGGGATCATATGTTAAGAGTGTATTTAGTTTTATAAGAAATCACCAGACTATCTTCCAAAGTGGCTGTCCCACTTGGCATTCCCAGGACCAATGACTAAGACTTCCTGTTGTTCCAAGTCCTCACCAACATGTCAGTGCTTAAGACTCGACCAGTCTCCTAGGGGTACAGAGGAATTTCAATGTTTTAATCTGCATTTCCCTGATGGTATAGATGTGAGCATCTTTGCATATGTTATCTGCCTTCCGCACATCTTCTTTGATGAGATATCTGTTAAGGTCTTTGGCTCATTTTAAAAACTGAGTTGTTAAAAAAAAAAAAAAAAAACAAACTGAGTTGTTTTCTTAAAAGAGTTGTTAGTATAGCTGTTAATAGCCCTTTATCAGTTGTGTCTTCTGTGAATATTTTCTCCCAGTCTGTGACTTGTCTTCCCATTCTCTTGCTATTGTTTTTCACAGACCAGAAGGTTTTTTTTTCTTTGAGACAGAGTCTCATTATGTTGCTCTTGGTAGAGTGTCATGGCATCACAGCTCACAGCAACCTCAAACTCTTGGGCTTAGGTGATTCTCTTGCCTCAGCCTCCTGAGTAGCTGGGAATACAGGCGCCTTCCACAACACCCGGCTATTTTTTGGTTGTAGTTGTTATTGTTGTTTGGCAGGTGCGGGCTGGATTCGAACTTACCAGCTCCAGTGTATGTGGCTGGTGCCCTAGCCGCTGAGCTACAGGTGCCGAGCTAGAGCAGGAGCTTTTAATTTAACTCAACTCGACAGGTCCTTTGGCAAATATGAGATTCTGAGCAAGGCGAGTGGGACAATCTCTGCTGCTCCAGGGCTCACTCATCTGAGAGTTTTTATTGTTTTATTTCAAGACCCAGTCTCACTCTGTTGCCCAGGCCAGGGTGCCATGACCTCAGCCTAGCTCACAGGGATCTCAAACTCCTGGGTTCAAGTGATACTCTTGCTTTCATATGCACCCTGCTACAGACATTCAAAATTTTATATGCAAACAATAAAACAACTTTATATTCCTACATAACAAGACACAGCCATGCTTTCTACAAGTTGAACCCTCGCCCTTTTCTCCAAAAGGAGGCAATGCAGTCTCCAGCGTCTCTGTAGCTATCACTGGATGTAGAACTCATTTCTGAAATTCAATCATAGTCCCGCTATTCTGTTACCTGAAGACAAAATTGTAAACTTAACTTCTAAAACTCTGAGGGGAGAGCAGAGAGAGAGAGAGGAGGAGGGAGGGGATGGGAGAAGGGAAGAGCCCAGAGAGTCTCAGTGAAGAAAAAGAATAATAAAAAAAAAAACCTCTAAAAATCTGTATGTAAAACAAAAGCGAGAAGAAGAAAGGCGAGAATGGTTAGCATAGAAAAACAAAGACGGACAGAAAACAAGCAGACGGAAAATGTGCCACATTCCGTCCTGGCTTCTGTGATCATGACCGCGAGCTGTCTCTGGCATCTTCCCTCCACTGCCCGAACCTCGAACCTCGGCTGGCTGGGGTTCTTTGCTTAGCGGAGGGACCCAGCCCTTATTCCTGAAAGGTCTGGGTCCCCAGCTGTCCTAACATGTTTTCCTTGCCGTGGTTTTCCCAACCCTTTTTACCTTTCGGCGGGGGAAATACTGACAGAGACCCGGACAATCCCCTGGCTTCAGAAACGGTCCTCCTTTCCTCAGGCTGTTAAAGCAACTCGATTTCTCCTTGGTAATCAGAACTAATCACTTCAGCCGGTACAACAATTCCTGCTTTCTTTCTTTCCTGTCGGTCGCGTGTCTTAAGGAGTTCAAAATGTCCAGGGTGGAGGCTCATCTTCCAGGGAAGCACTGTCGGGTTGTTCTGTGTGCTGAGTGGCAGGCCCACGTTGCTGGGAGGGCAGCTTGTGAGGCATCTCGACTTTACTGCAAAGCCCTCTCTTGTTTCTGCCTCCATTCAAACTTGGCAGCCTCTGGGCCACTCTGGATAGGCCAAAATAGCACCCGGATGTGCTCTATGTTGCCTGCCAGTCACCGTGTCTCCTTTGTGGTTGTAGATGGGCAGCAACTTGTGGTTGACCTTGGAGGGGATATGTTGGCATGCTTCCCATCACCGAGACTCCAGACACCTCCCTGAGTTGGGCTCCTGAATGTTTGTGGAGTGGATCTTCTGCCCTCTCATTTTCATATCTCACAGGACATCTAAAGTGCTTGCCACTCAGCTATTGCTCAGCAGATCCAATCAGCATGATACTTCCTGTGCGCCAACCAGTGAGTTCAAGACCTCTGTGGACCATGTTATGGTGGAGAACAGGAGAGCTGACCCAGCCCTGTGGCACAACTGTGGAGGTATACTGTTGGCCCTGCCACGAACAAGCAGGTCTGGAGACCACACTCCAGGAACCTATGGTGCCAGTGGAATAAGCACTGGACTGGGAGATTCAAGAGATTTGGAGTCTAGTCCCTGGATTTCCCTCTATATCAGTAGCTGGTTTGGTCTAACTCGTGTCACTTCTGAGTTTCAGTGTCCTCATCTATAAAATGAAGAGTTTTACTCAATATCTCACTCACTTATAGAGGAACTACAAGGTTGCAGGCCCTTCACTAGACACAGGGAATTCAGGGATAAACAAGAAAGGTACAGAATCTTTTCTTAACATGGAGACACAGTGTAGCTCAAGAACTTCCTTTTTGGCTTAGAAAGCCTAGAAGATTTAAAATTTGATCAAGTAAGTGGGCCTTTATGTGCCAAAACATCATGATTCCCTGTACAACCAATAAAGTAGACAAAACATCTATTAGGAAATATTTAAGACCTACCAAAAGGTATAAGAAAAATAAAATGATGATTCATGTGTTCTTGGCTTATGAGATACAGATAAAGGATACAGCTTAAACAGTT
>NW_003852433.1:12246440-12247375 GCF_000181295.1 Otolemur garnettii
CTTCTGCAACTTGCTTTCTCCCCTGTTCCTGGAGTGTTCCATTGTTTGGAAACCAGCCAGCACGCTCATCTCTTCTCCTCATTCATGTTGCTTCCGTATTTCAGGACTATTCCAAACCGCGTGGCAGCGTAGAACTCTCTTCTACCTAACTTCCCTGGAAGTTTCCCCCAGCCTGTCTACCTAAGAGAGGAATTGCTGAATCATACAATGCTCACTTTCAACTTTACACAATCTCGTTTTAATGATAGTCAAAGGTCAAATGGCCATAAAAAATTAAATGTGTAGCATCTTGCCTGAGAGTTTGTTAATTAAAGTGGATCAGAAATACTAAGTCATAAAGATGATGATGGTGAATGAATGAAGAAGATCACAAAATCTGGAGTAGGATTAGGATTAGGATTGATATTAAAAGGTTGCAGAAGTTATAATTCAAAAATTCTCAGCATTTTACACTGTTATTTGGGTCACAGTAACACAGTGTATAAATACCCATCAAGGGTGACTGACTGTCCCAGTATTTCCAGCACGTAAGGATTTCTCGTGCCATGGGACTTTCAGTGCTAAAATCAGAAGCATTGTAAACAAATGGACGATTGGCTGTGATATCTTTAGTTGACACCATCTGTGCTCTTTACCTTTCAGTGTGGTCCATGACTGTTCATGAGAACAGACACATTCTTTTTTTTTAATGTCTTATTTTTATTTTATTTTATTTTTTATTAAATCATAGCTGTGTGCATTAATGCAATTATGGAGTACAATGTGCTTCAATACTTTTTGAAATACTTTCATCAAATTGGTTAACATAGCCTTCACCTCATTTTCTTAGTTATTGTGTTAAGACATTTATATTCTGGCTCGGTGCCTGTGGCTCAAGTGGCTAAGGCGCCAGCCACATACACCTAAGGTGGCGGGTTCGAATCCAGCCTGGGCCC
>NW_003852433.1:12249045-12252096 GCF_000181295.1 Otolemur garnettii
CCAGCCCCATATACTGGAGGTGGCGGGTTCGAACCTGGCCCCAGCCAAAAACAAAAAACAAACAAACAAAAAGAAACACAATCCCTTTAGGCTTCTCTGGGGATTCCTTCCTCACGGAGAGGTTCTCAGTCTAATCATCTGGAGGGATGGGCCTGATCATAGAATATCTGATTCTGACTTTTTAAACAAGTCTCCCAGGGATGCTCCTTTAGGACTATTAAAAAATATCATTGATATCTTAATATTAACCTCTGGACAGTTCACTGAGATGGATAGTCTTGTGGTTCCATATTACTTCTCGCTCAAGACCTCACAGGATGAATCTCATACTGTGCTTTCTTGAAATTGGAAATTAACTCCGTTTCCGCATTTTAATCACACCAGGTTGAAATAATCTGTTTAAATGTCAACCTGCTTCTTGCTGTTCCAGGGTGGCCTTGACCTTTGTGGGTGTGTAGCCAACTCCAAACTGCAATGTGGTAACAGGGTCTGGTGCTTAAAAAAACGCTCTTTGGTTTAATCGTAAGCTGGTGTGGGGTAAATTCTGGGTGATGCTGGTGATGAAAAGGATGGTGGTAGATCACACTAGCTCCATTAGCCTGACTTGGGCGAGTGGAGAATCTTTTTGCAAAACTTTGGTCTGAGAACTGGGGTGAACCCCTGTTACCAAGGCATGTCCTGTGAACTTAACTTGCTACCATGATTCTGGCATGTCTGAATAGCAGTCAGTAGAGGTCTGGCTCAGTATTCTGACTCAATCCCTCTTTGACCTAATTTTTCCCTTCTATGAAAATTGGGGCTGAGTGGGGATAGGGGTTGAGTCATCCCTATGGCATGCTTTGAAGAGTGCCTAAGTAGCTCCTCTGCTGGTCTCTACTTGTGATTTCCACCATTACAGATTCATTCCTTTGTGTTTCTCTTGGGAGGTTTGGGTGGGGAGATTTGTCAGAGCTCCTGGGAGAGAACACTTTCTCCAGTCTTCCAAGACTGTTATTTAGATGCCTTCATGATCAGGAATATCTCAAGATAGAGGTCTCATTGCCGTTTTGTGATTAAGGCTTAGCCCAGTCCTTGGCACATAACAGCCACTCAAGAAATATGTGATGGATGATACTTGGACACCAATAGCAGATGTGGTTGGCAGGAACGTGGCCTGCAGATCCTCTAGATCTGTCTGTCAGCAGCTCGCTCCTCCCTTCAGGTCTCTCTTTCAGTGCGGTAACAGTGAGATTCAGAGGAAGGGTCGTATTTAGTCTCTGACTGCTTCATACCCCATCACACCATGTTCTAATATCCTGGCCTACTTCACTTCCTCCAAATATCCAGTCTCCTTCTACCTCAGAGCCTTTATACAAGTTTTTTTTTTTTTTTGTTGTTGCCTGGATTAGTTCCAATCCCTTTCCATGGAAAGTTTCCTAACTTCTTTTAAATTTATCCCATCATCCTCAGAAAAGACTTGCCAGGATGTCCTCATCTAAAGTTTTCCTGTATGGGAACAAGGAAGGATACAACTTCCATCTTCTTTGTCTACCTGCTTAACTTCTCCTTCTGTAAGTTTCAGAAGAGCGGCGAAAAGTGAGAATCCCGGACACTTAGCACCGCGCCTTCAGGGCATATACAGTAGATGTTCAGTAATTATTTAATCATTTGGGGGCTTTGAACCCGGTGGTCGAAGCCTAGGTTTGCCCTTCCGCAAACGGCCAGCAGGTGTCGCCAAAGACCGAGAACAGGCGACGCGGCGCGGGCTACCTGGCGGCGGCCCCACCTGGCACCCGGCGCGGAAGCCCAGAACCCCAGAACCCCGGCGCTGGCGTCCCCGGGCAGCTGGGAAAGCAGCGCCTGGAGCCGCACGGAGGGCAGATGAAAGGCGGGTGGCGGGCGTGGGCCAGCGCCAGGTGACAGCCAGGAGCTCCGCCCCGCGCCCGAGGACGGCGCTGAGTCAGGTCCCCCGGGCCGCGGGGCCAGGCCGGAACCCGGATGCTGGTGGCCGCCCGGGCTGCGCCGCGCGGGGGCCTCGGCGCGCTGGTCCCTGTTCTCTCTTGGACCCCCCGTTCTGGTTGGTCCTCATATAACCCCGCTTTCCCCGGGCGGGGGTTGGTCAGAGTCACACAATTTTCTCTCATTCAGCAGTTTGTAACATGCATTTTCTATTTGGGCTTCATGACAACTCACTGAGGTCGGTGGTTTTCTTGCCTCCATTTTACGGAAGCACCAAGAGAGGATCAGAGAGGCGAGGTCACTTGCCCAGGCTCACACAGCACCCAGTTAGCAAGTTGCAGAGTGGAGATTGGAACGCAATCTGCCTGTGTGCCCTGCCACCCGTATGACCTACAAGTTCTTACCTGAAAGTTACATCTTATTTTTGAGGTAATTTCTATTTTTCTTTCTTTTCTTGCCTTCCTTCCTTCCTTCCCTCCCACCTCCCTCCCTTCTTTTCCTCCTTGTTCTTTCTTTTTTTTAATTGTGATGAAACACACATGACATAAAGATGATCATTTTGACTATTCTAAAGTGTATAAATTGAGCACAGTGTTGGGCACTGATTCCCACTATCTAGTTTCCAAACATTTTCTTCATCCTCCAAAGGAAATTCTGTATCCCGTTCTCCCCTCCTCTCAGCCCCTGCCATCGCTAATCTGCTTCCTGTCTCTATGGATTGGCCTATTCTGGATATTTAATTTAATTTCTGGCTCAGTCTCCTCATTCTGTCTCAGACAGTCCTTGCTATATCACAGGTCAGAAAGTTGGAAGCCTTAGATTTTCAAGTGGCTCCCAAACTTTGCTGCTTGTGGTAATTACCTAGAGACCTTAAAGAAAAGTGCCTCCGCCTGCTCCTGCCTTCTGATTTAATTGGCCTGTGATCCAACCAGGGTATCAAGAGTTTCAGAAGGTCCCCAGGTATTTCTAATGCACAGCAACATGTGGGAACCACCACTTTGGCCACACGTGGTAGGTAGCTCATAGAATCTATGCGTCCCTTTTACAGATGAGTAAGCTGAGGCCCAAAGAGGGGAAGGGACTTGCCCATGGTCACAAAAAAATGTTTGTGGC
>NW_003852433.1:12252606-12254670 GCF_000181295.1 Otolemur garnettii
CCTCTCCTACCTCCCCAATCCTGCCTGCTGTTCAAGGCCCAGGGTATTGAGACCCATGACAGGAGGCCCCATACTGGAGCAACCACAGGTCCCACCTGAAACCATTTCATACTTCAGCCAGTTGTGTGTGCGTGTGTCTTATTTTTATGACCTGACTCCACTGTCCTTTTAGGGGCAAGGCCATGCTGTAAGCTCATCTCAGGGAAGATCACAGTGGCCATTCCCTGCGTTGTCCTTGCTAATAAATTCTCAGGGGACCAAAGTGGCAGCCTTCGGTCTCTAGGGAAAGTGCCTCTAGTTCTGGTGATAATGAATTGAGCATCAGTGATAATGAATTGCTTAGTAGTTGTGGTAAACTTGTGGAAAGCCACATGATCCTGTTCTGGCCAATGGGACTCAAGAGCAGCCCCACTGGGGATTCTGGGAAATGCAGCACCTCCCCTCTCCCCACTGTTGTGATGCTGACAGTGACCAGTGAAGCTGTTGTGGCTAGAACTGAGTCTGTGAACTGAGTCATAAGAATTGCAGCCTCATCAGAGCAGCGCTCTGGCATCCTTGAGCTGCCGAACAGCTCTGGACAGTCCACTTTTGACTTGTTATGTGATAAAATCCAACCCCACTGTTTAAGGCACTTGTGGTGTGGTTTCAGTGCTTTGCCTCTGAACACTTGCTAACCCACACAACCCATCCCAACACTGGCTCTTTCCCCATTTAAAGGCAGAAGGAAGGGGATGCCAGGTCCCATAGATTTGATGAACAGGAAAGATTTTTTAAATGATAAATTTGTGCATTCAAAACCTAACTCAGGCTCTGATGACTGCTCCTCCTACTCCACCTGGAGTCTGGAAACCATTTCTTACTTATTAAAACATAGACTCTAAGCTGGGAGATTACAGGAGAGGTGGCCTCCTTAGCTCAGCTAGAACTGTAACAAGATCCCTCCATGTGAGGAATTAATTACTATGAAAGCTTTTTTGGGTAGAATGGAAGGGTAGAGTGGAGAGACAGTGCCAATGAGCCAGCCCAATTTTCCCACATGAGGGAATATAGCCACCTGCTGGAACCCGTGGAGCTCTGCCTCACCAGAGTTGCAAAGTCCACGGCTATACTAGAGAAAGGGCAGGCGTTGATGAGACCCATTTCACAGATGAGGTTCATCAGGTCTCAGAAAGGCAACAAAGGAAACAGGACTACTAATAGAAATGTCTGGTAAGTTACCCAGGGCTGTAGCCTTGTAGGGCCTTCTTGTAATTGTAGTAACCAGCATGGCTGGCCTGCCCTCTCATCTGAAAGGTGACTGAGAGTGGGCTGGGGTGATAGTCAAATAGGAGTTCAATGAGTCAGTTGAACAGTTTGTAGTCTGAAGTCAGTCATGGTGGGAATATTTATACCATGGAAATCAAAAATCATGAAAATCAGAGTTGTTAGATAAAATCTAACAAATCAGAAGAAAAATGGAACTCAGAAGACACAGACAATCCAGGAGGGAGAAGAAAATGTCTATAAATATTACAATAAAGACCTTTAAAATCATGAAACAAGAACTGGATGCTATGAAAAGAACACAGAATAATTAAGAGCACTCAAAAATACATAACCTGTATCTCATAGATCAAGGAAAAACCTCTCACTAGAAGAATTGGAAGAGAAAGTTGAGAAGTCTGAGAAGTGGAGCTACAATGTGAAGAGATAAAAAGTAGAAATGAAAGAACATTAGATGATTAATCTGGTTCAACTCTGACTAATAGAAGTTCCAGCAGGAAATAAAACAGAAAGAAATGGAGAGTTGGAAAGAATATTGCAAGAAAATAAAGGAAACTAAAAACATTGATATGGACTTTATGGAGAGTTGGAAAGAATATTGCAAGAAAATAAAGGGAACCAAAAACATTAATATGGACTTTAAAGGGTCCACCTGGTGCCAGGCACAATGAATGAAAAAAGGCCCACACCTAGGCATGTCATCAAGAAATTTCAGAAGAAGCCTGTGTCTTAACCAGTTCTCTCAGAAATCCATTTTAACAAGTTTTCCAGTTGATTCTGCTACATTCTCAAGCTTAAGTA
>NW_003852433.1:12255002-12260909 GCF_000181295.1 Otolemur garnettii
GGGGATTCATGAAGCATATGTGACTCACACATCTCTTGACATAACAAAACACAGTGGCCTCAAAGAAACATTGTTTTTTCTATTGTGGTAGTCATTGTGCAAGAGACATATGAATTCTCTGAGGCCCCAGGCTCAAAACTAGTGTATAAGTTAAATGCAACTCACATGGCAGTTAATGTGTTTAATTCCCAGGCTCCTCCCACCTCAGCCTCCCAAGCAGGGGGAGATGGGGGTCTCACTATATTGCCCAGGCTGGACTCCAACTCCTGGCCTCAAGCTATCCTCCCACCTTGGCCTCTCATGGTGCTGGGATTTACAGGAGTGAGCTGCTGTCCTAAGGTGTTATTTAATAAACTCTTGCCTGGTTTAGCGTCTCATTCTCTGACTCTCTTTCTGCCATTTCTCTTACCATCATGTTTAGTGACTTCAATAATATCACTGAAGGTTCACCCTACACCCTGACTTCTCAGTTCTTAGGCCTCCCAGCTCTAATGATTACTGAATTTTCCTTGCTGCACTGAGGAACCAGCCATGTATACTGTTATCATTCGAAGCTTTGACTTTGCTGTTGCCTCGTCAGAGAAGCCTTTTCTGAACTTCCTGGTTATGAGCCCCAAGTCAGTTACTTTACTTGGTACTACTATATTTTACCTTACTCCTAGTACTAATTAGCACTGGACTGAATCTCATTTAACTATGACTTTGAATGTTTTGTCTATCGTCTTGGTCCAGTTCCCTGAAAACAGAGCCTGAAATGGGGATGCTATTGAAGTGATTTATTATGGGGTTCTCACAGGACGGAGATAGTGAGGGAAATATAATAGATCAGAGAAAAAAGCTGAGGAAAAATATGATCTCACAGATAAAAAAAATAGAACAATGGAATAGAACCTAGAATCCAGAAATAGACTTATGCACATATAATTTTCAACAAATGCACCAACTCCCGTAGGAAAAGAAAGTCTTTTCAATCAACAGTACTGAAAAAACTAAATAAATGTTTGAAAAAAATAACCTCCAGCTCTACCTTGCATTACACACAAAACTAATCTGAGAAGGATCATAGATCTAAATATGAGAGCTAAACTACAAATCTAGAAAAAAAACATTGGAGAGTATCTTAGCAACCTTGGGAGGTAGGCGAAAATTTCTGAGAAAAGACACAAAATTCATTCTGACCATAAAAGACAAAGGATAAATAAATTATACTTCATCAAAATTAAAAACTCTTGCTCATCAGAAGATTCCATTAAGAAATTGAAAAAGGGCTCAGTGCCCATAGCACGGTGTTTAAGGTGCCAACCACATACACCAAGGGTGGTGGGTTCAAACCCAGCCTGGACCAGCTAAACAACAATGACAACGGCAACAACAACAACAAAAATAGCCAGGTGTTGTGGTGAACGCATGTAGTCCCAGCTACTCAGGAGGCTAAGGCAAGAGAATCACTTAAACCCAAGAGTTTGAGGTTGCTGTGAGCTGTGATGCCACAGTACTCTACCAAAGGTGACATAGTGAGACTCTGTCTCAAGAATATATATATACACAAATTGAAAAGGCAACCCACATAATAAGAGAAAAACTATCTCAACACATATGTTGCCATGGACTTGTATCCAGAGTATATTGAAAACCCCCAACTCAATAATAAAAAGGTAAATAATAAAACGGGCAAAAGATTTGAATAATCAGAAGAAAAGATATATACATGGCCTATAAGCACATGGAAAGTTACTCAACATAATTAGCCATCAGGGACATTCAAATTAAAACCACAATGAGATACCACTTCCCACCCACTAGACTGGGTAAAATTAAAAATCTGACAACACCAAATGTTGACAAGGATGTGGAGCAACTTGATCTCTCACACATTACTGGTGCAAAATAGTACATCCGCTTTGGAAAACTGTTTGACAGGTTCTTACAATGTTAAGTTACATGTCCACCTTATGATTCAATTATTCCACCTCTAGCTATTTACCAAAGAGAAACAAAACATCCATTCACAGAAAATCTTGTGCAAGAATTTTGATGGGAGCTTTATCCCTAAGAGCTATCAACTGGAAACAACCTGAATTTCCATCCACAGAAGAAAGGACAGATATATTGTTGCAAATTCATGCAGTTGAATACTCCTCAACAATATAAGATGAATTATTGATATATACAACATGGATTAGTCACAAAGATTATGTTGAGTAAAACAGTCCATGTTTTATGGTTCCATGTATATGAAGTTTAAGAATAGATAAAATTAATCTATGGTGATAAAAATCAGAAACGTGGCTGTGAAAAAGGTTGAAATAGACTGGAAGCATCCAGGAGGCGGTGATGGACATATTCAATTTTTGATTGGGGTGTTGGTCACGTTGGAAGATATTTGTCAAACCCCATGGAATTGTATACTTCATATCTGTGTATTTTACTGCGTGCCAATTTTATGTCAATTTAAGAAATAGAAAACATCAAAAAATAAAATATAAGAAAGAATGTAATAGCTAGGGATAACTTTATTCTGAATAAATTGCACCATGGAGTTGGTCCCCCTTTGAGGCAAGGGGCCTGGCTTTTGTATCCCTATGTCCTATAGTCATTTTCCCCCAGTGTGAGAGGAGTTTATCCTTCACTAAGAGGTGTCTCTAACCTGGCTGAGGATGCTTACCTGGAGGAGCATTCATGACAAGTTATCAGCCAACGAGAATCCAGTTGGGTCTGGGTACATCTTCAGGGCAAGAGGGTCTGGGTCCCTCCCTTGCTTAGCCCAGATCCATTTACTTCTCCCATAAGTTCTCTCTATCCAGGCATAGTTTCTCCAGGATTCTTAGTTTGTCACAATTCTGAAGGATCTTGCTAGAGCAGGGGTGCTGGCATGAACTAGAGACCCTGCTACTGCAGTTGGCCCCAGGGTCATCACTAGCACTCATCATCTCCCTCCTTCATCGCTCATTCCAGACTCCCCTTCTCCTTTGCTGGCTTCAGTGGCTCACCAGGTGGGGTGACTCAAACCCTCCTCCTGGAGGAGTCTGAGACCTTGGCTATCATGCTCTCATCAGGCTGGGGTTCCCCCTAGGCACCTCCCACCAAGAGGTGTCCAGGGAGCCATCTGAGCACCAAACAAGGACCTCTGTCTCCACCGTGTGGCTGATGGATTACGACCATCGCCTTTGCCAGCACAGCAATTACTTTTATTTATTTATCTTTGCCTTCTGGCCAACTCGAACGAGATGCCAGCCATTGATTTGAACTTAGTGGGATTATTACTGTGTCCCAAAGCAGCAGCATCCTTCCTCTGGGTACTGGGGCCCCTAGACCCATGGAGCTCCAGGTTTCAGGCATGAAAAACAGAGTCTGTAAATGAGTGTCTGGAGAGTGATGTCACCAGGGACTCTCCTATTCCTTTCTTCCCACCATTAAAATGTCAGATCTGGAGGTCCTCTGCTGTCCATCTTGTTCACCACTGTATCTTCAAAGCTGAAAATGGTGCCCGGCACACGTTTGGCAGAAATACTTGCCACCTGACATCCAGAAGCTGGCTTGATGTTTTACAGGGCATGTTTAAGGAATATCAAATAATAACTAGCATTTTTAAAGGCATTCAATATATTTTATGATTACTAAGTTATATATACTTATCATAAATTTTAAATACAGACAAAGCAGGAAAAAAAAATAAAAATGATCCGGAGATAACCTATGTTAACTCCGACTGTACCCTGAACTTGGGTCTACGCTGGTGGCATCAGCACATTTCTGGGGGGCACAGGGGTTTCCGAGAAGATGGCCCCGGGGTTCTTTTGAGAGGAAAGGGTAGAATGTATCTCCCCCCCACCCATAAAAAAATCCTGGAGTTCTTTTTAAAGTTTCAATTACATTTTGTTTGAAAGAAAGGGTTTGCAATGAAGACAATAAAAATGGTTGAAAACCACCAGTCTACACCGTGGAGCTGGCAGTTTTCATTCAGCCGACATCCAATTTCATCTCACCATTAATAAATAGTGCAGATGGTTTGGGAATCTACTATCGTGTATGGCAGTTGCTGGCATTTGACCAGCTCTTGGTGGAGACTCCCTTTCTCCTCAGAATACCACAGAGTTCTGTGATAGACAAAGGGAGCCTTTAACTGCAAAGAACCAGATGTTGCTGACTGGAAGAGCCCCGTGGTGGTTGAAAACAGCACTATGAATGAGTCATGTTCAATCATCTCAGACAAGCATAAAAGTCTATAAAAGATTAGTGCAGAAGAGAATTTATACCAGTCTCTATGCCATCTGGGAACATGATTTAGATTAAAAGACGGAAAAAAAAATATGTATCTCCAAGCCACCTTCAGCACTGTTGTCAGAAGACTTTCAGGATTTGGATTTCAATGTCGGTCACTATAACCAATATAAGCAATCGGTCAGATTGCTTTTATTTTTGGAAAATCATTTGGATGCCTATTGAAAAACTAGATCTGAATGAGACTTCATGGTTCTGATTCAGGTACTATGTCCGAGGGATGGGCCTGGCTCATATAGCCAGTGGGTCTCCAGAGCCAGGATTCAAGCCTGCAGCTGTGTCTGAGATGGCACATTAGGTCTATACCCCTTTGGGTTGGTGTTACAAAAATGCACGTCCCTATCTATGGTGATTTGGTTTGTTGTCTTAACTGGGAAAACCAAGCTGGATAAAGTGCTGGGGACATAAAATGGAGGACTGGTGGAATTGCCTGGTATCTGTGTTTATATCAAAAAGGTATTAATATTTTGTTGATCTGAAGCCTCTAGGCAATTGCTGCTGTTCTTGGCTTCCTTCAGTTGCAGTGAACAGAGCTGACCTCATGCCCAGCAACCTGCTTACCACACAGCATGGCTCGGGGCTATCACACCACATCCTTACCAACACTGGGCACTGTCTCACTCTTTAATCATATCTATTCTGGTGGGCAGATAGTAGTATTCCACTTCAATTTGAAATAACATTTCCCTGGTAAGTAATGATGTTGAATATTCTTTTCCATGCATTTAGAGAAATTCTTTTGGGACATGCCTGTTAACCCAGATGTCCATTGAAGTAGAATGAAAAATGGGGCACCATGTTTGTACCACAGAATGCCTGTACTATACAGCAATAAAGAATGGGCCACATGCAGTTACTCACAGCAACATGGACACAGGCAGGCGAGGTCGGAGAAGTATTCCCCTTGGCCTTCTGGCGACCAAAGTGATATTCAGCAATGAGGTACACAGCACTATTTCTAGGAGGAGTTTGCAGTATGAAGATAGCTCTGATGGCCATTCCAGGAAAAGAGTTCCAAAATTGCTTTGAGGCAGGACTAGGTGCTGGAATTGGTGCAGAGCTTCCCCAGGGAGTACCTCAAAAGTGACCATGGTGATATTCAGCACTTTTCTTAGACCGAGTTCACGAACTTAATTGTCCAACCCCACATATGTGTTGAGGGAATGAAGAAAGACTCAAAAAATATGAACTCTGTCGTCAAACGTATAAAATACAGAAACAGGCCAAACTAAATCAGAGTGATAGCACCTAGGATAGACCAAGGTTACCTTTGTTTGGGAGTTGAAGTGGGGAAGTGTTCGGGGGTTGCAGGTGATAATCTATTTCTTGACTTGGGTGAGTATTTGCTTTTTAATAATTTATTGATTTGCTCATCTTTCTTTCTTTTTTTTTGCATTTGATTAGTATATTTTAATACCGATTGTTTTCAGTTTGAAACTGACTTATGGATCATACAGCCATCACTTTTCCCTCAATGCTACTTATTTTATTATTATTTTTTATTAAATCATAACTTTGTACATTGATGCATTTATGGGGTTCAGGGTACTGCTTTGATATGCAAGTGAAATGCTTACATTGAACTAAGTGACACATCCATCACAGTTATACTTATTTCTTCATAGT
>NW_003852433.1:12260929-12262082 GCF_000181295.1 Otolemur garnettii
AAATTTCCCTCTTGGAAATGCTTTTGTAGTATCCCACAAGTTTTGATAATTTGTGTCTTCATTATCATTTTCTTCCAAAAATTTGGTGATTTCCTTCTTAATCTTGTCTTTGACCCAACTATCATTGAGACTAAGATTAATTTCCATGATTTTGTTTGAGTATAAAGATTCCAGTTGCTATTGAGTTCAACTTTTATTCCATGGTGGTCCCAGAAGATACAAGGAATAATTTCTATACTTTTAAATTTGCTGAAGTTAGACTTGTGTCCTAAGATATGATCTATTTTGCAGGATGACCCATGGGCTGATGAAAAGAATGTATATTCAGTTTTATTACTATGAAATGTTCTGTAGAGGTCTGTAAAATCTATTTGTTCTAGGGTCAGGTTTAAGTCTAATATTTCTTTGTTTAGTTTCTTCTTGGAGGATCTATCAAAACTGTCAAAGGGGTGTTAAAATCTCCAACTATTATAGTGCAGGAAGATATCAAGTTGTTCATATCTATTAAGGTCTGCTTTATGAATTGAGGAGCATTCTGGTAGGATGCATAAATGTTAATTCTTGAAAGCTCTTCATGTTGGGTATTTCCCTTGACAAAGATGTAGTGACCATCCTTATCTTTCTTTATCTTTGTTGTTTTAAAGCCAGTTGTATCTGCTGCTAAAATTGCAACTGCTATTTTTTTATGGTTTCCATTTGCCTGTATTATATAAGTCCATCCCTTCACCCTGAGTTTATTTTTATCCTTTAAGGTAAAGTGAGATTCTTGTATACAACAAATATCCAGTCTGAATTTATGTATCCAGTCAGCCTCCTTAGAGGACAATTGAGTTTATATATCCTGTGCTTCCTTAGAGGACAATTTAAAACATTCACATTAATTGAGAGAATTGATAAGCCTGGTTGTGTTTTGGATGTCATGATTTTTGGATATCCAGTGGACATTTTAAATCTTTTTACCACTGTGGAAGTTGGGTTTTGTTCAAAAATTTCTGGGTAAGTTTACTTTGAAGGTCGAGCATTGCACTGGTCATTGTGGAGGACAGGTCTGAGAATATCCTGGAGAGCTGGTTTCATTATAGCAAATTTCTTCAACATGTCTATGTCATTAAAGTATTTGATTTCTCCATCACA
This sequence comes from Otolemur garnettii, assembly GCF_000181295.1. Classification (NCBI taxonomy): domain Eukaryota; kingdom Metazoa; phylum Chordata; class Mammalia; order Primates; family Galagidae; genus Otolemur; species Otolemur garnettii. Next base: position 12,262,064 of record NW_003852433.1, read on the forward strand.
AATGAAACTCAGTTTAACT
>NW_003852433.1:12262102-12263863 GCF_000181295.1 Otolemur garnettii
GTGACACATCCATCACAGTTATACTTATTTCTTCATAGTTTAGAAATGTACCATTGCATCATGCACATTAGGTGAAGTCCCCCCAAATACCCTCCGTCCTCCCATGTCCCTCTTCCCTTCCCTCACTCTCCTTTTCCCTTCTACTTTCTGGACTATAGTTATGTTTTACCATTCATATGCGTGTGTAGGTGATTATATATTGATTTCATAGTAGTACTGAGTACATTGGATACTTTTTTTCCCATTCTTCTTCTTTTGTTTTTGACTTGGGCCGGGCTTGAACCCGCCAACCCCAGTATATGGGGTTGGTGCCCTACTCCTTGAGCCACAGGTACGACCCTTTTTTTTTTTTTTTCCATTCTTGAGATACTTTACTAAGAAGAATATGTTCCAGCTCCATCCAGGTAAACATAAAAGATGTGAAGTCTTCATCTTTTTTTATGGCTGTATAGTGCCCTCCCTGGTGTACATATACCATAATTTATTAATCCATTCATGGGTTGATGGGCACTTGGGATGTTTCCATAGCTTGGCCATTATTAATTGGGCTGTAATAAACATTCTGGTGCAAATGTCTTTGTTGGAAAATGACTTTTGATCATCTGAGTATATACCTAGTAGAGGAATTGCAGGATCAAATGGTAGGTCTACTTTTAGTTCCTTTAGTTTAGTGTTCTCCAAACTTCTTTCCAAAAAGGTGGTATTAGCTTGCATTCCCACTAGCAGTGTAGAAGCATTTCCTTCTCTCCACATCCACGCCAACATCTGTAGTTTTGGGATTTTGTGGTGTGGGCTAATCTTACTGGAGTTAGATGATATCTCAAAGTGGTTTTGATTTGCATTTCTTTGATGATTAAGGATAATGAGCATTTTTTCAGGTGTTTGTAGGCCATGTGCCTGTCTTCATCAGAGAAGTTTCTGTTTAAGTCTCCTGCCCACATAGAAATGGGGTTATTCTTTTCTTATTAATTAGTTTGAGTTCTCCGTGGATTCTAAGTATCAGACCTTTGTTGAAAGCATAACTTGCAAAAATCTTCTCCCATTCTGAAGGTTGTCTGTTTGCTTTACTTACTGTGCTCTTGGCTGTGCAAAAGCTTTTTAGTTTGATCAGATCCCAGTAATGTATTTTTGCTGTTGCTTCAATTGCCTAGGGGGTCCTCCTCATAAATCATTCTCCCAGGCCGATTTTTTCAATTGTTTTCTCTGCACTCTCTTCTAGTATTTTTATGTTTCATGTTTTAAGTTTAAATCTTTTATCCAGTGAGAATCAATTTTTGATAATGGTGAAAGGTGAGGGTCCAGTTTCAGTCTTCAGAGGTCACCAGCCAGTTTACCCAGCACCATTTGTTAAATAGGGAGTCTTTCCTCCACTGAATATTTTTGGTAGGCTTGTCGAAGATCAAATGATGCTAAGTAGCTGGGTTCATCTCTTGGTTCTCTATTCTGTTGCATAAATCCACCACTCTATTTTTGTGCCAGTACCATGCTGTTTTGATCATTATAGATTTATAGTATAGCCTGAAGTCTGGTAACGTGATACCTCCTGATTTGTTCTTATGTCTGAGTAATGTATTTGCTATTCGAGGTTTTTTCTGATTCTACATAAAATGAAGTACTATTTTTTCAAGTTCTTTAAAGTATGACAACAGTGCTTTAATAGAGATTGCATTAAATCTGTAGATTGTGTTGGGTAGTATGGACATTTTAACAATGTTGATTCTTCCCAGCCATGAGCATGGTATGTTTTTCCATTTGTTAACA
>NW_003852433.1:12263883-12264845 GCF_000181295.1 Otolemur garnettii
TTTGAGTGTTTGGGAACATTCAAAAGCTTTGTCTTCAGTTTCAGAGATCCCTTCTTCTGCCTGGTCAACTCTATTACTGAGGGATTCTACTGTATTTTGGAGCTCCTCACCTAACTTTTTCATTTCTTTGAGCTCTTCTATCTCTTTTCTCATTATGTCCATATCTTTGGTGACTTGGGCTTTGAATCCATTAATTTCTTGAGACAACTACTCTTCGGAATTCAATTTCTATCTTTCTTCCATTGTATTTATCTTATTTGCAATGCATATTCTGCATTCAATTTCTGATATTGCTGCCATTTATCTATGCATGGCATCTTCAGTTGTATCTCCTTTGTCATTTTTTGGCAGGGGGTGGGAGGGAGGTTGATCTACTCTGGTTATTCATGTTGCCAGAGTTCTTCTGTTGGGTCCACAACATGTTTATTTTCCACCATTTGGTTATTAGAACTGGTAGGGTGAGTTTGAATTGGGGTTCCCAGGTAGTAGAGATTGCCTGTTACCAAAGCACTAGGCTTTGTAATTGTGGCTTATCTCTTACAACCTTAGAAAGGCCCCTTTCAGAGTTTTGTCTGGAGACTCTGAGGACATACATCGTGAGTTGGCACAAGCTAGCTCTGTTTTGATATCAGCCAACCTCTACCCTATCTTAAGAAACCACAGTATTAGGTTAAACTTGACTATGAAGAGATACAAACAACTGCGGCACCCAGCCCCCACCCTTCAGTTCTTTTCTACTATCGAACTTCAAAGGTCAACCTCAGAATGTTCCCTAGAGGAAAGCCTCAGACATGGGTTCTAATTAAATTGTCTCAGGCAGTACAAATCCTGCTCAAAAGAGAAGGAATCAAGGGTTTCCAACAACACAACTGGAGCCAGGGATTGACACTCTTGCCCACCAGACTTAGTCCACACTGTTGTCTGCTTCTCTGCTCACAGGTCCAGTTGGAGCCAGGAGCCAC
>NW_003852433.1:12265390-12266518 GCF_000181295.1 Otolemur garnettii
CATTAATCACAGATTCTATCCTGATGGTTGGCAGACCACACTATGCCCAGGTCTCTTAGGACAAGACCAAACACTCTGTGCTCTGCAGGGGGCAGAACTTCAGACCCCATGTGAGGGGGAAAGAGTGGACTGGGAATTTGGACTTGTGGGGGGGGGAATATCTCTTCAATTTTATGCTTGGCAGGGTGCTGTCCAGGTCCATAGAGGGGACCTCCCTGGAGAAACAGACCTGGAGTTTAGCGGCCCTCTCCAGCAAGGTAAAATGAGAGGTCTTTTGTTCCCTGCTTGTTCGCAGATAGCCTGTGGCAGGCCTCCTGCCTGGGAGAGGGCTCCTGTCCTCTAGTCGATAGGCTTTGTACCTGTAATTTGTTTTCTTGAATGCTTTTCCTTGGAGTTACAGCTTGCTGAACTTCTTTCTTGGCTCAGCTCCCCACCTTTGGCTTCATAGAGTCTGATTCCATCCAGTTTTTATTCCTTTGCTAAGGAGCCTCTGGTGAGGGTTGCTACTAGTCAGCCATCTTCCCAGAATCTTCTGCTCATTTTTCTGTATGTGTGTTATACTTCCCAGTAAAAGAGAGAGAGGAAGACCTCAGGGATGAGGTCAGGCTGGGTAGGTCTAGGGTGCCACCCTTTGACTGTCTTCTGTGGCTATCTCACCACCTGCTCACTGATGTTTGGGGAGCATATTTCACACTTCTTTCACTCACTAGTCCTAGGCTGTGCTCTCTGGGAAGCAGACAGATTCTAGGACAGAGTTTAGCTTGCAGAGTATTTACTGTGGGTGCTGTGGGGATCCCACCCCTGTGGAAGGTTGGGGAAGGAAGCAGGAATAGGCAGAGAGGAAGCTGAGCCCTGATGGAAGCCCCATGCCAACCTTGCCCCAGTGACTCCATGGGAAGCTCTGGAACTGAAATGGCCCTTTATAGTTGTATACCCTTGCATAAATTGGTCATTGGACACAGCCCCCATATTACGCATACCTTTTCATTTTCAAATGGGCATCTAGGATCATTGCTGACCCTGGAGAATTGCCCCTTCCTTTCCAGGGCTAGTCAGTTCCTGGAGATAGTAAATGAGTTGACTTTAATTATACCTTTCACATGCAAACCAACCAACCTAGAGCCCACA
>NW_003852433.1:12266538-12267650 GCF_000181295.1 Otolemur garnettii
CATTAATCACAGATTCTATCCTGATGGTTGGCAGACCACACTATGCCCAGGTCTCTTAGGACAAGACCAAACACTCTGTGCTCTGCAGGGGGCAGCACTTCAGACCCCATGTGAGGGGGAAAGGGTGGACTGGGAATTTGGACTTGTGGGGGGGAAATATCTCTTCAATTTTATGCTTGGCAGGGTGTGTCTAGGTCCATAGGGGGGACCTCCCTGGAGAAACAGACCTGGAGTTTAGCGGCCCTCTCCAGTAAGGTAAAATGAGAGGTCTTTTGTTCCCTGCTTGTTCGCAGATAGCCTGCGGCAGGCCTCCTGCCTGGGAGAGGGCTCTTGTCCTTTAGTCGATAGGCTTTGTACCTGTAATTTGTTTTCTTGAATGCTTTTCCTTGGAGTTACAGCTTGCCAAACTTCTTTCTTGGCTCAGCTCCCCACCTTTGGCTTCATAGAGTCTGATTCCATCCAGTTTTTATTCCTTTGCTAAGGAGCCTCTGCTGAGGGTTACTACTAGTCAGCCATCTTCCCAGAATCTTCTGCTCATTTTTCTGTATGTGTGTTATACTTCCCAGTAAAAGAGAGAGAGGGAGAGATGGCAGGAAAGAGAGGAAGACCTCAGGGATGGGGCCAGGCTGGGTAGGTCTAGGGTGCCACCCTTTGACTGTCTTCTGTGGCTATCTCACCACCTGCTCATTGATGTTTGGGGAACATATTTCACACTTCTTTCACTCACTAGTCCTAGGCTGTGCTCTCTGGGAAGCAGACAGATTCTAGGACAGAGTTTAGCTTGCAGAGTATTTATTGTGGGTGCTGTGGGGATCCCACCCCTGCGGAAGGTTGGGGAAGGAAGCAGGAATAGGCAGAGGGGAAGCTGAGCCCTGATGGAAGCCCCATGCCAACCTTGCCCCAGTGACTCCATGGGAAGCTCTGGAACTGAAATAGCCCTTTATAGTTGTATACCCTTGCATAAATTGGTCATTGGACACAGCCCCCATATTAGGCATGCCTTTTCATTTTCAAATGGGCATCTAGGATCATTGCTGACCCTGGAGAATTGCTCCTTCCTTTCCAGGGCTAGTCAGTTCCTGGAGATAGTAAATGAGTTGACTTTAATTATA
>NW_003852433.1:12267670-12276614 GCF_000181295.1 Otolemur garnettii
CTTTCACATGCAAACCAACCAACCTAGAGCCCACAAGCCCAGCCACCTGCCCTAATGATTAGTTTCCAGACAGCTAGGGATAGCTCCTATGCCCCCAGAGCCTGCTAAAATTGTTCAAACTCACCAATCCGAAGCTTGCTTACCATGCCTCACCAGTTTATTCCCTTAGAAACCATAATAAAGACTCTATCTTCTCCATCCATGTAAACATAAAAGAGGTAAAGTCTCCATCTTTCTTTAATGCTGCATAGTATCCATGGTATACATATACCACAGTTTATTAATCCATTCATAGGTTGATGGGCACTTGGGCTTCTTCCATGACTTGGCAATTATGAATTGAGCTGCAATGAATGAACAATATGATGCAAATATTTTTGTTACAAAGTGATTTTTGGTCTTTTGGATATACGCCTAGTAGAGGAATTACAGGATCAAATCGCAGGTCTACATTTAGATTCCTGACTGTTCTATGTTTGCATGGTGGAGCTGGAAAATATTTTTCTTGGTAGAGGTATCTCAGGAATGAGAAACAAAATATCCAATGTACTCAGTACTATTATGAAACTAATTTATAATCATTCACACTTTCATATGAAAGATGAATCACAACTATAGCCCAGGATGAAGGAGGAAAGGGGAGGCTTATGGGAGGGGAGGGGGTGGTTGATAGAGGGAGGGCAAACGGTGGGACCACACCTATGGAGTATATTGCAAGGGTACACATCAAATCTATCAAGTATAGAACACAAATGTCTTAACACATTGATTAAGTAAATGAGGTGAAAGCAATGTTAATTAGTTAGATGTAAGCATTCCAATTTGTACAAAAAATCAACACATTGAATCTCACAAAGGCACAAATGTATTCATGATCTATGTATATATGACTTAATAAAAGGAAAAACAAATAAAGACTGTATCTGCCTCCTGGCCAACCCTGATGCTGCCCCCATGTGGCCCTGTGTGGCATGTCAAGCTCCCTCTGTTTGGGATATGTGAGTAACAAACTCTTCTTTAATGAGATGATCTTCTGATCTGTTGGCTTTGCCATCTCCTAATATGAATAAAAACTACATTTTAAAATACTACCCTGAGAAGGGGCATGAACCAGCATGAGGACGCTCTCTGCATCACAAGCCATCCCTGGAGAGGCTGATAGTTGGAGTCCATCTGCTAACAAGGCCTTCCTTGAGCTGGGTGGTCAGTGTTTGCCCCAGGGTCTAAATATCCCTTTCATAGCAGAGCTGGGATAGGGAGAGGTGAGTGAGGAACTGCACACCCTGAGAGTGGGTGGCTGGTTAAATTTTGCCTCTTTTATGCTTCACTCTAGCCTCATCCCTGGATCCCTCTCTTTTCTACCCAGCAGCAAGAGTGATCCTGTGTCCCTTCTCCATCAGAAACTCTCCCCTGCCTCCCTTCTCACTCAGTGTGAAATCCAAAGTCTTTCCTGTACCCTATAAGGCCCTGCAGGATCTAGCCTCCATGACCTGTTGGTCCTCATCTCTCACAATCTCCCCCTTATTCTGCTCCAGCCACACTGGCCTCCTCACAATGCTTCTACGGGTAGTCCTACCACAGGACATTTGCACACTCTTTGTCCGCTGTCTGGAATGCCCCTGACTCATTCCTTCATGTCCTTTCAATCTTTGCTTGAGTATCAGCCCCCTTGCCCCCCAACCCGGCCACTACCCGCTCTAAACTCCTACACTTCCCCTGCCTCTAACATGTCCTATTCCCCTTTTCTGCTTTATTTTAGTCCATGAAATGTACCATGCATTTGACTTATTATTTCATTTAATGCCTGCTTTCTCCACTTGAATGCAAGCTCTGGGGGGTGGGGAGAGTAGGGGCAAGAGATTTGGGTCTGTTTGTTCACTGCTGGATCCTCACAACCCCAAACGGGACCAAACACGTAATATACAAAATTATACATGGAATGAAGGCAAAGGCACATGTTTTGGAGACGGGGCTCAGGATCGCTCCTCTGCAGTGTCCTTGGGTAAACTGTGGTCCAACACCCAGTGTGTACAATTTAATAAAAGAGGCACCTTAATTTTGCCTTCTCTGCTCTCTCGAATTCCTCTTTCATGTCTCTCTTTCCCCTCCCTCTGCTCTTTCACATCCATTTTCTTTCTTTCTCCCACTCCTTCCTGCTTTTTGGTACTTGATGGAATCACATTAAACTAATAAACCTTTCATTACTTGATTGTGCCTGTAATTACGCACACTGAGAGCCGGGTTTGTTTTGATTTTCTGTGGACTTTTGGTCGCTGATGCTTTTGAACACTTGCTTTTATTCCTCAGTTGCCACTTGACCCCCACCACCCCCATTTTAAAAAGGATGAAAAGCTTAGAAAAACATCAGAAATATCCTTTTATTTTTCCCGCAATTGATTTGAAGGGTTTTGTTTTGATTCTCCTCTTGGAAACAGTGGGTGTTAAAGAATCACATGGTTATAAACTGGCCATCAGGCTGTGGACTCGGAGACAGGAAAGAAATGAAGCTTCTAATTTACTGGGGGCTTTGAAAGAATCCACATTAAAGGGTAAGTTTGGTATAATCCTCTGAGCTGCCATCAAGGCTGGACCAGGACTTCCCAACCTGGACCCTATAGACATGGGGGTGGTAGTGGTGGTGGATGATTCTTGCCTTGGGAGCTATCTTGTGCCTGGGTAGGATTTTTAGCAGCATCTCTGGCCTCTATTTAATAGATGCCTCACTGGTGATAATTAAACATTTCTCCAGTCATTTTTCAAATGTCCCCCCCCTCCCCCTCTACCCAAGGGTTAGGGAAAAACTATTCCCAGTTGACAACTGCTGGATTAGATCAAAACCTGTGTGAAGATGTTTATAGCAGCATTGTTCATTATAGCTAAAAGGTGGACACCACCCAAATGCCCACCAACAGATGGACGGGGCCACAAAATGCTGTCTATCCATACAGTGATATTACTCAGCCATGAAAATAAATGAAATGCTGACATATGCTTTGGAATGGACAAACCTTGACAACACCATGCTAAGTAAAAGAATCCAGATGAAACAGGCCATATATTATATCATCCAATTTTACAAAATATCCTTAACAGGTAAACCCACAGAGACAGAAAACGGGTGTCAGGGTCTGGGCAACAGGATCTGGGGTGGCTGCTAACAGGTATGAGGGTTCTCTGGGGAATGATGAAAAAGTTCTGGAACTTGGTAGTGGCAATGATCGCACAGCATTGTGAATGTACTTAATGTCACTGAAATGAACACTTAGGTTAAAATGGTAAATGTGTAATTTATCCAAGTTAAAAGTAAAAACACAAAAGCCTGGTGTGGTGGCTCACATCTGTAATCCTAGCCTTCTGGGAGCTGAGGCATGAGGATCCCTTGAACTCAGGAGTTAGAGAGTGGCCTGAGCAAGAGTGAGACCCTGTCTCTACTAAAAATAGAAAAATAAGCTAGGTGTGGTGGCTCACACCTGTAGTCCCAGCTACTTGGGAGGCTGAGGCAAGAGGCTCACTTGAGCCCAAGAGACTGAGGCTGCTGACTGTAGCAACTCACATGAGCTGCTTTTACTGGTATGTATGATAGCCACTCTCACACATCAGGAAACTCAAAAGTGAAAAAGGTTTGGTTTTTTTCTCTTTCCTTCTACAGAGAGACAGCTCCTCCCATCTTCCATATTCCCTATTACCCCAACCCAGGGATAAAAATCACTGATTTGCATCAATCAGATTTTAATACACTGGTTGGGAAAATATTTCTTGGGGATGGATATTTAAATGAAATTATTTCAATAATCTTTTGTAATAATGAGATCGTGGCTTAAATAGCAAACACTTCTTGGCTCACAATTTTATGATTTTCACAAGTGTCAGCAGGGATCGCTCATTTCTGCTATGTGTGGTGTCACCTGGGCCACTCACATGGCTGCCTTTATCTGGAAGTGAGGCTGGGACTGGGAAATCCAACATGGCTTTACTCACACATCCAGCAGTTTTGGCTCTTGGCTGGAGGCCTCAGCTCTCCACATGGCCTCCTTCAATAGTCTAGACTAACTTTTTTACAAAATGGCAGCTGGGTTCCCAGAACACAAAAAGGAAGCTGAAAGTTTCTTCTTCCTTTTTTTTTTTTTGGTAGAGACAGAGTCTCACTTTATCGCCTTTGGTAGAGTGCCATGGCATCACACTGCTCACAGCAACTTCCTGGGCTTAGGTGATTCTCCTGCCTCAGCCTCCTGAGTAGCTGGAACTACAGGTGCCCGCCACAACGCCCAGCTATTTTGTTTTTGTTGTTGCAGTTTGGCCAGGGCTGGGTTTGAACCCATCACCCTGAACATATGGGGCCAGCGCCCTACCCATTGAGCCACAGGTGCCGCCCAGCTGAAAACTTCTTTATAACTAGGTCTGGAATTCACTCAGCATCACTTCCACCGTTTTCTGGTAGTCAAAGCAAATGACAAGTCAAGGTCAAGTTCAAGTCATGGAATTATAGATTCTATGTCTTGATAGGAAGAACTGCAAAATATTGGTAGCCATGATTTCCAGTCCTCTGCAGGGGTGAAAACATGAGTGGGTCTGGTGTTAGATGAACACAGATGCTGAGGTCAGGGGACAGCTTAAAAGTAGCTCTTATAACTAATTCCTGCTCCTGTCTTCCTCTGCACCCCCCACCTTGGGAAAAATAATGAGTTCTCTGTGTTCTGCTTTTATTTATCTTTGACTCAACAAATATTTATTGAGAACTGGCTTGTGTCAGGCATTGTCCTAAGACTCTGTGGATACAACAGTGAGGTAAGTGGAAAAGGTCCCTGGTGTCAGAACTTCTGTTTTTCTAGAGTCAGGACATTATCAAGTAAACAAAAAAATTGAGCAAGACAGTTAGAGAAGGCAATACAAAGCTCTGCTGAAAATGCAGCCGGCCATGGGGGGGAACTTGAGCCAAGTGGCTAAAAGAAAGTGAAGGGGAAAGAGGAAAGTATTAGATTGGGTGTTGGAGGAAAACGGGGCCTGTGCATGTAAGTTCCTATATGTGGAATCTGATTCGGAAGGTCTAGAGTGTGAGACCAGAGACTCTGCATTTCCAATAAGTCAAGGTGTTGTTGATGCTGCTGATCTTTAGTCCTTGCTTTGAGCAGCAAGAATCTAGATCAGGGATCAGCAAACCATGGCTGCTGGGCCCACACCAGCCTGCACCTTTGCTTTGGTAAAGAATGTTTCATCGGAACAATACTCTATCTATTTACTATTGCCTATGACTGCTTTTGTGATACATCAGCAGAGTTGAGTAGTTGCCAGAGAGATTGCATGGCTCACAAATCTGAAAACACACATGATCTGGCCCTTCACAGAAGAAGTGTGCCAATCCTTGGACTAGATTATGTAGGGTGGGGGTGTCCAACCTTTCTATTTTTTCTGCTGCACATTGGAAGGATAAAAATTGTCTTGGGCCATACATTAAATACACAAACACTAATGATAACGGATTAGCAAACTAAAAAATTCCCTGTATACTTTCTTGCGATATCTGACATCATAGATAAGCAAAGAGAATCCTCACAAAGTCAGTATGTGGCCCATGGGCCACAGGTTGGACACCCCTGAGGTAGGGTCTTGAAGGACTTGGAATATATATTTTTTCTAAATGCGATGGGAAATCAGATGAAGGGATTTTTTATGAAGACCTCTCTGGGTGCTTTGCAGAAAATGAGTGCAGGGAACCTTACACAAAGGCAGGAGGCCATTTAGAAGCAGAGATTTGTGAGGAAACGTAGCATAGCCACAGTCTCTTCCCTTTAAAGTGTGTCCTGCCCAAACGACATCTGTTTTATATTTACCCTTCTTCTTCTCCGGAAGGTTCTACTTGTTAAGTTATGGAAACTTGAACAATTGAGTTATTCTTGGCACATAACATCATGCTACCGTTTCTATACGTCGTATGCACGTTGATTTTTAGTGCGAGGTTGGTGTAAAATCTAACAACACGAAGTAAAGTATTAGTAGACAACTTTAGAAAACATTCAGTAAAAAGAGTCAGGGCGTGGGAAGGCTATTGGGATCATCCAGACAGGAAATGATGAGGGCTTCAACCAGCAGCAAAGGAGAGGAGAGTGAACAAGTGTTTGCATCCGAAGCAATGATTCTGCAACTTGGGTAGAGTGGATGAAATAAGTAGAAAAGGCCTCAAGTCAGCTTTTGGTTTAAGGCTGTTGTAATGGAAGATTCTTTCTAAGTGACCCAGGCCTGTTAACTTGAGTTGAGGGGGGAGTTCCTGGCCACTTGGCACATCTCCCTCCCAGGCATATCATCTTTCTCTGGGACTTCTTGTGATCTGGGACAGGATTTCGATTTTTCTGAATCTTCTGCTCATAACGTCATCTGGTAATATCAGTGTTATTATTAATTTTGTAAACTGACAAATAAAAATTGTGTGTATTTGTGGTGTACCACGTGATGTTCTGAAGTACATACACATTGAGGGGTGGCTAAATCAAGCTAATTCACATACCCATGATCTCACATACTAATTTTTGTGGCAAGAACGCTTAACCTCTACTTTCTTAGTGATGTTTGGGTATACAACACAGTGTTACTAACTGGAGCCACCACATTGTATCACAGAGCTCTTGGACTTGCTCTCTCTAACTGAAATTTTGTAATGTTTTGACCAACATTAATAGATGTTGGTCAAAGTTTACATTATTAGTATTATGTTGTTACCCTGATTTGCAACATACCTTCTATGAATTTGTAGCAGACATTCTGTGAGCAAAATGACTTAGGTAATGAAACGTTCTGGCTACAGCCGTGAGGAAGGCGATGAGAGCTGGATTCAGAAGGTGGAACCAGGATTTCTATTCTCATGGGTCTAGAACAGCGGATCCTAACCTTTGTGGGACCAGGGACCAATTTCATGGAAGACAATTTTTCCACCTATGGGAGAATGGGGAGGGGCAGGAGCTCAGGGGGTGATGCTGTACAGCCTGGGTCCTAACCTGGGTACCGGTGCAGACTGAGGCCTAGCCCTGGGGTTGGGGACCACAGGACGAGATGATTCCTTAAGAGGCTCCTATCGTCCTTAAAGGTTTTTAGTGATAACTGTTCAGTAACATTTGGTTAACCTTCTTGTGTCTCAAAATAAATAAATAAATAAATGAATAAGAAAAGAAAAATGGAGAGAAATTACTATGACGGCAGTGGGAGGGAACTGAGTAACAGCCCTTATAAGTAATAACAGAAATTTCTCAGAAATGATCATGCAGCCGAATAGCTTCCCTTCTGAGAGGAAAGGACATCAATCCACGAAAGTTCTGGAAAAGGGTCTTGGAGATCATCACCTCCCAACTTCCTCAGGTCAGTAGACCAGGAGACTGGGATCTCCAGACGGGACGGGACTTGCCCAAGGACACACAGGAAATTACCTTTGGCATCAGCACTAAAACACAGGTTTTTTTTCTGTCTTCTCAGCCAGGACACCTGTTCCAACACTGGATAATCTTGAATGGCTTTGCCTGCACCCGGAGATTATGAATGGGTGGCCCTCAGCTAGTGTGTTTTGTTTGTTCCTCACAGTGGTGGCTTTACTTTATTTTATTTCGGTGTCACTTATTGAACTAGTTGCCTTCATGTAAAAAGGGGAAGATTCTACACAAGTATCTGGACTGCTGGGTTCTCTTTAAAAATCAGAGAAATTAGCAAGCTGGGTCCTCCAACTTGCATGGCTACATTCAGGTGGAGCTGAGAAGTAGTTGTCCCCTTTAGATGGGGCAGGAGTTCTTTAGAAACTACAGGTGCCCCCAACCCTCTCTCTCAGGATCTTTGCAGAGAGGGCCTGGCAGTTTGCATTTTAACAAGCCCCCTGGAACCCTTATTCACTCTAAAACTTGAGAACCACTGTCCCAGCCCTTCACATGCTCGATCTTTCCCCGGGTTGTCCATCTGGAAATCTTGGGTCCCACCCTGGGTACAGCCTCAGTGAAAGATAGATACACATTCAAATCCTCCCTCCGTCACTTGCTGGCAGGGTGATCTGGAGAGTGCTTCCTCTCTCAGGGAGTGAGAGGACTGCTGAGTGTGCTGGTTGTTCTCTGTTTGACTGCCCCTGGGCCCTGGATCAACTTCGCACCTTTCTTATCCTATTTGGTGCTTTGGGGAGCTCAGTAGCATGGATCTTACTGCCAGGTCCACTTGGCCTCTGGCTATCCATTGGGATGGGCCAACGGACTCACTGGCGAGGGATTAGAGAGCAGAGGAAGAGAAGGTGGGGCATGTATTCTCTAAGCTTCCTCCCAAAAGAAGGGTTTGGAACCTGCTGTTTTCCTCCCCAGCCAGGGCTCCTGTGGGGGCTCCTCTCTCATGTTTCAGCCCTCCCTGGTTCTAGAGACACCGATCTCACTCGGCCGAGAATGACAGTGCGTGTCCACTGCTGCCGGCCTCCAGGGATCTCAGTATCCTCTGCTGGTTCCTTCACCCTATCCACACCCGTGTGAAGAGTCCCTTTATTAAAGTCTCCTCAATTAAAACCTTTGAGTGCACCAAATGCCGTATTTTGCCTTGTTTAATGCTCATGCTTTTGCCCAAATTTTGGAGGGAAAACTAAGGATGCCCGTTATACATGGGTAGTACTAAATCTGTATCTTTGTAAATATTTTTAATTTTTTTATTTATGCTTATGTGTTAAAAGTGTAAATCTAGAAAGCAGCAATGATTGATATATCTATCTATCTATCTATCTATCTATCTGTGCAAAATAATACCCTGAAATCAGGTCATCAGTTTTGTTGAACTTGGGACAAATTTGCCATGAAAGCGTTTTGGGCCCATGAGGAGCAACTTACTTTTCTTTATACCCTTTAGGTTTGACCTCGCAATCTGGTTGGTATTGTTACAACATTCCTTTGTGTTGTAAACATAACATAATAGGTACTTACATAGTAGGTAAATACAAAAAACA
>NW_003852433.1:12277248-12285417 GCF_000181295.1 Otolemur garnettii
TAAGTGTGCTACGGAAGTTTAACTATAAGTTCAAAGTGTGCTGTGAGATTAAAAAGGTTGAAAATCCTGTCCTAGAAGCTTAAGGGAGGGCATTCAGCAAATGCTCAAGCCTTCTGCAGCTATTCTCATTACTAACAGTAGTAACTATTACTGCTATTACTGTGGTATTGTTATTATTTTTATTTTGTGAGGCAGAGTCTTGCTTTGTCACCCTGAGATAGAGTGCAGTGGCATAGTCATAGCTCACTGATACCTCAAACTCCTGGGCTCAAGTGATCCTCCTCCCTTAGCCTCCTAAGTAGCTGGGACTGCAGGCATGTGCCACCACTCCTTGCTTTTTTTTCTACTTTTAGTAGAGATGGGGATCTCCCTCTTGCTCAGGCTGGTCTCGAACTCCTGAGCTCAGGGTATCCTCCTTCTGAAGCTTCCAAGAGTGCTAGGATTATAGATGGGAACCACCACACTTGGCCAAGTAATATTATATACCCAACCAAATAATATTTTGTATTTTATTTTGTTTCATTTTATTTTTTGTCTGGGAAGGCTTAAGTATTAAACTAGCAATTTTTTAATTTAAATTTAATTTTAATTATTTTCAGCACTGTTATCTTGATGAAAGTAGAATTACAGACTTCTAGTTGGAGGGAACCATGGGAATCATTTTATATCTGGGGCTGGAAGGATAGCATCTGGCCTGTATTTGTTGAATGAATAAACGAACTTTCTCATTTACGGGATTTCTCTTTCATACGTCCTGTCCCAAGATGCTCAGGGCTTGACAAGATACCTTCCGGAAGGCTTTGTTAATTCTACCAGGAGGATCAGCAAACATGAACCGGATCATCCAGTGCTTTGCTGTTCTTGGCTGGTGGGGCCCCCAAAGCAGGGGTTCCGGGACACAAGATTACGACCATCGAGGCTGTGAATCAAAAATAACCAACCCTCTCCTGAGCCTTGCACAGCCGAGGAGGATGAAGTGGGTCTTTCCTTCAAGCTGCAACCAGACTCCCTAGAGTTCCCAAGATGGAAAAATGTCTGAGTTCCGGGTCCTCCTACTATCTCGATTATCCCGTTACCCAGCATTACTCTGATTCCCAACTCTGATTTCTGATGAGCGAAGATACTTTGGTAACAAAATGATCTGGCAAAAGCCAGCAACTACAGAGAGGAAGACTCCATAAAGGAAGATGCACTATTGTTTTTTATGGAACCAGAAGATAATTTAAGAGGCTCTGTCTATCCTTACAGATTTTTACCGAAACCTTTGTCACTCCCAAGCTCATGAGATCTATGCTGCAGATGCTGAGTCCAGGGGGGGAAATAAATAAATAAATGCACACATGAAATCAGACAACATTGCTGGCTCCACTGCCAGCTCCCGTGGCCCCAGGTGCAAGGGTGCGGCGTCATCTTGCCTTTGGACCGCAATCAATGGAGCAGGCAGGAAATGAGAGGAAATTAATTTCACTCCCCCCTTCCTTTCCCTGCCATCCCTCCTGTTTTTACACAAGGGCCTTTTAAAATGTTGGTTTTCTCTCTGATTACAGCGCACATATAGAGGTTTGCAAGAGCCTCTTCTTGACTAAATTCTCTCTGCCCTTAACTGAATGATTGGCCGGTTGCCTTGGTAATTGTCCTCATTCGCTGCGTGGAAGCCACAATTATGAAGGTTTTCTGGGTACTGATCCTCTTAGTGCATTTTTCTTAGAAGTTCACAACAAGATGGGACAAAGGAGACCTAATAGATTTTATTGTTCTGGCTCCTTGGAGTATCCAGGAGTCCAGGCCATACGTGTATGAGCTGTGAGTGCCATTTAAATTGGCTGGCTTTGCCCAGAGAGAGAGAGCAAGCACGCACGCTTTATGCTGGAGAGAGTGGCTGAGGTTCTATTAGCTAGAGGGCAACGGCCAGAGAATGAACCCGCAGACCCAGCTCCTCCGCCCCGGCTCATAATGCAAAGCCTAGATGGGCCTGGCAGGGTGGCATCTGGGACCGAGGCCCGGGGCACTTCACCTTTCACAGATAATCGAGGGAAATGGACATGTAACTGCTCTCTTGAAACTCCAGCATGATTCAGGTTCAAGGCAGGAGAGAGCTCTGTGAGTTGCTGAAAAACCCAGGCTGCAAATGTTCTGGGCAGAGATGGCTCTTCACCCTCTAGAGAGAAACAAGACTCCATTAGCTGGGAGTAATTGAAAGAAGAAAAAGGGGAAAGACGATTATGATGATGTTGATAATCACGATCACAATAGTTCTATAATTTATCTGTAGAGGGTACAAGATGCTCACATTCATTACCTTAGTTTGTTCTCATAATAGCCTGGGAGTTGTTATCCTTCTCCGGCTTTTTTTTAATAGGTGGGGAAACTGAGGCACAAGAGGTTAAAATAGTTTGTCCTGGTTGGAAGGTGGAAGAGCTGGTGTCCAACACAAAGATACCCGATTACTAAAATCTTCCTACTGAATAACACCTCCTTTCACTAAAGTAAAATCAGTTTTAAGTTTGAAGACTGCTTGCTCTAAGAGGTGAAGGCCTTCATTAGAGAGGCTTTGAATCTTGATGAGTCCCCAACTGGAACAGAAAAAATGTCTGGAAGGGGTCACATCCATGGCTATTTTATGCAAAGGATCACCTTTGCTCAATACGTAGTAGCCACGTTGAGAAGATTCTGAGGCTCTGTCTGGATTTACTGAGAAAGGGTGAGAATGTTCTCTGCGAGGGACCAGTGGGAGATCACGGGTTTGTCTCTCCGAGGCTGATTCCCTACTGGAGATTAGTTCACCAGATGGTTTTCCTATTGTTATTAATATTTTCAATGGTTATTTTCTACTTCTTAACTACTATTTAAAACCCTGTAACTATAATACCAGGTGGCTCTCAGATTTATCTCACAATTTGCAAAAATCTTTCTATAGTGTCTAATTTTGCTACATGTATCATGGGTTTTTACCTCTAAATTTTTCAATGTGTGTTTTCCTCAGAATACGGATAGCCTCTTACACAACCACATCACAGTTCCTATCTTGAGAGAACTGAACATTGATACAATACTTCAATCTCATCTACTATCTGCCGTCCAACTTTGCCAGTGGATCTGACCCTGTGCTTAGGATTCTCCAGGATCCAGTCCAGCCCTGGGTACTGTGTTTAGCTGTCATGTCTTTTAGGTTCCTGGGTGACACTGATAAACTTGATATTCTCATCATTATGAAGTGTCCTGGCAGAGAGGACACTTTCAAATATCCATTTATTTATTCAATACATATTTTTGAGAACCCAGTGTGTGTGCACTGTGCTAGGTGCTGGGCCTCACAGAAATAAATCTGACAATTCTTGCCCTATGTAAGGTAACATTAGAACAACAAAAACTAACATTCCTTGAGCACTTGTGGGTGTGCTCACCACCATAGCAGGCACTTTGCAGGTATTAATCTTATTCACCCTACACAATCCTGTGAGACATGGACGGTATGATCATTCTTGTTGCTAGGCAGGAAAACTGAGGTTTAAAATGTTAAACAGCTCACCTAAGGCCACACAGGCAATAAATAGAGTTAAGATCTGATTTTGATCTCACGCAGCTGGGCTCTAGAAACCACACTTTCAACCACTGCCTTATTCTATCTTGGAGAAGTAAGTTCAACAGCGCGGTAGTGCTTGGATAAATAGCATATAAATGTTACATTCATTGCTTTGTTGATTAATTCATTATTCATTCATTCTTTTGTGGTTCCATTCATTGACTCACTGATTAATTTGTTAATTCATTCAGTTATTTATCGATTGATCCATTGATCCATCCATCCTTTCATCTATCCATCCATCCATTTGTCTATCCACACACTTATTGATGCCTCTCACAGGCAGGACACTGTGTTAGGCTCTGGAGACACAATGGCAAAGCAGGACGAATGCAGCCTCCATGCTCACGAACACTGCTCAGCTGGGGAAGACAGATAATAAATAAAGTGTGCCTGGTGTTAGCAGAGTAACAGCTTCGGGAGTAGAAAAATCCAACCTCATCTAGAGAGTCAGGGAAGACTCTCTAGACTCTTTGTCCCCAGAGCCAAAGGGACATCCAAACAAAATCCAGAGACATGTAGGAATTAGTTAAAAAAGGAAAGGGTTGCTTTCGCGTAGGAGAAAGTAAAGAGAGCTTCCTGGAGGAAGTGGCAGAGGCTCCAAGGCTTATCATGTGAATGACGTGTGAAGATTCAGAGGTGGGTGAAAGATTTCCCAGGTGAAAGTAACTTCAGCAAAGGTGGAATGAATTGTAGGATGTCCCAACCACTTAGTCATTTCTCCTGACGGCACAGACTTTACCAGTGGTCAGCCATGTCTCAGGGCCTGCGTACTGCCAGGCTGTGAACTAACCTTTAGTGCCAACAAAATACATTGAGTGTAGATCTTTTGTTTTCATGGCTCAGTCCCCCCCATAGACACCATTTGGGGTACAGAGTCTAGGTGGCTCTGTGTTGACTCATGTACCTTTGAGTCCAGGAACAATTACTTCTGAAATCTCATTGCACAAAAATATATTGAGTGTCTGCTGAGTGCCAGCTGCTATTCGAGGTGCTGGGGTCATACTAGTGAATAAAACATAAAAAAAAAAAAAAGGCTTGCCTTCATGGAGCTTGTATTCTATAAATTTAATCTGTAATTTTAATTGAAAGTTCATTTGTAATTTTATTACAAGTTTATTTGGAATTTACAAATAAAGGGCATTGGGGGGTTGAACGTCCCTCTGATCTGAGTCCAGTCGTCCAGGCAAAGTGGCAAAATCTTAGCAGCTGGTGTGCAGGCAGCCTAGACTCGATCCCTGCTCTAAGCCTCAGTTTCCTTATGTGTCAAACAAATGGGCCCACTTACACCTTAACAGACTTCCCCGCCCTGAACTTCTTGGATTCTATGAGCCAGAGGGGCGGACGTGGACTGGGAACCGCAGGCGTCTCCTGTCTGGGCGAACCTGGACGTTCACGCTTTTGTTCCGTGTTTTCCTAAGGGGCTCCAGGGCTCTTCCTGACAGTTCACTCCTCCAAAGCTAATCAGAATTCTCTTTCCGTCTGCCTTGGTTTTCTGCACTTTGACTTGCATCATAAATTATTCTTTCTCTAAATGGCAGGCGTAGGTAAGTTACCAAAAGGTCACTCAGAACCCGATCAATCCCAGATGCTTTAATTACTTTAGTGCTGTTTGGACTTGTGTGTGTGTGTTTGTGTGTGTGTGCTGTTTCAACTCAGAGAAGGGACTCAAACCATTTTCTGCAAAGGTGATGGAATTTCCTTCAAGGAAATTCACTATGTTGGCTTCTGTGTATGTTGGGAGAACACCCATCCATACAGACCTTCATATAGACAACAAAATAAAGATAAGGTATTAGCTGAGGGGTCATTGCTCTTTGGCAGGGCTGATGGCAAATTCTGAAGACTAAGGAAAGGATGAAACCAATGTAAAACCAAGATTAAAACCAGATAGAAACGTCTCCTGATAAAATAGGCCAGCTCCCCCTCTTCTCACAGAAGTTTGTCACAAAGCTCCTAAGTTGGTTCTAGACACGATGTTTCATCCTTAGTAAGAATTTAGAGGCGAAGTTGGGCATGATGAATGCGATTCAGCCTCAGCCCTGTTTGTTTCTGTGCTAAGTGTCTCTGAGTTGGCTTGTGGCTGCAAAAAGGATATTTCCATAGTCAGAGTCTTTGGCTAGTGGCCCAAGTCTTAAGAGGATTTGGGAAAAACCAGCCTTCTGATATGTCTTCTTTGTGTGTGAGGAAAGAGTCTCTCTCTTACTCTGTTGATTCAATCTCTTCTCTGTGAGAAATTATATAATCATAAAACAACAATTTATAACTGTAAGATAACAAAAACAATAACTCAACTTTCAGAACTTTATTTATTATTATTATTTTTGAGACAGAGTCTCACTCTATTACCCAGGCTAGAGGGCTGTGGCATCAGCCTAGCTCACAGCAAACTCAAACTCCTGGGCTCAAGTGATCCTCCTGCCTCAGCCTCCTAAGTAGCTGAAACTACAAGGTGTCTGCCACTAAGCCTGGGTAATTTTTCTATTTTTATTAGAGATGGGGGTCTCGCTTTTGCTCAGGCTGATCTCGAACTCCTGAGCTCAAGCAATCTGCCTGCCTTGGCCTCCCAGAGTCCTGGAGTATAGGTGTGAGCCACTGCTCCTGGCTTAACGTTCAATACTAATAAATGCATTATCCTAAAAGCATTTGGCATTTCTTGTCTCTTTTAGTTCTCACACCTATTGTCACCTCTACTTTAGATGAGGGAAACTGAGGCACAGAGAGGTACTGTCTTGGGAGGGCTGAGGGTCATAGACCTTACTCCATGTGAGCTATCACAACAATATTCCATAAACTGGGTGTCTTATATGAACATAAATTTATTGTACACAGTTCTGGAGGTTGGGAAGCCCATCATCTAGGCACCAGCAGACTCGGTGTCTTCTGAGGGCCTCCCTGCTGTGTCCTCATGTAGCAGAAGGAGCGAGGTAGCTCTCTGAGTTCTCTTGTACAGGGACGTTACTCTCATTCATGGAAGCACCACACTCACGACTCAATCACCTCCCAAAGGCCTCACCTTCTAATACCATCACCTTGGGGTTTAGGATTTCAACATACAAGTTTTGGGGGAGGACACAGATGTTCCTATCATAGCACTGTGGTTGAAACCTCAGCAGTCTGGACCAGACATTAATAACAGCTGGCTTTTATCCTGCTTTGCTGAGTTTCAGGAATGATGCTAAACTCTTTCATTTTTTTTTTTTTCACCTTAGTAGTATTGTTTTTTAATAAAAATTTTCTGGTGTTTACAAAAGTTAAAATGAGATGTAAAGATTTTTCCACATTTATAGGGTTTTTCTCTAGGATGAACTCTTTCAAGAACACTATATAAAGGCTTTGCAGAGTCTTCACATTTCTTGTGTTTCTCTCCACTGTGAATTAGCTGATGTACACTAAGTCTTGAACTATAACAAAAAGCTTTGACACATTCTTCACATGTGTAGGGTTTCTCCCCAGTATGAATGCTCTGATGTTCTCTAAGGTGTTAACTATGATCAAAGGCCTTGACACATTCTTCACATTTGTAGGGTTTCTCTCCAGTATGAATTCTATGATGTGTTCTAAGGTGTGAACTACAATTAAAAGCTTTGCCACATTGTTCACATTTGTAGGCTTCCTTTTCTGTACGAATTCTATTATACATCTTTAGGTCTAAACACAGGTTAAAGGATTTGCCACATTCCTTACATTTGTAGGTTTTTTCTCTGGTATGAATTCTCTTATGTCTTATAAGGACTGAGTACTAGGTGAAGGCTTTGCCACATTCCTCACAGCTGAATGATTTCTCTCCAGAATGAATTCTCTGATGTTCTCTAATGGTTGACCTTTGCTTAAAGACTTTGCCAGAGTCTTCACATTTGTAGGGTTTCCATTTATACAGTTTATTTCCAGTATGAATTCTCTGATGGTATATAAGGGCATATCTACGGTTAAAGGCCTTGCCACATTCTTCACATTTGTAGGGTTTCTCCACAATATGAATTCTCTCATGGTATATAAGATCGTATCTACGGTTAAAGGCCTTACCACATCCTTCACATTTGTAGGGTTTCTCTCCAGGATGAAACATGTGATGTTTTCCAAACTTTGGGGAAAATGTGAAGGATAGACCACGTCGTTTGCATCTGTCAGCTTTTTCTTGACTATGAATTACATTGTTTCTCAGACTGCATGACTTTCTAAAGACATTCTGACATTTATTATTTCTGGATGAGGCTTCTCCAATATCAACTTCCTGAATTTTGGATCTTCCTCTGACTGGAGAAAAGCTTCTACATGTTCAGTACACTTGTAGGAATACTCTTCATTATGGATGAAATCATGGCTAATAAGCTTTAAACTTTGTTGAAAGACTTTCTCACATTTTTTACATGTGTATATGATCTCTGGATATTTAGCTTTCAAGTACCACATAGAACATGAGACTTGATTCATGGTCTTTTCCAGTTTTTTGCATTGATAATTTCTATCATCTACACAAACATCTAAGTAATCATTTAAGGTACAATTCTGGAAAAGGCCTATTTTTCTGGATATATCATGCCTCTTCAAATTGTTTCTGCCCTGATTTTCAATAAACAATGATG
>NW_003852433.1:12285463-12286586 GCF_000181295.1 Otolemur garnettii
ATCAAATTGATGACATTCATAAATATGCTCTTCAATTTTAAATCTCTGGTCTTCAGAATCATTTGATGGAACATTTAATCCAACTATATACCCAAAGTCCTGGGTTTCTCTGGGGCTTTGAGAAGACTGGTATTTGCTTCTCTCAATAGGTAGTGCCACAGAGACCAGGTTTCTGAGGTTCTCTAACATCACATCTCTATACATATTCAGCTGAGCAGGGTCCAGGCATTCCCACTCCTCTGCAATAAATTCTATGGTAATATCTCTGAAAGTCAACAGTTTCATTTCACGGCTTCCCTGTTGTCCCGGCATCCTCCTGACAGATTTTTCAGGACTTGCAGGTCATAGCGCTACTGAGCACATGGCACGCACACCCAGACTCTCCACAGAGGAGAGGAAGGAGAAATCATCTTGATTTGACCTTGAACCGAGGCAGGAGACAAAAGCCAGGCTAGATTGTAGAAAGTGCCCCTTCCTCTTCCTCTCAACTCTTTCATTTAATAATCCTCGCTGCAACATCATAAAGGTGGTGCTATTATTTTTATGAATTTGCACATAAGGAGACTGAGGCTCATTGAAGTTAGCTGATTAATAGTATGTAAGGCAATACAGCACAGCAAAGCTGAGATATAACCACCACTCCCTTTGGCCCACTACGTGGTTTTATAAATAAAGTTTTATTAGAACACAGCCACATCCACTCAGTTGTGATTCCTATGACTGCTCTTTTTTTTTTTTTTTTTGCTGTGTGACAGAGTTAAATGATTTCCACAAAGACTGCCAGTCTGAAGAGGCAAATATATTTACTACTTTGGTCATCTGTAGACAAAGATCAACAATCTCTGCCTGGTGGCCTTAACTACTTCAATCTCCCACTGTTTGATGCAACCTGATTCCTAGTTTGTAGGTTTCAATGTGCATGTGCCAATATTGAGTATAGTCCCATCCTAGCCAGAGGTGCAAAGGGGGTCTCTGCCCCTCCTTGGGAATTGAGACAGTCTCATTTTATTACCCTTGGTAGAGTTCTGTGGCATCATAGCTCACAGCAACCTCAAATAATTGGGCTCAAGTGATCTTTTTGCCTCAACCTCCCAAGGAGCTGGGACTAAGGCACCCACCACAG
>NW_003852433.1:12286606-12296158 GCF_000181295.1 Otolemur garnettii
CTGTCTTTCTTTCTTTCTTTCTTTCTTTCTTTCTTTCTTTCTTTCTTTCTTTCTTTCTTTCTTTCTTTCTTTCTTTCTTTCTTTTCTTTCTTTCTGCCTTCCTGCCTTCCTGCCTTCCTGCCTTCCTTCCTTCCTTTCCTTCCTTTCCTTCCTTCCTTCCTTTCTTTTAAGAGATGGGGTCTCACTGTTGCTCAGGAATTCTTGAGCCTAGGCAATCCACCCTCCTCAGCCTCCCAGAGGGCTAGGATTACAGGCATGAGCCACCACACCCAGCAAGTCCTGGGATTTCTAACTGATCCAAGGGTGTAGGTGTTTGAGTGTGAGATGAATACAGCTTACTTAGAACACGAGAAGAGCATGGATCCTTGAAGTTGCCCAGAAAACAGATGCTTGTCAAAAATTCAGTCTTAGGCCCCATCCTGGGACCTACAGAATCAGAATTTTTGGAAGAATGTCCTGGGAGTCTGCATTTTGACAAGCTCCCTGGGCAGTGCTAGTGGCACCCAGTGTCTGAGATGCACCTGCCCTCAGCCCCGTGGGAACCACACATTGAGTCAGCTTCCTCTGAATAGCGGCAGAGCTGGTAGAAGTAACTCACTAACTGTCATCCCTCTGGCTCCCCGAGCCTCAGTCTTGGTCTCCCGACATTCCTCAGTGCCTACTAACTGTATTCTACTGTCGATTCCCTTTTACAGGTGGGGAAACTGATGCTCTGAGCAGTGTGTGTCACACAACCATGTGGGGCAGAACGGGACTTAGTGATTCTCTCAGCTTCGCTATCAACCCCTGCTCTGTGTTACCCTCTGCGGTGGAAGGAGGGGTGCTGGGGCAGGCCCCTCCCTGACATCTGTGAGAGCCAGGACGAGGGTACACAGAGACACCCACATATTAAATGTCTTACATTTCAATGTTATAGTGCAACCTAGTGAACTGTCGTATAAGATATATCCTGGGCTCCAATATGGACACATATTGCATAACAACAAAACAAAAATTTTTGGTGTGTAATGACCTGGTTTTTATATCATTGAAATGTAGTATATCATTGAACATGACTGATTTCATTATTTTTGTGCAAGATTTGATATTCTGTAAATGAGTTGATACTTGTATAAGCCATAAAGGAATATAAAATATAAAATTCATGTAAATCCATACACAAGAGTCTATTTTCTTGGATTCAGATCAACACAGTGACTAATTGTGTGATTTTAATTAATATTTTCAGATAATCTGTGATCTATGCATGTTAATGTCAAATTGGGAAAACCTATCTTCAGGCACGGTGCCTCCTTCGTAGTTTTCTTCCCGACATTAATCTTTGTTTGATCTTCCATTTTTATTCATTGGTTTTATTGGATGTATAATTTATATATCCAATAAAATTATAAATTATACATACAACAAAACACACACCCTCTAAATGTAATATTTCAGTGAGTTGTGACAACAATACTCACATAATCACCACCTCAACTAAGATTTTCATAGTTTCTAAAATATTGATTTCAATTTGGAGAAACTTTTGTTTCTGTGGCAGCAATAGTTACTGGAAATGTCAATGTATGTTTTCAAGTAATTCTCATATTTTAAAACTATGTATTATAAAATTTCATGCTTAAACTTTATAATGCAGAAATGTTATACATTTATTTTACTATGTCTCTCCCTGAACTCTCCTCCAGTAGAAAGAAAGCTTCACAAGGATGAAGGTTAGGACAGTATGCTCAATCCCCAGAACAAGACTGGTACTAAATAAATGTTCATTAAATATTTGTTGAATGAATAAAAGTATCTTGGGCTCAAAGGTGTTCTGAGTTCTATGTGAGTTTGCTTAATCTCACACAGGACATCTTTATTTTATAAAAGCATCTCTAAGCAAAGTCCGATCTGCCTTTAGGGGAGATGACACATCCTATTAGCTCATGAGACTTATTTGTATCTCAGAATGCAAATATGTGCCTCTATTCAGTGTTGCTCAAAGACAGGACATTGGGTTTGCTGGTGCCTTCCAGCTGGAGGCCTATCAAGTCTGCTGCGTTAGAGGTGGTCTTCATGCTAGAGATCTTTGAGCTGAAGAGCAGCTGCATCTTTTGAATTGCCTATAGGCAACGTCATTGCTGAAGGAGAAAGAAATGTTGGCTAGTGTGGTATATAGTCTACGAGATGGCCCTCAAGATCTCCACTTGCTGGTCTTCACATTCTTGTGTAATCCCCTTCCCTTGCCCCCTGCCCACAGGGTAGGCAGGACCTGTGACTTGCTTCTAACCCATGGGATATGGAAAAGGTGATGGGCTGTCACTTCCACCATTATGGTATATAAGATTACAACTGCTGTTGGGCCAGTGGACTCGCTCTCTCTTGCTGGCTTTGATAAAGCAAGTTGTCAATTTGGGGAGGACCATGTGGCAAGGAACTGAGGGTGACTTCTGGCTGTCAGATGATCCAAACTGAGGCTCTCAGTCCAATAGCCCACAGCAACTGAATTTTGCCAACAGCAATATAAGCCAGCTTTGAAGCAAAGTCTTCCCCCCTGAGTTTTCAGATGACACCCTAACCTTGACTAATGCCTTGATTTCAGGTGTGTAAGAGATTTAAAAGAAGGAATCTAGATAAATGATGCCTGTATTTCTCATGCTCAGAAACTATGAAATGATAAATGTGTATTGTATAAGTTTACAGTGATTTTTTTATTTAGCAGTAGATAGTACAGCCACAGAGAAGGAAAATCTCATAATAAGATGTTCCATTTATATTGACTTACACCATACACTTTACTGACATTACTTTATAAAATCCATATAACAACCCTAAAAATAAGTTGTTCCTAACCACATTTTACTAACCACATTTTACGAATGAATAAACCAAGACTCATAATTTAAGGATCACATAGTTGGAAGGGATTCGAACCAAATCATGAACTGACTCAAAAATTGTACTATACTCAAACCTTCCTTAACATTATATTTAATACAGCTTTGGAAAGACAGAGGACCAAAGTCTTTTTTGGAGGAAACTAGTTAGAGGCCCATATTCCTTGGCTTACTGCTATAATGATTAGTTGTGTGTGTGTCTTATTAAAATTTTTAGATTTCTCTTTTTCTGCTATTGAAACTTATTTTAAAAATATGTTCTATTTATTTTTGACAAATAAAAATTACATGTAGTTACAGTGTGCACCATGATGCTTTGAAATATGTACACAGTGTAGAATGGATAAATCAAGCTAGTTAATGTATGCATTACCTCACATTTTTTTGGGTGAAAACACTTAAAATATACTCTTAGCAATTTTTAATTATATAACACATTGTTACTAACTATAGTGGATATAAAAAATGAAATTCTTAAGAAGATGTTTCTCTCAGTTTTAGGGTGCCCTTGCTTTGCTGATATTTTGAGCACTATCTTTTTTTAACATTTGTATTCATCAGCATCTGTTACAATGCCTAGCACAGAGCCAACAATTAACATACACTTGCCCAGCAGAATCATAGAGGAATTATGTCTTCGGGACAGATTCAGGTTGCTGTGTCACATTAATTGCCCCTTGGTTTAAACATCTCAGCAGCTTTCTTCCTGACCTCCAGAGTCTAAGTTCCTTAGCAAGGCATATGTAATCCTTCAGACTTAGATCCACTGCTGCAAGGCAGTGTTATATATAATGTGCTCATAATTGGTGCATAGTGAGAGGTGAATCTATTTTGGATACCAGGTCTGAACTTGGCCTAGGGGAACTCCTTCATGGCATATAGGGTGAGGTATATAATTGAGTTAAAAGGTAATCTGGAATTTGAATGTAAGCTCCTAGATGGTGGAGACCCTTTTCTTTGAAACTGGCTGCTTCTTGAATCCTTTGGTTCTCCATCAGGTTTTGTTGATTTGAAATGCATTGGAAGGCATTAGACCATGACTCTGGGGCTGTGGGCCAATGATATGCACACTTTCATCCATCCAGTCTTGTGCCTTGATGGTCACAAATGTTTCTCTGCACTGGTGTCAGTTAGCCTGAGTTTGAATCTCGGTTCTTCTTCTTACCTATTGGGTGACTTTGAGCAACGCGTGTGCTCTTCCTCAGAGAGATCTTCCTCAGGGGGTGTTATGAAGATTAAGAGTTATGAAGCCGTAGGAAGCACATTCTCAAAGGCAACTTGTATTGCCTTGACTAGCTGTCTCTCTTGTTGCTTGACTTTCTCTGCTCCCAGTCTCTTTTCTGTCCTCTTTATCCAACTGTACCTCAGTCCCAGATGTCTCAAAGCCCTTCCAGCTCACCATGTGTAAATCTAACCTAAACTCATTGCTTTAACTCCCTCTGGGTTCCCCAAATAAGCCTCCTTTAAAATAAAAGTTCCATCTTTATTAAGAATGCTGACATTTACCTGGTCACCCAGAAATCTCAGAGTCATCCTCAGGCTTCCCTGTCCCCTAACTCCAATATCCATTTGACATCAAAATTCTGCCTCCTGGATTGACCCCATCCCTGCTTCTCTATATCATCATGACAACTGCCCTAATTGAATCAGGTGTCATCCCTTGGCTATCAGTCTTCTAATTGTCCCCCTTGCCTTTTCCCAGTTCTCTATCCTCCTTTTGAGCCCAGAACGACCTTTTTCAGGCTCATGCTGTGTCACATTAATTAGCCCTCTGCCTAAACATCTCAGCAACTTCCCTCCTGCCCTCCAGAGTTTCATTTCCTTAGCAAGGCATCTCTCTTCTCTCTCTTTTCAAATTGTAGTATAATTTACTCTTAAAATGCACAAATCCTCTAAGTTTGACCTTGTGAGTTCTTTTTTTTAAAACCTTATGAATTCTGATACACTCACTCGTGGAACTATGACTGTAGTCAAAACATCGAACACGGAGCAAACCTGAGGTATCTTCATCTCCAGTCTAGTCAACACCCTCCTCACAGAAGCAATGGCTTGTTTTTAATTTCTATCATTACTTAGTTTTTTGTCTATTCTAGAATTTTACATTCTTTGATGTCTTGTTTCTTTCACTCAACATGACATTTCTGAAATTCATCACTATGGTTGCTTGCAGTGGTCCCCAACAGTTTGGCACCAGGGATTGGTTTCACGGAAGACAATTTTTCCACAGAGGGGGTAGAAGGGATGGTTTTGGTACGAATCTACAAACAATTGATTCATTATGGTCTCTGTGCAGTCAAATGTCTCTGCTAATGATAATCTGGACTTATAGCCACTCCCCAACACTAGTGTCACCGTCACCGCCTCAGCTTCACCTCAGATCATTAGGCATTAGATTCTTACAAGGAGCGCACCACCTATATCTCTCCCACGGGCAGTTTATAGTAGGGTCACTCTCCTATGAGAACCTAATGCTCCCTCTGATCTGATAGAGGTGGAGCCCAGGCCGTGATGTGAGCCATGGGGAATGGCTGCAAATATAGATGAAGCTTCACTCACTGGCCTGCTGCTCACCTCCTGCTGGGTGGCCTGGTTCCTAACAGGCCACAGCCCAGTACTGGGCCATAGCCTAGGGGTTTGGGACTGCAGTTTGCTTGTATTAGTTGTTCACGTTTGTTGTGAAGTAATCCTCCATGTAGTTACACCATGGCTTTTTTTTTTTTTTTTAATATCCATTTATCTGTTGGTAGCCTTTGGGGATTTTCCCCCAGCCTCCCTCTTTCCATCCCCTACTTCACACCCTAGCCAATTAGAATTTCTTATCTGAAGACACTTTGTGCTTCCTAGCTCTTCCTTCATGCTTTGCTGTTCCCTCTATGGGAATGCTTTTCCCTGCTTCCTTGGGCAAACACCACCTACTTATCCCTCAAAACTCAGCTCATATAATATCTCTTGATAGTCTTCGTTTGACTCACTCAGGCTGCTTTTGTCTTCTTCCCTCCTAAAACATGTCTACAATGTATTACGTGATCTATGTATGCACCTGTTTTTTTGATGAACTGCTTAGATCATAGGTGGGGTCTCATCAGTCCAGAACTCTGTGCCTAATGTTCTGGATGAACTAAAGTAGAAGCATAGCTGAGGAGTTCAGATTCTGGAGTCAGGCTGTTTTCAGTGATCTTATCTTTGCCGTTTACTAGTTGTGTGATTTAGGCAATTGACTCAACCTCTCGGAGTCTTCAAACGTACCCATGAGGCTTTCTGTGAAGGTAGAACAGCATCATGTATGTAACATACATAAGACAAAGCTTAAGTATAAAAAGCACCCAGGAAGCTGTTGGCTGCTATTATTATAATCATTGCTGTTGTTCCTATCATTATTATTTAACAAGCAGTGTCCTGGAAACCAGGGAAGACCAATAATCCCAGTCCTTATTTGGGCAAGACATTTTCCATTTGTGGTTCATTTTCCATATGAAATGAGGGGAATTTCTTTTTCTAAGGTACTACCCAACAGGTTTCTCTCTTTGTGTGTTCTACCAGCTATAAAACATTCAGGTGGTGAGTCACCTACCTGTCTTCTAAGTCCACCACTGATATTACACCCGGTCTGACCAGTTCAGCCTGTCAGGGCACTCTTTCTCCTGAACCTTGCTGGGAAGAACAAACAACAAACAAAAATACCCTTTCCCTCTATTATGGGCTTCAGCAAGCTCACTGCACCAATACTTTTATATTTCCCATTGAAGATCAGGCCATCCTGGCTTCCGAGAGATCTGGGTTTCAATCCGAGCTTCATCACCTAACTAGCTGGATAACTTTGGGTGAGTGATTCAATCTCTCTGAGCTTTACCTGTGACTTGGGGATAAAAGCAGGTGCCTTTTATGGCGCTTGAATGTTCAGCCAGGAACACCTGGTGCATGAAAGTGAGCTAAAACATCTCGGAATTTTATGTTTCATTACTATCCCACTCGATTAGAATAAGAGATTACTCTCAGATGATGTGGGTTCCAGGAGATTAGAATAAGAGATTACCCTTGAGGGCGATGTGGTTTCCAGGAATAGGGAAGAATTCTCTTTTGTTTTATTGCCTCAGTTTCTCCAAGGCAGCCATTTTTCCAAGGAAGTTTCCTTGGAAGCAGTTTCAGCTTGCACAAGGCAAGAGTGATTCAGGCAAGATTTCTGACTGAGAGCAGGAACCCAAGGGTGATTGGCTATCTCGGACTGGGGAGGAAGGACGCTTCCTAGAGAGGTTTACTTCTGACCACTGGGTCACACACATTCTCTCCTAGGACAAAGCACATTGTTGGTGCATTTAGGAAAAAGCCCTCATCCCTGGACGCTCTGTTGATCAGAGTCCCAGCTGATCTGCTTTCCTAGGCCCTTGATTCTTGACCTTTTAAATGCCCTGGAGCCAGCCTGTCTGCTGCTAGTGTCCGAAGCTCTACTAATGAGTAAACAAGGCATTCTGATATAAGAAGGATTGGGCTGAATCCATTCAGCAAAGACTTTGTCAGCCTCTGCGTGCTTGTCTGCCCAAATGATGCTGATTGTTCTGAAGTTGCAAGGAGGCAATTAGTTCCCATCTCAAGGAGAGTTGGGAAAAGGTGCAGAGAATATTCACTTTGTGAAGATGTGGAAAATAGTGGATGTGGAATGCTGGCAGATGAGGATACCTGCTCGCTCCAAGTTATCTATCCATCCTAGGAGCCTCAAAACAGCCTTTTGCAACTATTAGACGTGCAGGCACTGACTGGCGTCTTTGCATTACACGGGGAAATGGCTTCCGGCCTCAATGACTTGGCCCTTCCAGGGAGATAGTACTTGGACTCTTCTTGCGTTTTTGCATAGTTCATGTTCGTGTCCGTCAGGGGCTTCATAAACACCTTGTACATCTGATTACATATATGGGGGGATTGTTACAAAAGCTGGACTTTGACAAGGGCGTTTAGAAGTACATATGTTGAGGCCGGGTGTGGTAGTTTAAGCCTGTAATCCTAGGACTCTGGAAGGCCAATGCAGGAGGATTCTTTGAGCTCAGGAGTTGGAGACCAGCTTGAACAAAAGTGAGACACCCTCCGTGCCTCCGTTCTCTACTAAAATGGAAAAATAAGCTGGCCTGGTGGGGGGCACCTCTAGTCCCAGCCACTCAGGGGGCTGAAGCAGGAGGATTGCTCCAACCCAAGAGTTTGAGGTTGCTGTGAGCGAGGCTAAGGCCATGGCACTCTAGCCTGGGTGACAGAGCAAGACTTGATCTCAAAAAAAAAAAAAAAAAGGATAAAAAAAACCATAGACATATTAAAATATAGGCCATTTCAGTTTGTGTCACTGTCTTCATCCAACACCTTTAGTGCCTTCCAAGGTGGTAAGAAACCAATTTTCTTCCCCGAGACCACCATGTATTCAAGGCTGCATCAAACTGCGTGATAGAGGCCTCCTATTCATGGGTTCGAATCCAGTTTTCAGAATCTGAGGGTAGAGTTTGGAACTCAAACACAAGCTGAAACAGTGACGGCACATTTTAGAAGCAGACCGGGCTGGGAGGAGAGACCCACAGGGCAGACAGCTGAGAAGCTGTGCATGCAAGGCCAGCAACCCGGCTCCACTCCTGCTTCCATCACTTCAGTGTCTCTGAACCTCACCACCACCATCTGGAAGATGCAGAGTATCACCTTCCCCGTGGGGCTGCTGGGTGGATTACATGAGGTTCCGTGGGCTAAGTTACCTTGCCAAGTACCTGCCTCAAAGCAAATACTCACAAGGTGGCTGCTGTGATCGCATTATTATTAATATTTCTGTTACCGTGAATCATGACTCTTAACTATCATTATTTATTTTCCTAGAGTAATGACTAGGCCGTGGTCATGAAAGGAGGCACCAAAGACCCTCTCTCTGCTGCGATGCCCTTCTAGGGCAGTAGTTGGGGCTAAAGCCACTCTGCTTAGGCACCAGAAACAGATGCCAGGGACAGGGTGCTGACATGAATGGGGCAAGGAGCCTGTCGCTGGGCTTTAGTCTAATTATACCTGGCAGCTCACTGCTCCCTCCCCCTCCCCCGGCGTGCTGGGGCCCCAGAAGAACAGATCACATTCCCCCTTTCTGAGTAAGCTCCGTTGTGTCATCTTCAGAGTCCTGAAGTGTGTTCTTACCCCCTCCCCCATCCCCATCTGTTGCATTTTGGCAGATTGTGCAAGGGGAGGTAAAGAGGGGGGCGCTCACGGGACATTATGGGCGGACTGTGTGGAGAGGGAGAAGTGGCCGTGCTCTGGAAACAACCTCTGGCTTGGACAGAGGAGAAGCGGGAGTGTTCAGCTGTTTGTGGGTCACTTTGACCTCCCAGGTCAGGTCACACATGTGCTCGGCCGGCTGCTCATGCCAGCAGAAATTAGATCCCAGACACACTCCCACCCCATCGCTGGGTCCCGGCAGGGCTCTGTGCCACTCACTTGATCCTCTGCACACATGTGCACCTTCTCTCTCTCTCTGCCCACTCCTACCTCCCTGGTTTTCACTCTCGCTCCTTGGTATGGAATCTTGTCCATGTGGCACTTAGAACACTCCAAAGCTGGGGACAACATCACTCATCTGCTTAAAAGTCTTCCATGGCTTGGCATGGCCACTAGGCTCTTGCTCAAGTTTCTTTCCACGGTCTATGAGGCCCTGCATGATCCGGCCCCC
>NW_003852433.1:12296657-12303021 GCF_000181295.1 Otolemur garnettii
AGATCCACTGTGCACCCTTCTCCATCCTGCTCCCTGAACTGGGGTGCTGGGGTCTGGGAGGTCACAGGTGAGGCTTTGCCACTTTCCAAGGCAGCTAGATTACAATGTCACCTCATCATGGAGGCTGGGTTCAGGTAGCTCTGGGGACACCCTGGGAAACACGAGGCCTTGCAGACCTGTCCTCGGACTGCACGGAGTCTGGGATGCCTCTGCCCCACCTTCCTCTCTGTCCCCTTCACTTCTGGTGGAATGTGCCTCTCTCAGTCTGCCCGCTCGCCAGCCTCTTCCCACACCCTTCCTGTTTCCTCTCACATAGGTGTTTCCCCCAGTAAAATCCTTGTATGTGTGATCCTGCCTGGTGACTGCTGCTCAGAGAACTGGGGCTAACACACACACTAGCACAATGTCTCAGAACCACGGGGCCTCTCGGGATTCCCGGGAAACTTGCGGAAGCTGGGCTGGGGGCCAGAGGAGCAGGGGCTGGGACCCCGACAGGGCTTCTCGGAGGAAAGAAGGTGGGGTGGTGTTGAATACTGGTCACACCGTGTGCTGGTTAACTCAACCCGTCTGACATTCAGCTTCCTCACCTGGGAAGTGGGATAAGGGTCCCTCTCTCCTCATGGGCTGGCACAAGCTTTAACTCAGAGCAGGTGTCACTTGTGCTTTGAGTATTGGCTGGCAAACAGGAAGCTCCCAATGCATGCTGACCACTTGGAGCCTGGACTCCTTGGTTCACATTTCTAAAGACTCTGTAGATTCACAGTTTGTTAAGAATGGACTGCTCTTGGTGGAAAAGCTTCCTCAGTCCTTGGGACCCCTAGAAGTACCCCCCTAAAACATAGTTATAGGGTTGAGAAAGCTTTGGTTCAAACCTTCATTCTGTAGTTGCTTCTTCAAGGAACCTTGGGTAAGTTACCTATTATCTCTGTACCTTAGTTTATTAATCTGTAGAATGGGGGTTTATACTGTATAAGTCTATAGTGTTTACCTGGTAACATTGTTAGAGGGTCCTGAGGCAGAAAATACAAAGGGCTTAGTTCTGTGCTTGGAGCAGAGGGAGGGCACAGTCAGGAACAGCAGCTATAATTCTTGCTGTCCTTGTCCCTGCTATTCATTACTTCTGAGCTGAATGCGGCTCTCATTTCTGGCCAGGACTGTTTGAGTCTGTGAACTCTGAGAGCAGAATGTAGGGCTGGCCGTCTTGGCTGGTCTGGGGCAAGTTCCCCCACCTTTTCTCAGTCTCCTAATCATCTCCGTAGCTGATAAACAGGGGTAAGCCACGGCTTGCTTTAGTTTTCTTGTTTGAGAGTTTTTCTCCTCACTTCATCTTCTTTATCTGTCAAATGGCAGCATCCGCTCATTCCAAATGCCCGGGAATGCCTGTCCATCAGTGAGAGGCTCGGAAAAAATGAACAAGTAACGTGTGTTCAGGAGCAGATACAACTACAGAAAGGATCAGCCCTTTGCACATATAAAATGTGAAATAATAAATGGCCTTTATCCATTTGCTTAAATAACTCCTCTTATTGACTTGGCTTAATGAGACCACTGAGTCCCAAACGAGTCAAGATGTATGTCCCCAGTTTAATCCCTTGAGAAATTTCATCATGGTTCAAAACTGGCAAAAATCATTGGGTCTAATAGTGATCATTTATCTGACCACGACTGTTTTTAAGGGATTTGGGAGTTGTTTTGCCTTTTTTTTTTTTACATTTTGAATTAAAGTTCTTATTACCCTTTGATTTATTTCTTCTTGTTTAGGTTGTTAGATGTTAACTGAGGTATTTCCTGATCAGCACAGAAAGGTTAAAAAAAAAGGAATGCTTTAGTTTCTTTTGATCCCTGAGATCTCCAAAGCACCTATAAAGATTGATTGGTTGGCATGGCTGGGTTCAAAGACTGCCCAGGACAAGAGGACTCAAAGAAAAGGCCCAATGAGCCTTAGGAATGCAGAACTTGGATACTAGTTATCAATTATTGAACATGTGCCTGGTTGCCAGGCATGGTGCCGCCTGCCCCCACCATGAATCGGTTCCCTTAATTCTTCCCAACCTCTGAGGCAGGTACAGCAACCTCCCAATTATCTGCACAGGTGAGAAAATTGGGACAGGGAGGTTGAATGACTTGGCTTTACACCGGGAACACAGGCTTATACCAACTTCCTCCACTCTCCAATTCTGTGACTTCCCAGAGGTTAATTTGTATCTCTGATTATCCTCTCCTTAAAAAGGGACTGGACAACCTCCAGTGGTTGTCATGGTGACTAACTGCCGAGTGTGGTGCTGGTCACCTGACCCATGCTCAGTACACACTTGTTTTCATTACCGTCCAAGTTCACTCGGCCTGGGCATGAGGGGATGTTGGGACGTTGACCCCAATCTGATTCTAGAGCTCATACTTCCAGACATTATCCCGATCAGACCCCACTTCACCTAGGTCCTCCTGTTTCCTGGTGAAGTTTCACAGCACTTAGCAGAGTGCTAATGTGTAGCCTGGTATTTGTTCATGGGACTCTTTCTACCTCACTAGACTGTGTCCTATGAGAGCAGGAACTGCGTCTGTTTTGCTCAATAAACATCCAGGAGCGGAATAAACTGTGCCAAGTTTCCCTTCACATATCATCGCACGTTCTAGGAACTGGGGAGAAATAGCCTTTCCTGTCAGAGGAATCCGGGAGATTTAGTCCTGTCAATTAGACAAGAAGCTTGGGATCTGACTGCCATGCAGGTGGATTCTTCCAGAACTTCCCTACAGATATTCCCTTCACAGAGTTCATATTGCACAAGGTCTTAAATATATATATCCTAGTATCAGGTCAAAACCTATGTATCAGTGCCTCCTCCAAAAGTTAATGGTGTCCCATTGTTATTACTTTTGCTTCAGGTTCTTTACCTTCGTTCGCTAGATTTCTGCTCCTGACCTCTAAGTTGTGCTCATGTCTGGACTGAGGCGTGGGGCCGACTGTTAGCTATCTACTTTACATTTATTGCCCCTTCCCCCTCGATAAGAGGATCCAGGTTTTGTTCAGATCAGTGATAAGCCCCAACCAAGGCTATGGATTACAATTTGTTTACGTTCTGTTAGCTAAATTTTCAGATTTTCTTGCATCTCAGAGGATGGCATGTAATCCCATTCTGTCCAAAGGCATTTTGCAAGCTATTCTTGGAGAAAACAAAACAAAACAAAACTATTTTCCTTGAAAAGGGGACATAGGCAAGCACTTTCCCATTTTATGTTTTTTTCTACTTTGAATTGGGATGTGATGGTTGGAGCCGCAGCAGCTGTCTTGTCAAAACCTTGATTAAGACATGGCTGAGCTGCTGAACAAGACATACAGCTGACCACTCCTGGAATGCTTCTTATGTAAGAAAAAGAAACTCCTAATAAATGAGGGTACAATAGTGGGATATTCTATCACGTGGTGAATGTATTACTAATGGATTAAAGGATGTTTCCAAAGCTTTCCCCCTAATGCAAAATAAAGTCCCAGTATTTGTAGGTCTCTTTCTGTTTTATTGACCCAGTCACCTTTAGCCCAAAGACTTTAAGACTTATTTTGTGCCAGAATAAGATTTTGCTATGCCCATTTATAAGACGACAATGCAGAGGAGAGAGGAACAGAGGTTTGCTATTCGAAATTTCAAAGCAGATCCAAGAGTCTTAAAGTACACACTGTGGCTTCCATTCAAACGCCACGTGCTGTCTCTTTCTGGCTTAGCACGCCATTCATAACCCTCAGCAGGATGAAAGGGCCATCTTGAAGCTGCCAGAACCTCAAACAGTGGTTCCAGGGAGTCTAGAGGATTGAAACCAGCACTTAAGGCTTCCATGCTGTTCCTCTGGCTCAGATACTTATACCACAGCTTTGAAATCCTGGAATTTGTTGAAGAGTGATTTGTGACTGTGTGTTAAGGGGTGTGTATGCAGTCGAGCTGCCTGAATCTTCGGGAAGGTGGCGGATACTGCTCTGAGCTTTCCAGGTCGCTAATATTCCAAATTCTGTCTATGTACATACACCCATCAGTGCTCACCCAAGGATGTCATGCTGATATAGGACATCGTTCAGCATGGCAGGGTAGGAAGGAAGACTTCCCAGGAGTTGTCAAGATATTTTCTTCCCCCAAGGAAACCACCAAGTCATCAATTCCAAATGTTGAGTCCAGCAGAGATTTCTCTAACAAAGAGGCTGACTGATGTTCATCCTTTCCTGCCTGACTCCTTTATGTATTTCCAACATCGTTTCACTTTGTCAAAATCCATTTTAACTCAATTTTGTCAGCTAAAAAGAATATATCTTGGTCCAAAACACAACTCTATCATCATAAGACACTTTTATTTTCAGATCTGTGATTTCCCTTTGTTTTTTTTCCAAACACTTTATTTTTTATTTCAGTGAACATCTTCTTACATGGCTTCTTCTCCAGGCACGTTTAGCCATTCCATTTCTCTTTTATACTATTTCCAGAACTTTCTTGTCCTTTATGGGCATTTAAAAAACCCCGAAGCTGAATCTTATCATATGCTAGGCACTGTTTTAATTGATTTGTATGTATTAAGTCACTGGATCCTTACTACACACTAAAAGGTAAGTGCTATTATTTATTCCCTTTTACAGAATAGGAAAGTGAGGCACAGAGAGGTTAACTAACTCACCCAAAGACACACAGCAAGAAAATAGCCAGGCCAGGATTGAAACCCAGCAGTCTGGCTATGGCTGATTATAATGATTTTCCAGTACTTACTTGGTCCATATCAGATTCTCTGTGAAGTCCTTTATACATATTTTCTCTCTTAATCCTTCTTTAAACTTATGGGATATTAATTATTAATATTATAATTATATAATTGATAATAGCATATTAATTATAATATTATTATTCTTGCCACCATTTTACAGCTAACTTTGCTGACCTGGTCCCTTGGTTAATAAGATGCACTTTCCATGCCTGTTCTACCTGGGACGCCCTCTCTTCTCCATCCCACCTCCTTGCTTGGGCCATCGTCCCTTTTGGGGGGCCCTTTTTTGGCACTCCACATCCTGATTTAGAGCTCCCGGCTCTCTGTGTATACACCCCAGTAGTCAGTTTCCTTATCTGTGTCACCCATCAGACCATGAGCTCCTCATACGGCAAATATGCATCATACAACAAGTATTAGAAACACCAAGAATTGCAAGAAAGAAAACAAAACTTACTCCGCATCCCTGGTAACATCTAGTCATTCCTTCCTGTCATAGATAGCTATGGGGTCAGACAGTTAAGTTTGTTAACTCATCCTAGAAAAAGTCCTATATGCCTTATTGCTGAATATCTCTGTCCTTTATGGTCACCTTCGAAGTATTCCTCTCGGCCATCTGGTGACCACAGTGATGTTATCAGCAGTGAGCTGTGTGGTGCTTTTGCTTCGGTAAGTTTGCAAACTTAATTATCCGACCTCGTATATCTAAATCCATCCGACTGATACAATATAGGTTACATAAAACTTACTATTTGAAGTGTGCCGTTCAGTGGCATTAGGTCTGTGAATGATGTGACATAACCATCACCACTGTCCTCTGTCTCCAGAATGTTTTCCTGATCCCAAGGAGAACCCCTGTACCCATTAGACAGTGACTCCCCTTCTCTCCCCCTGCCCTTGGTAATCTCCGTTCTGTCTCTGTGAGTTTACCTATTCTGGGTACTCTGTATAAATGGAATCATACGATATATTTGTGTGTGCGTTTGGCTTCTTTGATTTAGCCTGATATCTTTAAGGCTTATTCACGTTGTTGCAAGCATCAACCTTTCATCCCTTTTTGTCCCTGAATAATATTCCAATGTGTGAATATACTAGCCGATTTTGTTTATCTGTTAATCAGCTGATGGGCACTTGGGCTGTTTCTACCTTTTGGCCGTTGTGAATAATATTGTCAAGAACATTGGTGCACAAATACCTGTTTTTGTCCCTGCTGTCAGAGTTTTGGGGGTTATACCCAGCAAGGAAATTGCTCGGCCGTATGGTAATTTTAGGCATAGCTTTTTGAGGAATCACCACTATTTTCCACAGTGGTACACCATTTTATGTTCCAGTCACCAATGCAAATTATTCTAGTTTCTCCACACCCTCACCAACACTTGTCATTGACTCACAGTTTGACTGTAGCCATCCTAAGGGGTGTGAAGTGGTATCTCACTGTGGTTTTGATTGCCAGTTCCCCAATGACTAATAATGTTGGGTGGCTTGTCACATGCTTCGGCGAGTGCAATGAAGATATGCATAGAAAAACGTTAAGAAATGTCTACTCGATCATTGTTTCTGTTTTTCAAATATTTATTTAAAAATCAAAATATAATTTAAAGGCTCAGTGTCTGTAGCTCAGCAGCTA
>NW_003852433.1:12303143-12308262 GCF_000181295.1 Otolemur garnettii
GGGAGGCTGAGGCAAGAGAATCACTTAAGCCCAAGAGTTGGAGGTTGCTGTGAGTTGTGACGCCACAGTACTCTACTCAG
Source organism: Otolemur garnettii (assembly GCF_000181295.1). Classification (NCBI taxonomy): domain Eukaryota; kingdom Metazoa; phylum Chordata; class Mammalia; order Primates; family Galagidae; genus Otolemur; species Otolemur garnettii. Next base: position 12,303,224 of record NW_003852433.1, read on the forward strand.
GGCAACAGCTGAGATTCTGTCTCAAAAAAAAAAAAAAATATATATATATATATAATTTAAATACAGTACAGCTACCCTTCTTAATGAACAGTTCTCTGACAAAAGCGTGCAGTGCGACAGAGAAGCTGGATCAGTTCTCCGTGGTTGCTGGAACAATGCCACACACAGAAGGGCTTAAAACAAGGGGAATCTATCTCTTCCAGCGCTAGAGGTCAGAAGACTGAAATCAAGTGCTGTCAGGGCTGTCCTCTCTCTGAAGGCTCAGGGGACAGTCCTTTCTTGCCTCTTGCAGCCTCTGGTAGCCCCTAGCATTCTCTGGTGTGTGGCTGTGTCATGCAATCTCTACTTTCGTTTCCTCAGGACACGTTCTTCACTGTGTACCTCAAATTTCCTTCTCCTGTCTTTAGAAGGACACAGTCATCTGATTTAGGACCACCCCAACCCAGCATAGTCTCTTTACATCCTTGCCTTAATTACATCTTATTTCCAAATAAGACCACTGTTACAGGCACCAGAGGTCAGGACTGGGATGTATCTTTTGGGGCGACTCCCTTTAAGCCATGATGTAGCTCCACAATCAGGCTATAGGACCTCCTTCAAAAATATTTTCAAAGAAAGTAATTTCTTTCAAGATATTTTAAAGTGAAACTGTAGTGTACTGCTTTATAACCCATCTCATCCATGTAATGATGGATTATATGCAATTTTTGTGTGTCAATAAATTCAGATCAATGTGTTCCATTATCATTTAAAATAAATGCACATTTTATACATGAGTTTCTTAAAGGACTGTCACCTATTGTGTCAGGTTTGAACCCTCAGGACCTAACCTAATGTCTAGCACAGAATAGGGGCCTGATATGTTTGTTGAGTGAATAAATGAAGGTATGACCTTCTGGTGAGCTTCAAGGATGCTGTTTGTTGTGCCTACAGCCAGCCTGGGTTCTCTGCGCTTTCCAACCCCTGCCCTTTCTAGGTGTGATGTGCATTGTCCAGCCCCTCGTAGCCCCAGGATGAGTTACTTTCCTTGTGTTCTCTGAAAACCTCCATCGACTTTGAAGAGACTGCCGGGAGGGTCAGAGGTGTGTGTCTCCCCACTCGAGGACTCTACCCCCCAAGGGTTTTCATTTCAGAGAAGGCTAAGCCAACTCTCTCCAGGTTTTATAAGCTGATATAACAGGGCTGTCAGATGCTTTTTATGGGAGAAGAAACAGGAAGATGGTTTGTTTTGCAGACAGCAGGTTATTGGGTAATTACATTTTTATAGAACTGTCGTGGGACAAGTCACGGCCCTGCTGCCTCCTTTGATGCTAAAAGGCAGACGGCCCCATAAAGATCAGAACAAGGCGAGGTGAAAGGGGTCAGGGACAGAGTTGCGCCTTGGGGGTCAGCTTCTGCCTGGAAGCCCCTGTTGCCCCTGCCCTCACCGGGTGCCCCTTCGGGAAATGCCCTGTTTCTCTTGCCCTGTGCTTTGTGGAAGTCACGTTCATGCCACCCTCTCCTACCTCTTGGTCTGACAGCATACAGACAAGAGTCAGAAGAAACAGGGTCACCCCGAGGGAGCCATCCCTCATCCATTCACTCTTTTACTTGCTCCTTCACTCATTCCATCACTCATTCATTCCCCCACTTACACTCTCATTCATTCGTTTACTCATGTATCACTTATTCAGTCACTCATTCATTCATTCACGTAGGCATTCAAGAGTCTGGACACTTACCTAGGAGGACAGAGGTACACTTGAATATTTTCTCCAAATGTCTGTCGTTCCACACGTATCCATTGAAGGCCTACCATGTGCCATGCACTACGGTCATAGTGTTGACCCCCAGAGAAGCAATGGAGAGGCTGCCATGGCACCTACATTAATGGGTAGTGCTGGCTGTGCTAAGCCTGAGCAGAGGGCTATTTGGGGAGGGGGCAGGTAGATGAGAACCCTTAAGAGGCATCTCAACAGGTTGGTCACATAATTCAGAGAAGGCCTCCCTGGTTGAGCTGGAATCGAAAAGATGGCAAAGGAGAGTGGTGTTGTGGTGGGGAGAGAACATTCCAGGCCAAACCCCACACAGTGGAAGTGAAGCCTTCAGGAAAGGGGAGCAGAGGAGCCTTCGCTGTCTGGCTCTCAGGGAAACCTCATCCTAGGTGCTCTGCCAGGGACTGTGCCCAGAACATCTCTCTTCACACCTTCTTTTGGTTCTATTTCAAAGATAACCTGCCTTTGCAGAAATAAAATGTGCGGCCCCAGCCAAAAACCGAGTCAAAAGTCCTGTGGCCACAAGTTACAGGGAAGCCAGAGCGTGGGCCTAGAATAAGGTTTCTTAAGTCCTTGTCTTTCCTTCTACCCTAGAAGGTTCTAGAAAGCTGTTCACTGCTATCCCTTTTCCTGGGAGGTTTGGAAGGAGGCTGAGGCTCTGGGTCTTTACGGGTTCCATCTGGAGACAAGTGTTTCAAATCCAGTCCTGCCTCTTTTAAAGATGGCTGCCCCCTTCAAGGAGGTTTGCCGATTTCCTGCTGTGGAGACAAGTACCTTAATGAATGATTATTTATTTGGTTGGGCAGCCCCTTGTGTGTGTTCTTGGTTTCCTGCTTCCACCTCTAGGCAGAATCCCAAGGCGTCTTTCTTAAAGGGGCTGCAGCGTTTTCTGGTTTTATTCTGTTTATTTACTTGCTGGGAGCTTTGAGTTCTCCACAAGGCAGCTTTCCCCTGGGGAAGTTTCTTTCCTTCCAGAGTCCTTCTTTCATCCTGTTTTATACAGGCCTTCCCAAGGGCCACGTTCAAAGCTGTTAGTCGGGACTGAGGGGGGCCCCAACCCTGGTTGTCTGTGCCCCTAGCCTGGGGGGCTATAGAGGAAGGCAGCAATGTCCCAGGATAGGACGAAGGGCCAAAAAGAGTGGGGGATGGAGAAGTGTTTGGAGGAATTACCAGCCCCGCAGCATTGTAGCTGGAGGTTGCATCCCAGGTATCTCATGGTAAGCAGTGACCATTTCCTCTAACTGAGGTGGGGGCCAGGGAAAAGGCTCTGTGTAATTCCCCATCCTGTGCCTTTGCTTATTCTGTGCCCATTGCCTGAAGGGCCCTTTCCCCTCTGCCTCACATGTACAGAGGACCTGCTGGGTGTGGGCACTCTTCTGAGTGTTGGGGACACAGTGACACACAAAACAGAGCACATTCCTGTCCTCATTGACTTACATTTAAGAGTGGCAGAGATGGATAAGAAAGAGATGCACAAATATTCATTCCTGGTCGAGGCAACAAAATGTCCCTGATGTCCCTTGGACGCAGGGCTAAACTTGGTGAGTCATGGGGCAGCCAGGAAGCCGGATGATGGAGGAGTGAGCCAAAGGATGAGAAAGGAGGGACATTGCTGGAGAATCAGGCCGTGTCAAGCCTCAGGAGTCATTCTTTGTAAGGATTTTGGATTTTATTGCAAATAAAGATGGGTGGCAATTGAAAGGTTTGAGCTGAAGAGTGACAAGATCTGGTTTATGTTGTAGTGATCACTAGTTGTGGTAATTGACACATGTTTATTCCTCTCACCTTCCCTATTTTAAGAGGAAGTTTTTCTTTGGCCCCATTTTATGGATGCCAAAACCAAGACACAGAGAGCCAAAGTACCTTGTCCAGGGTCCCACAGTGAGTGAGGGGCAGAGCTGGGATTCTCTCCCAGTCTTCTAACAGTCAGCCATAATCACCTCCAGAAAGCCCCCAGTGCACTCCACAAAGCTGGGTGAGGAACCCCTGTGAACTTGACCTTTCTCAGCCTTGTCTTTCTGTAAAGTCGGTATCATAGGAATTGTCCTTGCCTTCCCAGTGCACAGGGCTGTTGGCAAAATCAAATGAGATAAGCAGCAAAATAAATTACTATATACCACTAACAAAATCATCACGCAAACTATTTCTGTTTACAAAACATCTATGGGGAGCAAAGTCCTGCTTCTGGGTCTCATTTAGTTGACAAACCCCTCTATGTCATAGGCACTATTGAGATTGCATAGAGCCTGGCACAGAGACAAGTCGAGGAACTTGGGGTGAGTTAATAGAGATGATCTCATTGGATTATTTTCCTTTTGTCCCATGGATGCCTCTGTTCTAGCTTCCTCATCTCTAAAGGATAGAATAATAGAATCCATCTCCTAAAGAAGTTGTGAGGGTTTCATGCAGCCACCCTGACCCCTTCCTAGGAAGCAGTTACCTGTTTTGTTCTCTCAGAAATATTCTGTATGCAAATAACTCATATAGCACCCAATATCTTTAAAGCAAATGATAGAATTCTATCCTGCTCTTTTCATTTAGCAGGGTGCCTTGGAGATGATTTCTTTATCAGACATATTGAATACATTGTTCTTTTTTAACTGGCTATGTAATATTTTATTTTTTGTTTGATGATTTCATAATTTTATCTTTTGCTGTCAACCAGTGCTACAAGGAACATAAATTGTAAGTCTCCTGGAACAGGAGTGAAGTTATTGGTTGGGTAAATATTGTAAAGAGGATTTTCTGGGTTGAGTTACACATAAATTTAAAGTTTGCACAGACAGCACCGAGTTGCACATCTTAGAGGTTGTCTGTCTTTAAACCCTCCACTAGTAATAAATGAGAATGCTATTTGCCCATAAACATACCAATATAGTGTATTACCAAACTCAAAAATCTTGATATGCATACTGTTTTTTTGCATACTTATTTTTTACTTTTTAGAGACAGAGTCTCACTTTATCACACTTGGTAGAGTGCTGTGGTGTCAGCTCACAGCAACCTCCAACTCCTGGGCTTAAACAATTCTCTTGCCTTAGCCTCCAGAGTAGCTGGGACCACAGGCTCCTGCCACAATGCCTGGCTATTTTTTTGTTGTTGCATTTTGGTGGGGGCTGGGTTTGAACTCACCACTCTTGGTATATGGGGTTGGTGCCCTACTCACTGAGCCACAGGGACCACCCTATATGCTTATTTTTGGCTTAATATTAAATTTCAAAAAATTTTCAGGGTCAAAAAATATTTTTCAACAAGATCATTTTTCGTAGGTATGCAATATTCCAT
>NW_003852433.1:12308639-12310465 GCF_000181295.1 Otolemur garnettii
CATGCAGGTTAATACAAAAGGTGTAAAGTTTCCATCCTTTTTATTGGCTGAATAGTAGTCCATGGCATACATATACCACAGCCAGTTAATCCATTCCTGGGAGGGTGAGCATTTAGGTTGTTTCTATCTTTTGGCTGTTATAAATTGAGCTGCGATACCGTCTTTCAGTCTTGTAATCTGGTTTCTTGTACCCTCAAAGAATCCCCAACAATAAAAAAAAAAAAAAAGGAAAAAAAACCCCAGAAAACATCAATTAAATTTGACTCTTCAAATTGAGAATTTTGCTTATTAATAGACTCTTGAAAAGGTGAAAAACACATTTCAAAATATTCTCCACATATGTAACTAACAAGGGAGAGCATTAGCAAGCATACGAAAAATGCTTCTAGAAATAAGTGAGTGAAGCTCAACAACCCAGTAGAAGAGAATGGGCCAAGACGTGGACGTCTCAGATGTAGAAACATAGTACATACGGCTACTGATGAATATGTGAGGAGGTGTGGAGCATCATTAATAATGGGGCAAATCTAGACCAGAAAGAGATATTATTTTACACTTATTTGTTAACCTGGCAAACTAAGGGTTAGAAGGCACGTGGAGTTACAGAGGGAATGTCATTGATGCATCCACTTTGGAAAAACAGTTTAGTGTTATATCCTCATATGGAAATTTTAAACATCCTTTGATCTCATGATTTTCCTTGTAGATCTATGCCCGAGAGATGTAAGATCCCTAATTTTTCTTCTGGATCTTTGCCCAGGTGGCTCCTAATGCCGATTTTCATGATAGCAATTGGAAACAAACTAAGTGCCCATTGGTAAGAAAGTGGATGAAGAAGTGTGGCATTTTCCAATCATGGAACATCATGCATCCTCAACAATGAAGATGGTAAAGGTACCAAATATGGCGACCTCCGATGCACCTGTCCCCTGCCCATCAACTGGCGTCCACTTTGCCACCTCCGTTGCATCCTGGAGGTGCCAGGGAACTGACGCCCCTTTGGGAAGCGTCTTCAACTTTTGACTGACAGGAGTTGTTAACAGCCCAGCTGCCTCTTTGCTTGGGTGAGATAAGTCACCCAAGTGTGTGTAGGACACACCCCGACTTTTCCTGGAGAGATTAAGCTCCAGTTGCCCACAGCGGTGCTGGGTTTGCTAATGTGCTTTCATGAAAAATGAGATGAAATACAAATAATGTGAAGTAACCCTTTTGAAAGTGAACCATTCCGTGGCCTTTAGTGTACTCACAGTGTTGTGCAACCACCACCTCTTTCTATTCCTAAAACATTTTCACTATCCCCCAAGGAAACCTGACCCATTAAGCTGCTGCGTCTCACCTGATGCACTTCTATTCTTTGTCTGCCTTTCTCTTCTTTATTTCTCCTCCTCTCCCCCAAATTATTTGCACTCAGATCCTTGTCCCCAGTTTCTGGGAGAACCCAAATGAAGGTGTTGGGCAGTGTCATATTAGATAAAAAAAAATCTAAGAAATAACATATATGTTGATATTCTTTTTTTTAAAGTAAAAAACTGAAATAAAAATACTTTGTTTTCAAGGAATATATATTAGATGTAAAAAGACAAAACAAGCTACCAACAATGATGGCAATATCTTTTTGTCAGCAGCAATTCACCGTGAGAGTGTTGTTGATATTTTAGGTCCCAGCGGAAAAAAATAAAAACAGAAGGAAAAAATACAATCAAGGAATCAATGATGAGATTCAAGAAGGTGGAGGATGGGCTGGAAGCCCACAGGTTTGGATGTGGGTTGCTGGAAGGATCCTAGGTTTTGTTGTTGGTAGAAAGCTTCTATCAGCTAATGACATT
>NW_003852433.1:12311898-12321646 GCF_000181295.1 Otolemur garnettii
TCTCTCTCTCTCTCTTTTAAAAGACCAGTTACTGTGAAATATGATGTTCGTCTGTGACATAAATACATGCTAATGGCATTGTTGGCCAGTCTGTAATTTGACGACAGGGTCCTGGGAGATTCTGTAAGGTGAGAAACCTTCTGCCTCTGACATTTGAAAACCTAGAGATGTAAGCAATTTTGGAAAATTGAAAACGTGAATGGCAACAGAAGAAAACAAAAATAAGTCCATGTCCTGGGTTGAAGGGTTATTCTTCCTCCCCTCATCTAGGCTGGAAAGATTTCTCCTTCACATGTCCCTTGACAAACTGTTACCCCCCTGATTTAATTTGGAGACCAGGGCTTTTCCAGTAGCTGACATGGTGAGAGAATTAGAATCAACTGTATTTTGTTTTAGTTTTGGACGCACTCTGGGGGCCTTCCTTCCTGCAGGTCGTGAGTTTGAGGTATCTATTGAGAACCTAGGGACCCTTGGTGCCAGAAAAATTGAGTTCCAGCTAGAATGTGCTTTTAGAACCCCTGATGAGAGCCTGCCGGCTATGCAGATTTCTTGTTTTGTTTTGAAATTTCTCTTTTCTCTCCTCTAAATCATATAAACATTTTTTGAAAAGCGTTTTTTCATTTATTCATTTAGCTTAACAGTTGGAACAAAAAGGCCTTTATTTTTCCTTCATGAAGAATAAATGTGATTCATATCTTTGATTTCCTGATGTTCTTTCTTTGAAAAATCTTCCCAGTCCAATTTGTTGACACCTTATACACTATAACAGAAGAATCGATTACGAGCAGCAGTAAATTCTCAATCCATTTAGAGTTGCTCATCCTGTAAAATTAACTAATTCTTTACAGTTTGAATACTCTCAACACCACCTGTGATGTAGTCTTGCCAAAAATAAATTGGCCTTGAATTAATTGAATCTCGAATTCCAACTGCAATTTATGTGAACTACAGAGGACAGAGAACATGTGAAAATGACACCACAAGGCTGCATCAGCAAATTCCAGACTGTGGATATTGCAGAGGACTAATTATTTGTGGTATCTAGGACAGAAGCTCCCTCAAAGACCTTGTCCTAATCCCCGGAATCTGTGTATATGTTGGGTTACAAGGCAAGGGGGAACTAAGGTTGCAGATGCAATTGAAGTTGCTCATCGGCTGACCTTGAGATATGGGAGATTTCTCTTGGATTATTTAAGTGAGTCCAGTGTAATCACAAGGATGCTTATACATGGAAGAGGGAGGTATAGAGTTTAATATTAGGGTGATATGATGTGAGAAAGTCTTGATGAGCATTGCTGGCTTTGAAGGTGGAGGAAGGAGGCCATGAACTAGGTAAGCAAGTGGTTTCTAGAATCTGGAAAAGGCAAGAAAATAGATTCTCTTCTAAAACCTCCAGAAAGGAACACAATCTTGCCAACACCTTGCTTTTAGTCCCATAGAGCCACGGCAGACTTCTGCTCCAGAGAGCTGTAAGATAATAAAGTTGTGTCGTTTAATCCACTGAGGCTGTGGTTATTTGTTACAGCAGACAGGAAACTAAAACACAACCCATTTATTTCAACAAAGAAAAAGCATGTTAAAAATGGAGCTTGAAGCTGACACTGGTAGTGCCACATACGGTTTGCACCAGGGGTAAGCGTCATGAGGCTCCTGTAGGAGGGCCCCTCTGGCTGCTGAGGGTGCCAGCTGTGTTGGCAGGACAGGTGGGAGAGAATGAGAGTTTATGTTCCAGGAGCAACCTTTGACCAAGGCAGGATGGGAATTTCTGGGTGGATGATCCTGTTCCCATCCTCTTGGTGGGGCGGTTCTGAATTGTGTGTTGGGTCGTGTCTCAGAGGTCCCGGGTGGGACTAGGCCAAGCTGCTTCTGTTAATTAATGGATACTTCATTTGTTCTTATTCCTTCTCTGGGTCACTTCTCTTCTCCCTCACCATCCTTCCTGGGGATCACCTTCAAAATCAACTGTTTGCACCCAAATCTTTGTCTCCAGGTCTGCTTTTGGGAGAGCTCTAACTAAGAGAGAAACCCCTGGATTTAAAGACACTTAAGAGACACATCGGTCTGTCACAAACTATAGCCCTTGTTTGGATCCTGATTCAAAAATAAATGAAATGCCTCAAAAAAATTTTAGTGACATTGATGAGATAATTAGAAATCTGAACAGTGGACTAAACATTTGATAATGCTAAGAGATGATTGTATCCCACTGCTGCCACCAAGAAAAGAGAAAGAGAGGTGATTGTTAAATTCAGGGGCAGGGTAATCTCATTGTGTTTATGTTAAAACAAGCAGTTCTTATCTTTTAGAAATATATTCAGAAATATTTATGAATATATTGATAGATGATATGATGCTTGGGATTTGCTTCAAAATAATGCAGAGTTGAGGGAGTGGGCAGTGTGGATGAAAGAAGAATAGCCATGAGCTGAAGTGTTGAAACTAGGAGGTGAGTAGAAGTTTATTAGAATACTTTTCCTTCTTTTATATATGTTAGCCTTTTCCACAATAAAGAAGTGTAGAAATGCCCCCTTCCCTAACACACTGCCTTTGAATTAGGTTGTCAGTGTAACCTCGAGCCAGAGTAGTTCAGAGCACAGAGTTTGGGGTCAGACCAACCCACCTTCAGGTCTGACCCTGGCTGATCTCAGAGTTCACTTCTGCATGGGGTTGGAAAAGGGATGTGTGTTTGGGGGTGGAGTGGGGATGGGTCTGGGATGGAGGAAATTCCAGGGAAAGGAAGCTTCATGAGTAAGGCTGCAGAAGTGAAAATGGACAGCAGAACAAGGCCTTAGGCTGGGAGCCTGATTCTGAGGCTGTGCTTGATGGGGTTCTTCAGAGAAATAGAAAGGGGGGAGGGGAGAGAGAGAGAGAACGAACATGAGGTTGGAGTTCAATTAAGTTCAAGAACTTGTCCTAGAATAAGTGCTCCATACCTCATTGCTAAACATCACTGCAGTCACCTTGGAGGTGCTCCCCTTGGGTGCTCCCCGTGCTTAGTCCACCCCGTGAAGCAATTTTGGAACTCTTTTTCTAGAATAACCACCAGAGCTGCTGTCATACAAAGGTCTGACAAGTAAGTTCATGAACTCATCCTGGAAAAAGTGCTGTACCTTATGGCTGAATATCACTGCGGTCACCTTCAAGGTGCTCCTCTTGGCCATCTGGTGACCATGGTGATATTCGGTGATGAAGTATGCAGCATTTTTTTTTTTTCTAGGATAAGTTCTCAAACTTAATTGTCTGACTATATATATGTATATAGAATGGGCAGTGGGGTGGGAGAGGGCCAGAGACCGATATTATTTTAATGAATTGGTTCATGAATTACGGAGGCTGGTAAATCCAAAATCTGCAGGGTGGGTGAGCAGGCTGGAGGTCTGGGGAGAGTTGATATAGCTGGAGTCTAAACACAGTCCGGAGACAAAATTCCCTCTTCCTCTGGGCCCTCAGTCTTTAATCTCTTAAAACCTTCAACTGATTGGAAGGGTCCACTCACACATGGAGGGCAATCTGGTTTATTCCACATCCACTGATCTAAATGCTAAATACCTTCATGGCGATATCTAGACAGGTGTTTGGCTGAATATCCGGGCACTGTGGCCTCGCCAAGTTGATGTATAAAATCAACCATCCCAGAGGCCACTGAACTTTACTCCAGAGAAGATGTGAGAAGAGTTCAAACAGAGACGTTGGCCGTGAAAATGCAGAAGTGGGGACGGGTGCGAGTGCTGTCGAGGTGGAGGGATTTACGGCACTAGGTGAGAGATCAACGAACAGACCGAGTTTCTCGTTCCATCGTGGGAACATCCAGCAAGATGAGAAGGTGCAGGTATCGCAGGCAAAGTCAACCAAGTCAGGAGGCTCGGGAAGTCTCCTAGGAAGTGGCCTCTAAGCTGAGCTTAGAAGGTTGAGCAGGAGTTTGGCAGGAAGGGGAAAAACAGCATCAAGGAGTGGGAAAAGCAGGAAGAGCTCGGAGGCTGAAAAGAGACCTGGAAGTTGTTATTTTGTCTGGAATCGGTTCTTCTTTTCCTTTTTACTCTTTTATGTGCTAACCGTGTGTTCCTATATTGCTTTGACCTAAAGCAAGGCAGGTTCGCATACCAATAGGCTCTCGATACCTACACCTAGCAAGCCTTCTTCAGGACTGATAACAGTTGTCACCTGAGGTTGAAATGAAGAATCTTGTAGGACTTCACTAACACACTGACAAGCTTAAAAATCAGGAAATGAACCATCAGTATAATTAATTCAGAGGGAATATGTCATTGAGAAGGGAGGATTGGCAGGGGAAGAGATCAAAATTTTAGTCCTCTGCTTTCTGGCTGTGTGATCTTGTGCTAGTTACTTAACTTCTCTGGGCTCTGAATTTTTGTGTCAGATACATTTGGGGCAAGACAGTTTCTAATTCTAAGATCTGTATGATTCTCTGAGCGCAGGTGTGCAATGGAAACAAAATATGTGACATCTCCAGGCAATTCCTCACATATCGCTATTTCTGTCCGTGTTAAGCCTCACTACGTGCTGACTCTGTCCCAGGTGCTGGAGACGGAGTGGGAAACAAGAGAGACAAAACCCTGTGTTCAAGGAACTAATAGGCCAGCAGTAAGACAGACCAATGGAAGCAACTGCTTACATCAACTTGGCGAGGCCACAGTGCCCGGGTATTCAGCCAAACACCTGTCTAGATATCGCCATGAAGGTATTTAGCATTTAGATCAGTGGATGTGGAATAAACCAGATTGCCCTCCATGTGTGAGTGGACCCTTCCAATCAGTTGAAGGTCTTAAGAGATTAAAGACTGAGGGCTCCTGCTTTCCCAGCCCAAAGACGGCTACACCCGAGAGAGGACTGAAGGCTTATGACTCTACGGCTGGGATTCGTTTTCCTACTGAGGGCTGAGCCTGGTGCCTTTTCTGGGAAGACGCTGGGATGGTGCTTCTGTCCCAGCGACGAGCGGGAGGGCAGGCTCCTGAATTCAATGAATGGAAGGCCACGCTTTGCCCGATCTGTATTTATTTTCCTTGGTCTTCCTTTGCCCATCCTTGGGTTTGAAACTCAGAAAGGATGAAGAGGAGTCTGGACTTTCAGCCCCGCTGCACACTGAAGAGCTGTGGCACCTCCAGTTCTCTAAATTGGGCATCATGGGAACAGCTGCACCCTAGGCCTGTTGGGGGATCAGACGAGGCGGCCATTCGCAAAGCACTTTACACGGTGAGTGCTGCATACAGCAGGGGCTCAGGTAATGCTTGTCCTTGTGTTCCTGCCCTATTCCGACCATGACTTTACTCTGCAGTACTCCAGAGCTGTCTGAGCTCTGTTACGGCAGACTGGATGGCATTTTGGACTCGTGCAAGACTCCAACAAGTTCTCCAGAGAGCAGCAACCCAACCTTCTGCACTTGGACTGAGGAGACATTTGGCAAACACTTGACCATAGACACGATACAATTACAGAATCCCTCACGCCTGAGCACAAATCACTGAACCCCACCATGCTGCTGTCGGCCCCGGCTGGAGATGCTCCCATTTCATTCACACTCACACATCACTTGCTCAAGGACTGTTTGCAGAGCACCAGCTCAGCCTGGGGCACATGGGTTCCATGGTGAGGATGACAGTGCTCCCCCAGGGTGGCTTTGGTGCCCTGGGGAGGACTCAGGGGTCCTAGGCACTGACAGGAGGTCCTTGTACCATGCTTTTCACATTTTAGGAGTGAGGGATGGTAGGAATAGGATTTTGGATACCACAGTCCGTCAGTGCTCAAGTCCCATGAGTGTATTTACCTCACCTGAGAGCACCTGCAGCTATGCTTAGCAATGCTCCAGGGAGCACAATACCTGCTGCTGGAATAACCTCTAACCACGTGTCCTGGCTGTGTCACTCACCTCCTTGGTGAGCCCGACCAAGCTCACCAGCCCTGACTTACAAAGACCCTCCTTGCCAATCTCCCACCCAGCCTCACTGCTATGGTCTGAATGTTCACACCACACACCCACTTTCTGTGTTGAAATCTTTGCCCTCAAGGAGATGGGCCTTTGGGAGGTGTTTGGGTGATGAGGGTGGAACCCCTGGGAATGGGATTAGTGCCCTTATAAAAGACCTCAGAGAGATGGCTTGCATCTTCTGCCATGGGGGGACACAGTGTGAAGTCACCATCTATGAACTAGAAAGTGAGCCCTCACCAGACAGTGAATCTGCCTTGTTCTGGGACCTCTTAGCCTCCAGAACTGTGAGAAATAATTTTTATTTACAAGCCACTTGGTTTATGATATTTTGTTGTAGCAGCCAGGACAAACTAAGACAGAAAACCTCTCTCAGCTTCGTCTCTTTATCTCTGCTAGCAGCCAGAGTTTCTCCCCTCTCTTCCAATGCACCCTTTTCTCTCTAACCTCTTAACGTTCTCATTGGCTGTTCCCTCTGTCTTTTTTTTTTTTTTGAGACAGAGTCTCACTTTATTGCCCTTGGTAGAGTGCCATGGTGTCACAGCTCACAGCAACCTCCAGCTCTTGGGGTTAGGTGATTCTCTTGCCTCAGCCTCCCAAGTAGCTGGGAACTACAGTTGCCTGCTCCAATGCCCGGCTATTTTTTTTTGTTGCAGTTTGGCCGGGCCGGGTTTGAACCCGCCATATATGGGGCCGGTGCCCTACTCGCTGAGCCACAGGCACTACCCTGTTCCCTCTGTCTTGAGCACTGTTCTCTCCCATCCTTCATCTAGCCAACTCTAGTCATCTCGCCGCCTCTCAGAAGCCTTCCATGATGCTTCCATGCTAAACAGCCCTCCTCTGACTTCCAGATGGCCCTGAGCTCTGACCTCCCCAGAACTCATCACACATGTTGTTATCTCCTTCACCTTGCTGGACTTGGGGGCCTCCTGAAAGTAGAAGCACCAAGTCTGAATTGTTCTCTGCCATATCCATGGAGTCTGTATTCAGTTCCTAGGGCTTCAGTAATAAAATAATGAAAAATGGGCAGCTTCAACAAACAATAGAAATGTATTCTTTCACAGTTCAAGAGGCCAGAAGTCCAAAACTAAGGTGTCAGCTCCCTTCCTGGGAGCTCGGGGGGAAGTTCATTCCGTTCCTCTCTCCCAGATTCCAGTGGCTCCCACACTCCTTGGCATTCCTGGGCTTGTGGCAGCATCACCCAGTCTCTGCCACGGTCTTCTTCCTCATGTGTCTCTGTGGCTTCTTCTAAGGCCAATAGTCATTGAGTTTAGGGCCTGCCCTAACCCGGCATGACTTCATAGTAACTGACTATGTCTGCAAAGACCCTGTGTTTAAATAAGGCCACATTCCTGTGTACTGGAGATCAGGACTTCAGTATATCTTTTTGGGGGACAAAACTCAACACACAATGGAGTGTCTACTACAACTTGTATTCATGGTAAATATTTGATGAATAAATGACCGAATGCAGAAAGAAATGGATAATGAATTATCTGGGAGTTTCTATTTCTCCAGGAAATGTCAAATATCTGTTGGTAAGTGAAAGGGAGACTGGGAGACAGGAAAAAGAAACGCATGGGAGAATTTAGATTAAGACACACTTGCACACTCATGTGCATGCGCACACACACACTCGCACACCCATTCCCTTGTTAAACACAGCTCTGGGGTGGAGAGAGGGGTGGTGGCCCTGAACGGGACCCTGGACAGCCATTCTGGCCCCTCCGTTCCAACACTCCCTTGTCTACCAGGGCCACGCTGCGGTGGGGCCCAGGCTCCGTTTTATTAGTTGTGATCCACTGTGGTTAATTCTCTTAATCTAGACTTGCTTGCCCATAAAGCCCAGACCTCAGGTATTGGATTTCCCAGATCAAAGGGTGGCATGTGGGGGGCGCTGTCCAGGAGGGCTTGGCAAGGCTCGTAAACACGGCCTGGGACACACACACACACCCCCCCCTCCCAAAGATGGGCCGATCAATGGCTGGGGTGATCCCGTGTGAAATATGACTGCCGCTTAAATGCAGCTTCTGGGATTTATGGCCGAGTATTAATCTGCCCTACTTAATGCATTGACCTTTGCCCTCCAGCAATTCAGGGGATGGAGCTGGTGGGGCCAGAAGCTAATTCCAAGGATTAAAGCAGAAGGAGCCTCCAGCATTTGGAGCGTCAGGGACAGTTTAAGCACTAGCAAAATGTCCCCAGCTTTCCCCTGTCACAGTGGCTGGGAGTGGCTGTTTTTTTTAGGCAGGCTATACACAAAAGGATCTGAGAAGGAAGCGCCTTTTGCTTGATGCAATCAGCTTCCCTGCCAAGTTCAGAACTCTATGTATTTAACTCCTCTCTCTTCCTAGCCTCCAGGACTTTCCACATCTTCCCCCAGAACACTCTTCCCTCCACCAATCCTCAGGTCTCACCTTGGATGCCACCTCCTCCAGGAAACCTTCCTTACCCCTGAACCTTGCTCATGCTCCTGAGTAGACTCACAATTGTCACTGTGATTTTTCTAGTCTTTCCTATCCACCAAACTGTAAATTGCTGAGAGCAGGAACTGAATTCCCACCCAAAACTTCTTCTGAGCCAAGCTTGCAATAGAAACTCCATAAATATTTATTACACGAGTGAATCCAAAGAAGTCCAGCAACAGCCAAGAGCCGAGAGTGCATTGGTTGGTGTAAAGCAGTCTTGCACTTGGTATATTCAGCATTTTAAACCATGCTTTTCTTCTCTCTGTGCCTCCATTTCCTCTCTGGTAAGATAAGACTAAGAGTCATACTGATTACATACCCTGCCATTCGTTCATTCCTTTAGCAGGCGGTTTTTGAGAGCTCACTAGGAGCAGGTGCTAATCTCAGTAGTGGGACCATAGCAATGAAAAAAACAAACAAAAATCCCTCCCTGGGTGGGGCAGTGAAAGTCTACCGGGAGCAGACAAATATCGTCTGAGCTAGTGTTGAGTGCTGAGGAACAAAAAGAGCAGAACTGGGGCATGAAGAACCAGGAGAAGAGAGCAAGGTGGGTTTGGAATTTTAGATAGGTGGCCAAGTAGCTTTTAACAAAGTAGCTTTTGCGTAAAGATGAGGAAGTGAGGGAGAGAGACATGTGATTATTAAGAGCTTTCCAGTGAGAAATAATAGCCAGTGCAAAGGTCCTGAGGCAGTACACTGCCTGGTGGGTTTGAGTAAGAGGCAGGAGGCTGGTGGGATGTAGAAGAGAGAATGGAGAGGAAAGAAGGAGGGAGTGAAGACAGCTGATGGAGGTTACAAATGAGTTAATTTACATGAATTCCCAGCAGTGCAATCAACTAAACCATAGTCTGTTCATACCAGGGAGTTCTACACAGCCATTCAAAGGAATGAGATGGATTTGTATGGATTGATATAGGTAAGTCTCCAGTGAGTAGCTCTTGAAGGCATGTTTTTAAATGCTATTAGAAATGCATGCACGTATATTAAAAATACATGTTAAAAATCATGTGAGTAAAAATACCCCAAACCCCCAAATAACATATGTGTATCTATGCAGCCTTATATACACGCACAGGCAAACATTTGGAAGAACATATTCTCAAAAGTGAGCTGGAGAGGACTGGAGGAGGCAAAAGGGAACTTAGCTATTTTATTTCACTCTTTATGCTTCCATATGTTGGTTAAAGTTTACAACAACCACGTACTTGGAAGTTACTGAAGGGATATGTTTATTTAAAAAATTTTCAGTAATTCAGGGTGGTGCCTGTGACTCAAAGGAGTAGAGCACTGGCCCCATATACCAGAGGTGTGCAGGTTCAAACCCAGCCCTGGCCAAAAA
>NW_003852433.1:12321679-12323818 GCF_000181295.1 Otolemur garnettii
AAAAAAAAAGAAAAAAAAGAAAATTTCAGTAATTCTTTATAGGATTTTTTTTTAACCTCATTTTCTCAGGTGGGTCAAAGAACCTGGTGGCCCACCTGGCCATCCTGGAATCTCAGCCGGCCGTGCATTCCACTTGGGATCCCAGTCATGGAATCCTACATCAGGGCCTTTGGAATTCTTCAAAAGTGTCTGTGTGCTTGGTGAGCTCTGGGGTGGTGCTCATTTGTTTTTATAAATGTTACCACAATAACTTTAATAGGTCATGAAGCAGGTTATGGTAAGAGCCCTTAGTTCAGCCCTTAGTTCAGTGGTTCTCAACAGTGGGTTGCGACTCACAGGAACTGTATTAAAGGGCTGTGGCATTAGGAAGGTTGAGATCCACTGCCTTAGTTGTACACATCATTTGCCCATAAGAATAAATAAGAGACTAGAATTTTGTGATTAATTCAAGGTCCATTAGAAACTTGGGGAAGTAAGTTCTCTGATATCCCAGGAGTATTTATTTCCATTAAATATCCCCCCTACATATTTTGGCAAACTCATAGAAGGGAGTCAGGCAAAACAGGAGTATGCCAATATTTTATTATAATGCCTTATAGACCTTTAGGATAATCTTAATCTTTGGGGAGGGATGTGGGATGACCTATTTGGGGGTCTCCTAGCATTGATGCTTTCTTCTCTTTGCTGTGCAGTAGCCAGCTGAGTGGAAGTACAGAGCCCATCTTTAGCTCCAGAGGTGGACACTGACAAGCCCAAATCATGCTAGGTTGGTAATCCCATTCTCTCTTCCCAGTTTGCAACAGATAGGGTGTGTAACTAAAAGGATCAAGTCTGAGCAAGGCTTAGAAATTTTCTTGTTGACTTCAGGAATATCCAGTTTTAGGATGAAGATGACACAGTAGAAAGCAGCCACAGAAGAATCCCAGAGACAGTGTTAAGTGCCTGGATCAAGCCACACCTGAAACCTTCCCTTCTCTATTGTTTAACTTTTCTTGTTATTTTAAACCAAATATTTCTTCCTTGACACAGATTGACAACTGAGTTTCAGAATGTAGCATGATGCCAGTTTGCTGCTATTTATTAATTGTTGAGAGAGTTCAAGGGAAATCATTCTTACTCAGGAGTCTGGGGCTTCAATTCTTGTCCCACCTCTGCCATTAACCTACTCTGTGACCACATGTTATTTCTTCTAGGTGGCTCTAGAGGTCTCACCTCTGAAATGGAGGATTGGGTGGGGGTGGGGGTTCTAGAAAGACCCTTACAGGATTAATACTTTACAACTTTCTAAGTCCCCAAAGATATCATGGAGCAAACTGACACACCAACAGAAGATCCTCCTAGGGTCCAGATGAAACCCAAGTTGAGGCCTGGCAGAGTAATCTGGAGTTTGGATGAACCCTTTGACTTAGAGATAAGGAACTGTGTACAGTGTTCTATTTCTTGTAAAGCTGGGATGGTGGTGGTAGATGCAGGATCAGTGGGCTTAACGTGGTGGAGGAAGCCTAGGCTGTCCCGCCTTTGTGGGTGAGGGGTGTGTCCAAAGGCACAGCTTTTTAATGACCTTATCTACATAACTTTTGATTGACTCTTGATGCTTTAATTGTGTATTCACACTGCTTCTTATAATGTTATCCTATAAGAGCCCAATTGCCTTTGAAGATTGTGATTTTTGGAGGAGCTCAGGTCTGTGATGACTCTCTTCATTCCTTTTTCTGGGTGGTGTTGGTGGCTATTTTTTACTTGGGCTTAAGCTGCTCTGACACAAGTATTCAGACATATTTGAGGTTATCTGGAAAATTGATAGGAGGGACTTCCAGGATGTCTGTTGGGAAGGGGCCTTCTGGGAAGAAATGAGGAGGGGAGGACCCATTATGCCTTGGGGCTCCATGGGCTAGAAACCTGGCTTTGTCATCCGGAGACTTCCAGAAAGACAAATGTTACATACTAAATATTTGCTTCCCTCTGAAAATCCATAGGTTGAAGCCCTAACCTCCAATGTGATGGTATTGGGAGTTGGGGAGGTCTTTGGGAGATAATTAGGTTTAGATGAAGTTCTGAGGATGGGGCCCTTGTGATGGGATTAGTGGCCTTCACATAAGAAGAGGAAGGGAGGCTCGGCACCTGTGGCTCAAGTGGCTA
>NW_003852433.1:12324181-12333141 GCF_000181295.1 Otolemur garnettii
ATCTGGAAGGCACCTTGACCTTTGACTTCTCAGCCTCCCAAGCTATGAGATGAGAAATAAATGTCTGTTGTTTAAGATAGCCAGGTATGGTAATTTTGTTATAGCAGCCTGGAAAGACTAAGATAACAAAACTATAAGGAAAAATGGCAGCACAACCAAATGCCCTTCACAGGTGCATGAGTAGGCAAGCAGTGGCCCCTCCATACAGTGGAGCATTGTCAGTGATAAAGAGAAATGAGCTAGCACGTGATGAGACTTGAAATACATATTCCTGAGTGAAAGAAAGCAAACTGAAAAGGCTCTACATGACTTGAGTCCAACTACGTGACATTCAGAAAAAGACAACAAGAAAATAAATGGTTGCCAGAGGGTCAGAGGAGGGAGAGAAGGATGAATAGGTAGAGTAAGGGAGTGTGTGTTGGGGAGGAGTTTGGCGCTGTGAAGTTCTCCTGTGTGTCACTGTCATGGTGCATACCTGTCACTATCCATTTGTCAAAGCTCACAGAACTGTACCACGCAAAGAGTGAGACCTAGTGTACACTGTGAGCTTTAGTTATAATAACGTATCGGTGTTAATTCATCAAATATAACAAATGCATCCCACTGAGGCAAGGTGTTAATAATAAGGGTCTACACCAGGGGGAGGGGAGATGGGGATAAGTGGACGCACTCTGCACTTTCTGTGCAATTTGTTATAAACCCAAACCAGCCCTACAAAATAAAGTCTATTATCAAAAAAAGCCCAAATCTGCATCCTCTAAAAATGTTCATTCACAGGTAGGGCTACATGGGTGCTATTATAAAAAAGTATAGCACAACCATAAATGATAACAGCAACATCCTTCCCTTGTGTGTGCATGTCAGAGTAATCTCCACATATCAAACGCACATATGTGTGTGTGTACGTTTTTGATTGTAGATCGTATTTGGTAAAATTGCTTTTACACATGTATTACCAAAGCTTATAAATATATTTATGTTTAACTATATCCATGAATGCCTGTAGTAGTATATTACATATTGTCTTAGCTCACCTTCTAAAAGCAGAGCCTAGGACAACAGTTTGGGTACAGATGGTTTGTGTGGAGGTCGTCTCAGGGAGCAAGAGGGAGGGAGCTACGGGGACAGAAGCTAAGTCAATCGACAGCGTTAGTGAATTGATTTAAGTGTGGACGCTGACCTTGATTTTTGTCTCCTAAGTTCTCTGTCCAGAGAATGGGAAGCTGGGACGCTCATCTGCCTGGTTCTTCCTCCCATAGGTGGACACTTGCCTCCTGGGACCATCCACACTGTTGCACTTTCAGGCTGTACAGGGTGGGCGAGCTCTCCAGAAGTTAGCTGGAGCCCTGGGGAATGAAGCAGAAAGTCCAGTGAATCTGTGATGAGTGGGTATCAAAAGAGCCTCAGCTCATGCATAAACATCTGCCATGGTCAAACCTGACATTGGGGTGACCTATGGCACCATTGTATTTGCCATACTGTAAATATACAGCATGCAGAAAACCAGAGCTTAAACACCGCAAACTTCAAATCCCACATCCAAGTGTTCCTGTTGTCCTGCTTCCCAGGGGATCATCTCACATATAACTGGAGCTGGCGCACCCCACTTTGGAGATCCGCTCTGCAGAACATTGTCTACTTTCCTATTTCAGAGCAGATATGCTGATTAAAGGCAGGAGTCTTTTTCTCCTATTGGGGGAACTCACAGAAACACAGGAACAGCTTAACAAAATCTATTGAAAAACAACGAGATGCCACTACACACGTATTAGAATGGCCGACGTTTAGAACCCTGACAACACCAGATGCTGAGGAGGATGTGGAGCCACAGGAACTCTCATCCATTGCTGGTGGGAGTGTGAAATGGTACGGCCTCTTCGGAAGACAGTTTTGGCCGTTCCTTACCAAATTAAACATGCTTTTACCGAACATTCCAGCCATTGTGCTCTTTGATATTTACCCAAAGGACTTGAGAACTTATGTCCACACAAAGACTTGCACATGGATGTTTAGAGTAGCTTTATTTAAGATTGCCAAATCTGGGAAGCAACCGAGATGTCCTTCAGTAGGCAGGTGGATAAATAAACTGGTACAGCCAGACAATGAAATATTATTTAGTGCAAGAAAGCAATGAGCTAACAAGCCATGAAAAGCAAGACATGGAGGAAACTTAAATCCATATTAGCAAGTGAAAGAAGCCACCCTGAGAAGGCCACACACTGTGTAATTCCAACTCCACGAGACTCTGGAGAAGGTAAAACTAGGGAGGCAATAAAGTATCAGTGGTTGTCAGGGGCTAGCGGGGAGAAAGATGAACTGGCAGAACCTAGAGATGTTCAGGGCAGTGGGAATAGTCAGAATGATACTATCATGGTGGATATAGGTCATTATATACCTGTCCAAACCCATAGAATGTGCAGCACCAACAGTGAACTCCACTGTGAACCGTGGTGATATTGATGTGTCAACCTGGTTTCCATGAGCCTCACCTCCCTCTGATGAAGGATGGTAACAGTGGAGGCTGTACACTTGTGTGCGTGCGTGGCAAGGGGGGGAGGAGGGAGGAAGTACATGGAAAATGTCTGTAGCTTCTTTTCAGTTTTGTGGACCACAAACTTCTCTGAAAAGTAACATCTGTTAAAATAAAATCTTTTGCAGCAGCACTAAATATCAGGAAATTTCATGGAACAATCCTGATTTCTCAACTTGAAAAAGTGGAGTCAGACCTAGTCACAGGAGACTCGTGTCTTGATTGGAAGCCACGATGGAAGGTGAATTGGGCAGACTATCCAGATGGGGCAGGTGGGGCGCCTGGTTCGCTGCAGTCCCCACCATGCCGCTGGGCAAGGTTAAGTGCTTCTACCCCGAGGCTGGCTTTGTGGGTTAGCGTTCCTCACTCTGTGTTGAGCCGTAGGGAGAGGACCCACGCTTGAAAGGGCACATGATGCAGCGTGAGGCAGATTGGCTGGGGGCGACCCTGGAGGTGTGGGCAGAACCTCACGCTCTCCCTGTTCTCACTGGGGAGTGGTTGCTGGGTTCCAGGAAAGGTGGGGTTCTCCAAAGTTCCAGAGAACAGTCAGCTGATTGTGGACAAACAGGAGCTTTCCAGATGGATAGAAGGACTTGTTGGAGGGAGAAGCATCCTGACCTCAGATGACAGTCACTTAGGAGAGTTTGCATCCAGGACATGCCACCCAGCACTGGTGTGAGAGCCACCACCCATGTGTGACTGTGAGGCACCAGGGGTGTGGGGAATCCACGTGGACACATGCTGTGGGTGCGAAACATGACAAATTTCAAAGACTTACAAATGAGACCACACATCAAATATCTCGTTAATGCATTTTGCATGTTGATTGCATGTTCAGGTGACGTGATTCCTTCCCCATGGAGGATATGCTTTGGGACAGAAAGCTCTTCTTGAAGCTGGGCTATGCGAGTGGCCGAGAGCATGGAAGGAGATGATTTTGGTAGCAGACCTGGTGCTCACACAAGACTTGTTTATTCTAAATAAAGGACAACACACCCCATGGGTTTAAAAAATTAAGCTTTAATATTTATGGAGCGCTCAGCATGTGCCAACTACTTTACACAGACCGTGTCATTTAATCCTCCCAATATTCTTGTTGGTCTAGAACAATCTCCATTATGGATAAGGTACAGAGGAGCCAAGAAGGTCACCTAAGCTCACATAGCTGGTAAGTGTCGGAGACAGGACTTGAACCCAGCTCTGTACCACCTTCTTATAAACCCTTGTGGGTGCCACTGTGTGTCTTGACAGGAACTGAGTTAAGAGATTTTGGAAGGCAATGTACAGTTTTCTTGTTTTGGACTATGTATGGTAATAAAGTCAAAATCGGTTTAGAATAACCTTCCTAACATCATTTAGGAACTATTTGTCTCTATTCTGGGTCTGACACACTCAGAGAAGTTCTCTGTCCAAGGTTATGGAGAGTTCCTACTTTCTCTGGGTTGCGGCCTGGAGCATCTTAAGCGGCAACAGCACTGGGCTGCACCCAGGGTGCTAGTATGGGTATTTGACATTCCATCTCTGGGAGCCAAACTGTTGCCCAGGGAGCCAGGGCCCAGGGTCTGCAAACCCTCTTTGCTCTCGGCTACAGTTTCGATCACTAGCTGTGACTCACCTGTCCCGTCTGATGTCACATCTGGCTTTAGATGGTGCATGGGAAGGCCTGAGGGTTTTCAAGCTGCAAGGACTAAAAAACCAGCTTTGCTACTTACTAGCTTGGTACCTGGGAGAATTACCTGATCCTTCTGGCCCTCAGGTCCCTTATTTGTAAATTGGGTTGATGGTAATTTTTACTGAACCACTTTATGAAAGTCTTTATAAATAAAAGATCATAGGCTCTTAATTTCAGGACACCATCAGTGCATCATTCCTTCAAAAATATTTGAATGCCAACTATGGCCCAGGTGCTAAGTACGTGTTGGGGATATAACAGTGAATAAGGTAGACAAAGTCTGCCAGTCTTCTTGGGGATAATACCTTCTGATTCAGGGAGTCAGACAAGAGGCAAAGGGTAAGCATTTCAACATCACTTAAAGCAGGATTGGGGGCAGAGTAGACTGAGTTTCTCAAGAGGTCAGTTATGGAAGCCTTCTCTGATAAAGTGACATTTCAGCAGAGACATGTAGGATGTTGGGGTGTAAGACATGCAAATACTGGA
The DNA here is from genome assembly GCF_000181295.1 of Otolemur garnettii. NCBI lineage: Eukaryota > Metazoa > Chordata > Mammalia > Primates > Galagidae > Otolemur > Otolemur garnettii. The sequence continues at coordinate 12,328,870 of NW_003852433.1, forward strand.
GCAAGGGAAAAAGGAAACAGAATGTACAAAGACCCTGGGACATGTGTGACACATTCAGAGAACAGTGAGGAGGCCCATGTGGGTGAAGCAGAGTGAATAGTAGGAAGATGAGGTCAGAGAAGCCATGAGGGTCCAGTCATGTACCATGTTTCCCTGAAAATAAGACCTACCCAAAAGGTAAGCCCTAGTAGGATTTCTATGCATTTGTTAAATATAAGCCCTACCCAGATAATAAGACCTAGTGATGGGCGTGGCTATGCAGCGTATATGTGTAGCCTTGGCATGCATTTCAGCATGGAGATGTTAAGACATCCCCTGAAAATAAGCCCTAGTGTGTCTTCTTGAGAAAAAATAAATATAAGACAGTGTCTTATTTTTTGGGAAACATGGTAGACCATGCTAAGGATTCAACTCTGAGTGAGACAAGAGCTATGGGTAAGTTTTGTATGAAGGAGGAATCTGATCTGACTCACATTTTTTAAAAATTAAATCATAGCTGTATACATTAATGCAATTATGGGGTACAATGTGCTGGTTTTATATACAATTTGAAATACTTTCATCAAACTGGTTAACATCGCCTACACTGCATTTTCTTAGTTATTGTGTTAAGACATTTATATTCTACACTTAGTAGATTTAACAGGTACTCTTGTAAAATGCACCATAAGTATGGTTCCACCAATTACCCTCCTTCCCTCCCCCTTCCCTCCCCCTCCTCTTTCCCCTTCATCTTGGGCTATGATTGGGTTATAGCTTTCATATGGAAGTGTGGGTGTTTATAAATTGGTTTCATAGTAGGGATGAGTACATTGAATACCTTTTCTCCCACTCTTGAGATAATTTGCTAAGAGGAATATGTTCCAGCTCCATCCATGTAAACATAAAAGAGATAAAGTTTCCATCTTTTTTAAGGCTGCATAATATTCCATGGTATACATATACCACAATTTATTAATCTATTCATGGGTTGATGGGCACTTGGGATTCTTCCATGACTTAGCAATTATGAATTGGGCTGCAGGAAACATTCTGGTGCCCATATCTTTGTTATAAAGTGATTTTTGGTCTTCTGGATATATACACCTAGTAGAGGAATTGAAAGATTGAATGGCAGGTCTATTTTTAGATCCCTAAGTGATCTCCAACTGACTCACATTTTATGAGGCTGACTTACTAGCTCTGTGGAGAGTAAACTATGAGGTGAAGGTGTGGAAAGGGGAAGTCACTTAAAAGATTATTGCAATAATAATGTGCACCAAATTATTGATGATGTTTTAGGGGAATATAAAAACACTTTATTAAATATATGCATCAATTTTAAGACATTTGGTTTTCAGACTTTTTGTTTGTTTGTTTTAAGAATCAAGGAGATGTGGCACTTTAAATTTTTAATCGAAAGGGCTTATAATGGAAACTGGATGTTTGTTCCCTTTATTTATTTATTTATTATTATTTTTTGAGACAGAGCCTCAAGCCTCAAGCTGTCACCCTGGGTAGAGTGCTATGGCATCACAGCTCACAGCAACTCCTGGGCTCAAGCGAGTCTCCTGCCTCAGCCTCCCAAGTAGCTGGGACCACAGGTGCCCACCATAGCACCCAGCTATATTTTGGTTGCAGCCGTCATTGTTGTTTGGCGGGCCCAACCATCATTGTTGTTTGCAGGCCCTGGCTGGATTTGAACCCGCCAACTTAGGTGTATGTGGCTGGTGCCTTAGCCACTTGAGCCACAGGCACCAAGCCTGTTCACTTTATTTTTAAACCTAATCTTCGTTAGAACCTATAATTTATAGTAATATCACATTTCTTTAGCATCATTGAGGTTGCAAATATATATACCATATATTAACCCATTTGATACATAGATATCTCAGAAACAAATTATTAAGGTTTTATGACTACCTCAGTTGACTGGAAGTAGGAAATGTGCTCAGTGATGCTTTACTGAATGTGAGGTTTGGTTAATACCATGTCCTGATAAAATGAGCTTCATGCTTTGCAACATTCAGGGATGCGATGCTAACCCTAATGGTGCTAAAGAGGCAGTGAGACTTGAACCTTAAAGAATCTGTTTGGCCCTATGACATTCCCTAGGTCCTCACTACTCAAGGTGTCATCTGAGGACCAGAGTATTGGCATCACGAGGGGATGAGAAATGCAGAGTCTCAGGTGCCAGCCAGAATCTGCATTTTAGCAAGATTCCCAGGGGATTTATATGCTTTTTAAAGCATGAGAAGTACAAGTTTGATCTGAGGGATTTGAGAACCACTGCCCCAAGATTAATAGTTCTTAAATCTGGCTGCATATTAGTTTCTGTGTGGCAGACAGACCCTAAGACAGTTTCCAGGGATGTTGTCTCTGGGTATTTACACTGTGGGTATAGTCCCCTCCCTTTGAGCATGGGCTGGACATGTGGCTTTCTCTAGCCAAGAGCATACAGAAAAGTGGGTGGAATGTCTCTTCTGTGATTATTTTGCATAAGATTATGGTATAGAAGATAATAAAATAGCTTCTATTCTGCTAGCAGTCTCTGTCCCTTGCTGGCTTTGCTGAAGCAAGTTGCCATGTTGAGGAAGCCCCCTCAAAGAACTGAGGACAACCTCTAGCTGACATCTAGCAAGGAACTGAGGCCCTTGATCCTATAATTTGTAAGAAACTAAGTTCCATCCACAACCTGAGGAGCTTGGAAATGAATCCATCCACAGTCGAGCCTTCAGATGAGACCCCAGTCCTGCATGTCATCATGATGTCAACCTCATGAGATGCTGAAGCAGAGGCTCCAGCTAGGTTGTCCCTGACCCACAGATACTATAGCACAATAAGTGTGTATTATTTTAAGCCCCTAAGTTTGTGGAACCCTTTTTTATATAGCAATAGAAGATTAATAGCACCACCTAAGGAACTTAAACAGAGAACAAAGCACATTAACAACTACCAACATCCCAGTTCAACTTCTGGCCTATTAAATCCAAGTCTCCAAGGGTTGGTTTAAGCAACAGTATTTTAAAAAACTTTCCTCACGTGATACTGATGTCCGCGCTGGGTTTCAGGAGTCCTGGCTCAGGTATGGCTCTTGGAAAATAGCCTCCAGTGATTACAGGTTACTGGGCACTCCCCTTCCCCCTGCACTCCCATCCTGACATGTAGTCATTTGAGCTTTCTGATTGTGCACTCCTGGGTTAGCAAGAGTTTAATCTTTTCCCCAGCTTTCTTCCACTTGCCTCAGTCTGGGGCGAGGGGCTTCTGGTGTCCTTTCTGTCAGAAAGATGAAGGCCTTTGGGAAGAGGGTGCACCGTGGTGACGTCTGATGGAGCCATCTGTCCATGGGAAAGGCCACTGAGTGCAAAACCCAAGGCCCAAGAGGCCCAAGACCCGGCCCACAGAAGCTTTGAAATCGGAGCTTTCATATCATATTCACACATCTGAAACAAATCAAGGGGTGAAGGACAACCATAGGGTAATGGCTGAGAAGGGATCTGGCAAGAATGGATGTCTTGGGGACAGATGAGAGGCCTCTGGTGATGTCCTGTGACATCTCTCTGAGCCAGGCCATTTTGCAGGGGGTGGGCGAGTGGACTGGCTGCTAACATCACCCAGTCAGATGTTGGGAACGTAACCCTGGACACCCCGTGTCCCCTGGCTGCTGGCTTTATGACTTGGCCTGCCATCCCCCTGGCTTATCCTGGGTCATGTTTTCCAAAGATAAGCCATTAAGGAGCATGTCAGGGACAGAGGATTTATGGCCAGTGAAACTTGACTTCTTTGGCCTGGCTGTCCCCTGAGCTCTGAGCCTGGGTTGCCAGAGACTGGCCTGTGGAAAAGTAACATTTGCAAGAGGATTTTCAAGAAGAAAAGCAAAGAGGATATTCAGAAAGCAGGGCAAAGCATGGGCATATACCCAAGAACTGTGCAGTCTTTAAAGCTGGAGACAGTTTGGACACCAATGAGTTGGGCTGTGGAGCAGAGTGGTCTGAGAGTAGAATCAGATAGCTCAGAGTTCAAAACCTGACTTTGTGGCTTGGCGCCCATATCTAGTGGTTAGGGCACTGGCCGTGTGCACCGGAGCTGGTGGGTCTGAACCCAGCCCAGGCCTGCCAAACAACAATGACAACAACCACCACAACAACAAACAGCCAGGTATTGTGGTGGGCACCTATAGTCCCAGCTACTTGGGAGGCTGAGGCAAGAGAATCACTTAAGTCCAAGAATTGGAGGTTGCTGTGAGCTATGATGTCATAGCACTCTACCAAGGGTGATGTAGTGAAACTCTGT
>NW_003852433.1:12333161-12340390 GCF_000181295.1 Otolemur garnettii
GCCCGAGGATGTGTAATCTACAAGCCAACCCTTGCAGAAAGAGCAAAGGGAAATTGGCAGGTCAAACAATGAGAGGGAAATTTGCCCAAGCTCTGGGAAACCCTTGGTCAATAGAGATGTTCCCAGCTCACTCAGTAATAATAATAAACACAAAAAACGATGGAGACCATTTACTGAGTGCTTCTTATATGCCTCTCATGGCACCTGGTGCACAAAGGGTTCCTCAATTATCAATGGAATGAGCAGTGACACAGAATATCCCAGCAGAAGTCTGTCTGTTAGCTTATAACCTGTGTGAACAGTCTACTCCATAGATTTAAGTTCATATGCATTTTTTCCTCTGATTAGCAAACTGTTCATTAGATGATTTATTTTATGTTGTTCCAAAGCTTGTTTGTTAAAGGTGTTTCCAAAATGGCCCGATGCCTTGTCTTGTGACTACAATTGGCTCCTCTTTTCATGAGGAAAGTTGTTGAGGACAGCTCATTCATCATCCTGAACTGTGGGGCCACTGCCCAGCAAGGGACAAAGAGTGATGCTAATAATAGGAAAACTCAGCGTGGTAGTGACAGGAAGGGCTAACATTATATGGCGCTTCCAGCGCACCAAGGATGTCACACGCACTTTTTATGTAACTCTCTGAGTGAGTACAGGTGTTCAACACTCACTTTGGCAAAATGAGCAAATGGAGTCTCCCAGAGGAAAAAGTAACCTCGGCGAGGTTTCAGATGTGGTTGATGAGAATGGTGAGTACGTGGATTCTGATTTATAAAAAAGTTATCTAAAAAGGATAAAATTTCTTACACTCATTTATGTTTTACCCTCAGACACTTGAAAGGAGAGGGCGGAGACCAAGTTCGAGATCATTAAAACCCCTCCTGGAAATGCGCTCTTCCAATTCAGTCCTGAGGGCCTGTGAGAACTGTCTCAGCGAGGGATGGTGTCCCCACCAAGGCAGAAGAGGCGAGGATGGCTTGTTGTCCCAGAGCGGCAGCCGCAGGGAGGAGAAAGAGCCCTGGTTAAGAGTCAGGAAATGTGCTTCGTATCCTGGCTTCTGCTCTTAGGACTTGTGAGCACTAGGCTTCAGAGCAAGCTGTTCAACTTTTCATTGCCTCAGTTTTCCCCTTTAGGAAAATGGGGATAATAGTAGTTACTCTGAGAGTCGAAGGGAACCACATAGAGAGGAGTAAAGTGCTGTTCAAATGTGTGGTGATAGTTATTATTCTGTCCCGTCTGGGAACTGGGAACTGTGTTCAAGTCATGAGCTCCAGTCCCTCTCCAAGCTTCATGCCAACCCCTGGCTCTCCTCATTTTCCTTTTGTTTATGGAAACAAACCAATAAAACAAAACCCAAAAGCCCAGAGCCACAACACTGCAAGGACTTCCTTTGCTCCTTGAACAGGTGAATAAACCTTGACAAAAGATCTTACCTGTGGAGCGGAGCTGGGCTGCGTCGTGCCAGTCCCACAGGCCTGCTGCAAATCTGATGGAGGCTGACCGGGAAGAGCACTTGGCACAGGGCCGGGCCCTCAGTTGTGCTCAGGAAGAGATGTTTGCTTTGTGATTAAAGATTTGTCTTTTCCAAGAGTTAGAAGACCCTGTGAATCTCAACTCTGCCTCTTGGTCCTCCCTCATTCCTGTTCTCCACAAGTTTCCCCCCTCTCTGCCTTCCAACAAAAATTCCTCTAACCACAGGGCCTTTGCACAAGGTGTTCCCATTGCCTGGCATCCTCCTCCTCACTCCCACCCTCAACTTTCACTCCTAAGTCTTGTTGTTCAGCTCTTAACCCAAGGAGGGACCTTTTCCAATTGGTCCCTTCTCCTGATCTCCATGGCTAGATCCTCCTATAAACACTTTTATCATGACAGGTAACTTTCCCGTAGGGTACTTATTTATAGTTCGAAATAATATATTTATCTGCACAATAAACAGAGCTATTAGCTGTCTGATGGAAGTGATATTGTCTGTTTATTCTCCTTTTCAAATTCTAGAGCCTACAACAGTCCCTGACACACAGATGCTCAATCAATATTTACTGAAAGGATGAATAAATGAAGGACTAAATGAAGTGATCTTTCCTGTTGGGGTCTGAGGAGGACAATGGAGCTTGGGAAGTCGTCCCATTTCTCAGCTAAGCAGCGTGAATAGCTTGAAATTGCTCTGTGAGATTTATGCTGCCCATGACCGCTGTTGTGTTTCTGCAAAGTCATGGGGTTGTGTCCTCAGGGTAGGTTCCTGCGGTCCTGCGGGTGGAGGATTGCCTGTAGTGCCCCCTCCTTGTGGTCCTGAAAAGTATTTGGGTGAGGGTAGATGCCCCTAAGAGAGATGCCAAAGACAGCCTCTGGGAGTTGCTTGGGATTGAGGGAGTGGAGAAAGGATGGTTCCTTTTCATCTTTCTTCCACAGTCTGGGAAACCCTTGGTCAATAGAGATGTTCCCAGCTCACTCAGTAATAATAATAAACACAAAAAACGATGGAGACCATTTACTGAGTGCTTCTTATATGCCTCTCATGGCACCTGGTGCACAAAGGGTTCCTCAATTATCAATGGAATGAGCGAATAAATATTGACATTGTATTAAGCACTTTCCACACAGAATTTTACTGTGTCCTCAGAGCAATCTTGCAAGGGAGGTTCTATTATTATCCCCATTTTACAGAAAAACAAACTGAGGCTCTGAGAAGTGCTCAGCTGTGTCCTCAGGCTCTCTCAGAAGCATTTAAAGGATCAGAAGGAACATGATCTCTTTTTTGTTCTTTTTCTGCATTTCTCCATTTTTGTCCTGCCTTTCCTAGCTACCACCATGGATGCCTTAGGTTAGCATCACAAGATTGAAACCTTGTGTCCTCTTGTCTTCTTTCCTTGCCCTGGACGTTGGTCTTGAGGTGTGGAGATAGTCTGTTCTCTGTAGTTGATGAACTTGTAAGAATTCCCAAACTCTGCCTTGGTGCCTGCTCTCACTGAATCTTCCTGTCATATTTGGAAACGAGATACGATCATTGCACCCATTTGTGAGATGAGAAAATGGAGACTTAGAGAAGTAAAATGAAATGGCTTGCCAGGGACCATACCTGTATGAGGGCTGCCAAACTTGGTGGCTCAAAAACAACAGAAATTTATTCTCTCACAGCTCTGGAGGCTGAATGTACAAAATCAAGATGTTGGTAGGACCATGCTTCCTCAGAAGGTTCCGGGGAAGAGCCTTCCCGGCTGCTCCAGCTCCTGGGGGCGTTTGGCACTCCTCGGCTTACAGCTCAACCTCTCCAGTCTCTGCCTCTTTCTTCTATAGCCTTCTGCCCTGTGTGTCTCTGTGTGTCTTCTTTCTGTCTCTGATAAGGACACCTGTCACTGGATATACGGCCCGCCCTGATCCAGGATAATCTCATCTAGAGATACTGTCTGAATCGCCTCTGCACAGACCCCTTTCCCTGTAAGGCTGTATTCAGAGATTCCAGATGAACATGTCTTTTCTGGGGTGGGTGTGTGGGGGACCCTGTTCAGCTCACTCCAACATCTCTGTTAAATGCTAACGCAGAGTAAATGCTGGGCAGGACCAAGTCCAGAGCAATGCATGTAACTGCCACAGTAAGAGGGTAGCTCCCAGGGGCTTTACAATGACAGGGAGATTTCTTTCATGGATTAGGGAGCTGGACTCTGTGGCTCCTGACTCTGGCTTCTCTTTGTGCCTGAAGTTGAGCCTGCATCAGACGTGGCTTTGTAATTTTCCAACAAAAGAGAAGACACATGACTTGGCATTTAGATTCGTCCTTTCCTGCTCCCTTACCACTCATGCCTGGTCTGGCCTCAAGTTACAAATTTGAGCTGTCTTCCCTGGATCTCTCTCACCCTCTCAGCTCCTCTGTGTGTCCTACCTCTTGCCTCCCTATGGAGGCCATTGTGGTGGGTTTCTGTGCTGAGGTTGAGGAGAGGGAAAGGGAAGCACCAAGAAGATTCCGCCCGAGGATGTGTAATCTACAAGCCAACCCTTGCAGAAAGAGCAAAGGGAAATTGGCAGGTCAAACAATGAGAGGGAAATTTGCCCAAGCTCCGTCTCCTTGGTTGGGTTTATCAGCCCTGCAAAATATGACCATGGAGGAAAAGTATGGCTTATAAGGAGTAACCGGAGGGAATTTTTTTGTGGTGATGGAGCAGTCTGCATCCTGAAGGGGTGATGCTTGTCTCTCACATGCTCCTCTGTACTTGACCCAAACTCTTGCCCTCTTAGATAAGGGCGTCAAAATCTGTGTCATGCTTTAATTTCCCTGAAGTTGTACGTGCATAATGCCACGGCTGAAAGTCAGGTGCAAAAAGCAGATCTGAGTCGGAAACCCAGCCTTCCCTGTTCCTGGCTGTGCAATCTTAGGCAGGTGACTTAACTGCTCTGAGTCCCAGTTTTTAATCTGTATAAAGTGCATCTAGACACCAGGCTTATTGCAAGGAGTTCGTGACTTACTAGGTCCGTGTTTTTCAAACTTTTTTTTTCTTTTAAATCTCAAGGCACACTTGAATCTATAGTTAAACTTCCCCAGAACACTTAAATTATATTGATAAAAAAAGTAAAAATAATAAGGAATATACTTACTATATTTTGAACTTCTTTCAAAAATAATCGAATTGATGATCTTTAAAAGTTTGTACGGCATACCTAAGATCCTCTCATGGCTGCGGCACACTGGTTGAAAATCGCTGTGCTAGAAATATGGCGCCTGGTGCCTGGACAACTCTCAAAGAGCATTAGTGCTGACTGCCCGGATGCGCTCTCTGCCTTACACACCTCTCACCCAGGCCACCGTCATTTCATTTCTCCTTTGAGTGGGAGTGAGATGGTGACTCATGCTCCTTCTTCCACTGAAATAGGGCAGCTGGCCTGACTTCCTGGTACTTGATGTCCCTGTGCTCTGATCCTGCCGGGAGCCCATTCCCGTCCCACTATGGGGCAGGCAGCTTCTTTCTTGGCCTGTTTGTTCTTTCCTGTTTGCCGAGAGCTGAGGTCATTAGTTTAATGCAAACTCCCAGACATCAGGGGCTGTGTCTCTGCAACTCGCTTTGTGTTTATAGTCCACGGACGCCTCAGTGTTTAGTGAGGATGGCCTGTTACAAAGGAGAGCTGAGTCAAGAATGCTCAGGGTTTGGGCCATCTTTCTTGCACAAACAGATACGTAGCACATCGTGTAGGAGTGATGCCGAGGTGGCTGGGATAAGTGTCAATCTTGTTGATTTACTTACATAACCCAGGCTCTTTGTGGTCAGGGACAATGTCTTGACCTCTGTTACAAAAATCAGGGCTTAACACAGTGTTAAGAAATTAAAAAAAAATTCTTGTTCATTTGAGAATTCTTTTTGAGCTACCTAGCATAGGCTAGGCTCTATGCTAGCCACTGGGAACACAGCAACGAAAAAAAAAACCAGTCAATTATTTGGGGATAACAGATGAATAAATGAGTAATTAAATTCCAAGTGGCAAGTTCTGGATTGCAAGGCTGGTGGGACCGTGGAGAACAGATGGGTCAGCTCTCCCTGGAGGAGCAGAAGCCTTTGAGTTGAGTCTGGATGGAGTCTCTTATGCAGAGAACGGGAACAAGGGTGTTCTTAGCAGAGGGAACACACGCATAGAGGAACAGAGGTAAGAAAGACCCTCGTGCTTTGGGGAACAGAAAATGCCTTGTGACCAGAGCTCAAAGGATGAGTCAGCAAATGAATCTGGAAGGAAAATTTGAAAGCAATGCCATGAGTGGTCTGGCAGAATGCACCTGCAATGTCCAGGTTAGACTCATCTTCCCTAAAGGCTGCTGTGGGTGCAGAAGGGAGGAAGATTGGGGCAGGTGGACAGATCCTTCTCTGACCTTCCTGGTGGGCATGGTAGGGAATCTCAGAGCCAGAAACCTTTCAGCCCATTCAGTGGTGTGCTGGCACATCGACTTTCTGGACAATAAAGACCCTGTGCGTCTGTGGTCTTGCCAATGTCCATGGTGTAACTATTCACACTATGGCTGATGTCAGGCTACCAACATGATGTCACTGGATACACAAGTGGGGAAGGGGTGTGCACCCACTTGGTGAACCTGGTGGATAATATCAGAGCCCAAACACCTGCTCCTTACAGAGCTTTTGTAAGGGTCCACCGGAATAATGTGAGAAAGGGCTTTGGAAATTATAACCCAGATGTGACATGGTCATCCGCAGTAGGTTCACCAGCGTTCAATCCACTCCCCCACCCCCAACATCACATAGCATTTCTCTGGATGGATTTCTCCCTCCCAGCCATGTGGTTTGGGTGGGGCTGCCCAGCACCCAACTAGTGCAAGCCAGTGAGCAGCTCTCCCCCATCCCACCTCCTCCAAGATCACAGTCATTGTCTCAGGAATGAATAATGAACCAACTGGAGCCTGTAAAATGCAAGAAGATATTTTTCTGGTTTTTTGACGAAGGCAGGCTTGCTTTCCCTGTGAGGGAGATGCCAGAGGAACCCCTCTTTCCTGCTCAGCATGGGGAGAAGGAGGTGGCAATTGTGTGGCTAACGGGAAGGAAGCTCTCAGAGCATCAGAGGGCCTGACATCCAAAGGTGTACAGATGCCATCCAAATCTAACACTTTCCAAGACAGAATGGAGAGATGGAGAAAAACTGTGTCCTTGTTTTAGCTGCTGAGCCTTTGTTTGAAATTGTCTGATCTGACGTGGGATTTTGGGTTACACGATCCAATAAGCCAATGTGAATTGGGTTTTTGTTCTTTTTAGTGGCTGTATGAGTCTCACTCTCATTGACACTCCCAGAACCACCATCGGGCACCTGATTTATGACCTGGCCAACTCTGAGTGTGTGGTGTGTTTACGAGGAGACCAAGTGTCCATAACCTCCGGGAGATTCTAGTCCATGTAGTTTCTTCCCCATGTTATTGAGCAGAAAGGGCTGTGAATACACCCCCTGGGGACTCCAGACAATGACTGTTGGGTTTCAACTTCATTGTGATCAGTACAAATCTGGACTAGCGTCTACTACATGTTCAGTTTTCTCCGAAGGGTTGGAAGTACAGCAGAGAACAAAATCTACCTTCGTGAAGTGGACCTACTGTTCCACCTGCTTCTCAGGTGGGCTTCAGGCAACCACTTGAGTGAGGTAAGCAGAGGAAATCAGATTACTCTCCTCTGCAGAAGAGGAAAGAAAGGGGCAGAGGAGAAAAGTGACTTATCTGAGGTCTGCAGCTTGGGTGTGACACAGCAGGGTGCACC
>NW_003852433.1:12340532-12342865 GCF_000181295.1 Otolemur garnettii
CCCCCCCCCCAAACCCTGGGTCCACCCTCCATCTGTCTTTGTCCTCTGCCCAGGAAGATGGCTTGGGCGGACTGCACCTAATGAATTCCCTTGGCCTCTGGCTTCTGGCTGGGCTTGACCAAGGGTCTCCCTGGGGGACACAGGGTGGAGGGGATTATGCTGTATCACTCTTTAGCTCTCTCCCCTCTGGGTGACCTTGGTCTAGCTGTGTCCTTGGACTCAAAGTCACTTCTTTTCTCTAGGAAGCCTTTTCCATAACAGCCGTCTTTCTCTGGGTTTTGGTAGAAACCCCTAATTCTCCCTTTCAAGTCCTAGAGGTGGGAACAGCTCTAAGTGGGACTGGGTACTTCACTGTGGCTCCCTCAACCTTTCCCACACCTTTAAAAATAGCCCTTTAATTAACCCTATGTAGTGGATTGAAGGCTGGCCTCAAAAAGAAGTGTTGGCGTCCTGTTCCCTGAAACCTAAGAATGTGACCTTATCTGGAAGAAGAGTCTTTGCAGATATAACTAAGGACCTTGAGATAAGATCACCCTAGCATAGCTAGGTGGCCCTAAATCCTACAACAAGTGTCCTTATGAGAGACACAGGAGAAGAGGGAGCGCCACGGAAGGCAGATGCAGGGGCTGGAGTAAGGTAGCCCAAGGTCCCCAGAAGCTGGGAGAGGGAGGGAAAGATTTCCCCTTGGAGCCTCTGGAGAGACTGTGACCCTGTTGGCAACTTGATTTTAGACTTCTGGTCTCCTCGACTGTGAGGAAATACATTTCTGTGGTTTTAAGCCACTTAGTTTGTGGTAATTTGTTGTAACAGCCTTAGAAAACTAACATACTCTTATTGAGTTATTCTAATTTGACGATACCATTTCCTGCTGGAAATCTTATAGTTTACTTAAAATACAAACAGGTTTGGAGGTGTCATGTGGGACTGGGATGAGGACCAGAATGGTAAAGCACATGTGAGGTTCCGCTTATGATCCCTCCTTCCCAGGGGAGGCTGACCTTTCAGGCCAAGACCTGTAGCCCAGCCATTTGTCAGGAAGTGTGCAATGAGCATGCACTGGGTGAGAGTTTGTGTCCTCATAGCTCGTGCCATAGCATGACGGGACATCATAACAACTGAAGAGAAGCACAAAGTGGGCGATGGTTTTGGTAATCTAAGGTTGAGCCATAAACTGTCCCCAAACTTTGGGACCTAAAAGAGTAGCAATCTTCAAACAACAACCACAGCTGTGTTGCTCACAAATCGGCAGCACAGGCTGAGCTCAGCGCGGAAGACTCCTCTCTGTTCCTCATAGCATTGGTTGGGGTGGCTACACTCAGGGCTGGAGGATCCACTTCTAAAGCAGCCTCTTCAGATAGCCCCCAGGTTGGTGCTTGCTGTCAGCTGGGAGCAAGCTGGGGCTGTTGGCTGGGAGGCCTGGGTTCACCTCCACACAGGGCTTCCCAAGTGTCCTGGGCTTCCCTCACAGCATGGAGTCTAGTTCCAGCGGCAAGTGTTCCAAGAGAAATCATCGGAAAAGTTGTGGCTTCCTCCCCCAGCATTGGAGGACACGCAGGGTCACTTCTGCTGTTTACTCTTCATGGGGACAGTGACAAAGACCCTCTCAGGTTTAAGGGTAGGGGAAATACACCACAACTTAGAAATTTTCAGACACATCTGAAAACCACTTAGGACTTACCAATCTTGGTTTGTGGCATCAAGGGAGGCTTCCTTACAGACACATTGCTTAGGCAGAGGTCTGAAGATGGGAAGGAGTTACCCAGGGAAGGTCAGGGAAGGTCATCTGCCACATGATCATGTGACAAGGTCACTAAGATGGGTGACAACACAAGTGTTGCAGGCATGGAAGGGAATGCGGTGTGACTGAGGTGGGCAGCAAGAGAAAACAGGCAGGAAATTAGAATGAACTTGTTGGTTGGGCATGGTGACTCACGCCTGTAATCCCAGTACTCTGGGAGACCAAGGCAGGTGGTTACTTGAGTTCAGGAGTTTGAGACCAGCTTGAGCAAGAGTAAGACCCTTCTCTACTAAAAATAGAAAAGCTAGCTGGCTGTAGTGGTGGGCACTGTAGTCCCAGCTGCTCAGGAGACTGAGGCAAGAGGATCACTTGAACCCAAGATTTTGAGGTTGCTATGAGATATGATGCCATGGAACTCTGCCCAAGGTGACAGAGTGAGACACTGTCTCAAAAAACAAATAAACAAACAAACAAACAAAAAAACAAGAATGAAGAGGTTGACTTTGACAGGTTCTCATCAGACTTTGAGGATTGCATTAAGGGATTGCATAAAGGTTAAGACCTTTATCCTGGGTGTGAAGGGAGGTCACAAAAC
>NW_003852433.1:12342992-12345585 GCF_000181295.1 Otolemur garnettii
GAGGGCGGTGCATGGGGATAACCAGAAATGCATGGATTAGACATGATGGGCACACAGAGTTAGTAGGAGCTGATTCTGTGGTGGTTCCACTTGGTCAAGAACCACTTGGATGATTTGATTGAATTGTGAATCTCAGTTCTTACTCCCCTGAAGTGATATCCACAGCTCTGCCATGGGCTCATGGTTGGTGGAGGTTCCGCCTTGACTATTGATTCTAATATTGGCCTAGTGATTTGTTTAGGCCAAGGGGCTGCTAGTTGATGAGATGTGAGCAGAGGCTCGGAACATGCTGGCGTGCTTGGCCTTATTCTCTTGCACTCTGGGGCCTGCTGTGGAAGAATGGGCCCAGGTAGCCACTGCTGTACTTATAAAAACTGTGTAGTCTTGGATCGATGATATCATGGCAAAGTGCTAGACAGGAAAATATATGTATTAATTCAACATTTCAATCCTTAAGCCATGAATTGCAGAGAGCAAGAAGCAGTGTAGGATAGTAACAGTGCTTGTATCTAGGAAGGAATGATAGAGCTGAGCTCTGAAATGTGACATGTTGGGCAGGCCACATTACCTGGGGACTGGCTGCTGCTACGGGGAGGATGAGGACAGACACTTTAAACAGATCTGAACTTGCAGGCTGGAGCCCAGAGTCACAGTCTGGAGCTTGAAGTTCATTCCAGCTCAGCTAGTTATCCTCGACTCACAGGTCTGTGAACTTGAGAAACATTGTCCTTATACTGAATTGTGGGATAGTTTGTTACGCGGCATCATTGTGGTATTGGTGACTGATGCAGGTGGCTTGGGTCCCTTGGGCAATGGTTCTCATATGTAGCACTGTTAGATTGCCATCCCTCGGGTGTTTGCTAAAACAGTTAACCCTCCCGTTCTGACTTTGCAATTATGTGCCTGTTCATGAACTTCATGCATGAAGTTCTAGAGACTTGACTTTCCTATTTCTTTTCCTGATAACCTGTGTTCTCTGTGGCAGCTGGGGCTTGTGAGCACGTAATGGGAAGCAAGACCTATGGGACAAGGAATTAGAGCAGCGGGACGTCCCTCTCCCCACCACCTCTCACCCCACTTTTCTGCTCCCTGTTAAGCCAAGTGATTTAGGATACCTCAGAGCTTGGAGTGACTCAAAATTTATTTGGGGGAAAGACACACAGAGGGTGACATGTGGAAGAAGTTACTTATCCTAACCAGTCATCCAAGGTAATGATGTCATTGAAATGGAGGAAGACAGAAGCCCGCCGAATCAGCACGGGACATTTCCTCTAGGAAACAGCGTGCCCTGATGTATTGAGTGTTTGACTGTGTTCGGCACGAACACAACTTAGCTTTTCTTTTTATGAAAGCAATAAGCATTTATAAAATTCCACCCCGTTCACCCTTCACCTAACTTATAAGCCCTTTTTAGCTATAACCTTCTTATGACCCTCAGCTTATATAGACCCAAGTCATTTAAGACTCAATCCAAAGTGAAACACGTTTCAGCCGTAGTAAAATTAATTCCCTCGATCTTCATTGGCTGGGACCTCATGGGGGAACCTGTGGTTTAAGGAGAGGCTGGGGAAAAGGAAAAGAAAGAGAGTTTTGTGAACAGAAAAGAGGCTTCTAACAGGAAAGATATTTTTAAAGCTGAATTTGGGTACCGCTCAGTTTGGAAGGAATTTGTTATAATGGCAATATATAAATCTTTGAATGGTCTCATAAATCATAGCTTCCTGCCCAGCCAATGAGAAGCCACGAAGACCTGGCTCTTTGGAGCACTCAGTCGTTACTAGAAAGATCCTGTGTGGCTCCTTGGAAGTGGAATCGGAAAATCTGGCTGCATTTGGGGGAGAGGGGGAGTGCGGAATGTCTTGAATTACTTCTCAAACATTTTACATTTGGTAAAACCCAAGACATGGCTTTTCCCGTCCCATTTCCCTTCTCCCCCACCCCCAATAATTATTAAACCCATGTGTACATCAAGAGAGGCTTAATCCATGTGTTTCTGATTCATTTACACTTAACTCATCAAAATATTGTTTTTATAGGGCTGTTTGTTGTCCAAAAAGCCTTTTCCCTTAAGCTTGAAAGCTTAGCTTGCAGAAGCAGGAAGCTGCCTTTTGCCAAGAGTAAACGGGTGAGAAGTCCAAGGGGCTCAGGTTTTGAAGTATGTGCAGCGAATGTTCAAACAGGTCCTGAGCAGAGCCAAATCTACTTTCCTATCTCCAAGAAATGTCGAGAGAGCCATGGGCGGAGGTTTCAGGGAACCTCATCTTGTCCCAAACCGCATGAGGTTTGCATTCCAGCCAGAAGCATGGCCAGAACAATTAGAATAGAAAACCCAGGTACGGACGGTGACCTTGGGAAAGGAGAGAATGGTCTCAGCAGTGAGCAAAGTCACGAAGGGCACTGACTTCAGCCTTCTCTGACTCACTTTGCTGCCTGATGAAGGAGGCACAGTCCTTAACCTCTATTTTGCAGAGGGAGAAACTGAGTCACAGAGAATGTGCATGACATGACCAAAGTTATTCATCTAGGAAGCTGTGGAGCTGGGATTCAAACCTAGTTTGTTTGCCCCTGAAGCCTGAGCCAGTCAGCATCCTAC
>NW_003852433.1:12345882-12358848 GCF_000181295.1 Otolemur garnettii
TATGACTATATTTGGAAACAAGAGGTCACAGAGGTAATTAGTTAAGATAAGGACATAGTGGATTGGAGTACGGCGGGCTTCAAATCCAATAGGACTGGTGTCCTGATAAAAAGAGGGTGTTTGGAGACAGACAGGCACACAGGGAGAAGGACGTGGGAAGAACAAAGGTGGTGTTTCTACAGGGGATGAGGGCGGGGTGTCTATAAGCCAAGGAAGGCCTGAGAGTGCCAGCAAGCACAGGGCAGATCCTTGACTAGCACCGTCACGGGGAGCACGGCCCTGCTGACCCCTCGGTCTTGGCCTTCCAGCTTCCAGAACCATGAGACAGCTCTGGAACTGTGTTTTAATCACTCCATTTGTGGCACACTGTTACAGCAGCCCTGGCACAATAACAGAGGTGGGAGGGTGTCAGTTAGGTGAAGGGGGACGGAGGAGAAGGAAGGAGGGACTAGGAAGAGAAACCTTGGAAGAAAAGCTACAGTGGCAAAAACCCAGGGGAGGAGGGGGCTTGACACATTCCGGGAAGAGGAAGAAGAACCAGGAAGGGAGGGGAAAGTGAGGCAGGTGGGACCGGATCCTTGGTCTTCTAACACACGCTGCTGCATTTACATAAAGGCCAGTGCTGCTCAGCCTCTCTGAGATGTGGCCGTGTGCTCAGCACCCACATTGTTTGCAGAAAGCGCTGTTAGTGCTGGTCCAGGAGAACGAAGAAGCAGAAGGCATCATCTCTACTTTGCTTTTAGATAGCAAAAAAGCTCTAGGCACCTGGATTTCACAAACCAATAAGAACGGTAAAAAAATACATCAAGAGAATGAAAAGGCAATTCACGGAACTGGAGGAAATATCTGCAAGGTGCAGAGTCCTCCAAATCAGAAAAGAGAGAGAGAAAGAACAACACAGTAGAAAAATAAATCAGAGATTTGAACAGGCATTTTCCAAAGGAGAAGAAAATTCAAATGGTCAAAAAATTAATGCAGACGTGCTCAACCTCATTAGAAGGCAGAGAAAGGCCTGCTAAAGTCACAGGGAGATACCACCCACATCCACCAGAATGGTACAAAAGATGGACCAAAGCTTGCTGTGGACACCCTCCAGAGTGTCTGGGATAAACAAGACCATCGGTACTGAGTGTTGGGCGACACTGGGAGGCAACTCTTGTAACAGTTGGCCAGAGTGTCATTAGCAAAACCTCTTTGGAAAGCAGTTTGCTGTTATTCACTAAAGATAATGAAAGGTGTAAGTGGTGGCACCCGGAGGGGTGACCCTGGCGGAGATATTCAGGTCAGGTGTTTTGAATGGGGAGGATGACCCACCTGGGCAGTGTGAAGGCAGCATGTGTGGCTGGGGGCAGTTAGAGACCTCTGTTTTATGTGGCCATAGAGGGCAGATAAATTCTACAGCTTGCCCAGAAAGTTTAGTGCAAAGTTCTTGGGCCCTGGGGCTAGCCAGATCCTTTGTGTCTTAGGAGGAGATGAGGAGGAGGGGAAAGGGTTCACATGTGGTTCTGTTAGGCACTCCCAACACAGAAGGTGGCCATGTAAGATGCTATCACAACCAGTTCTTGTTTTCAAGAACAAAAGTGGGATCTGTTAACTGGTTCAAAGGGTGTTGATTAAAACGCTTCTGGGCCATATGTTAACCTAACTAGGACATTCATAGCTATGATACAGCAGTTCCACACCCGGCTGGAATGTACCTACCTGTGTAGATCCAACAGAGATGTATGCACAGGTACAAACTGTTCCCAGCACTGCCATGTGTGATGACAACTGGAGCACCCATTATACCTTGCGGCAGTGTGTGTCACCAAAAATAAACAAATTTGTGCTAAATGGATGAATGTCAGAAATATGGTGAACAAAGAAAAGGACAGATATGAAAAATACATAACTCATAATTCCATTGAGAAAAACCCTATTGTGCTAGAAATCAGGGTGGTGTTTTCCTTTGGGCAGGACATAGTTGAGGGCGAGGGGAGGGGTTTCCAGAAGGGTTTCTGGGATCCTGGGAATAATTTATTTTTTGACCTAGATTGTGGTTAGACAGGCACTAATTTTGTGATAAATCAGTTGTCCTACTACGTTTTGTGCTCTTTCCTGTACACATGCTATATTTCACTATTAAAAATCAACACCAAAAAATATCTTGTGGGCTTATCATAGAGTTTTTAGGTTTTTAGGTTTTTATTTCACCTATTTAGTAAATTTAAAAGAACAATGGTTACTTTCCTTTAAAACCATCATTTCGTAGAAGATGAAAAGTTCAACATCAAAGTAGAAGGGGCAAAATTTCAAGATTAAGAACAGATCTATGCATCAAATACATTGTGCATTTTGAAAAACTTACTAGGCTGATGATGTAACTTTGATCATTTCACAGAGAACTGGCAAAAACGTCACCACAGATCCACTTTTCGAAACCCTGGGTTTAGTGGGGTCCGTTCCCAGCCTTCCCATTACATACACAGGGTTTCCAAAGTCTGTTTATTGGAACTAAAGACGTCTTATGAAATAAGTTAGGGAAGTGCTGAGATTAAACAAGGTCCAACAGATTTTCTTACTGCAGGACTAATCTGTATTAGTGTGCATTGTGACTCTCTAGGAAATGGATAAAGAAAGATGCAGTATTTCTCAACCTTGCTTGCTAACAGGACTACGTTTCCTTTGAACCATATCTAGGAACAAGAGGTCAAAGGAACACTTTTTAGGGACTCTTAGTCTGTAGTGTTAGCAAACTAAGGTCTCTGGTCTGGACATCTGTTTTCATAAAGTTTTATTGGAATATAGTTCTGCCTGTTATGTCTATTATCTGTGATAATAACGGAATTAAGACCACCATATGTAGTCCACAGAGTCTAAAATATTTACTATCTGGACCTTTATAGACAAACTTTGTTGATTCCAGGTCTAGAGACCAAAGTTTTTTTTTTTTAAAGCAACCTCCAGCTCTTGGGCTTTGGCGATTCTCTTGCCTCAGCCTCCAGAGTAGCTGAGACTATAGGCGCCCGTCACAATGCCCAGCTATTTTTTTGTTGCAGTTTGGCCAGGGCCAGGTTTGAACCTCCTGCCCTCAATATATAGGGCCAGTGCCCTACTCACTGAGCCACAGGCACTGCCTGAGACCAAAGTTTTAACTCTTTTCTTTTAGAGTTCAAAAATTTTTCGAATTTGACCCAACCTGACCTGATTTTCAGTGTTATCTTTATCAGTGTCCTGTGTATGAAAAATGTTCTTAAGTCTCACACATTCAGTGAAACCCTTCTGCTCATTGCCTTTCCTGAGGTCACCCTCTTTGGCTGTCATGGAGCTCCTCTTCATTCCTGTCCCTCTTCCATTCCACAAGTACCTTCCCTAAATCCCCAACTTCATTTAGCTCAGGATTTTGGCTTCCTGGATCTCACATCGCTTTTCCTGTGAACTTTTTTAATGGCAGTTGCTGCATATGGATTCTGTATTGTCTAAGGTTAGGTGGATTGGAACAGAAATCCCCAATTTTGCTTGCATAAACAAGCTAGATATTGATTCCTGTCTCTTACAGGTTTGGAAGTGAGCACTTAAGATCAAGTTCACTGCTTTGCTATGCTTGGTCTCAGCTTCCAAAGTTACCTTATGGCCCAGGATGGCTGCTATGGCTCAAGCCATCATACCCTTATTCCAGCCAGCAAAAAAAAAGCAAAGCCATTTTTGTCAAATCACTTTTGCCAGAACTCAGAACCTAATTACTTTATCATAATTAGCTGTAAGGGAAGCTGAGAAATGTGGGGCTCCCTGCTCCTCCACCAGGAATCATGTACCTAGGGAAGAAGAGGCAGCCAGGCTAGTCAAGGGATGAGTGAAGATGAACTGGCCTCTCCCCAGAAAATAGAAGTCTTGAGTAAAGTGATGCGAAGACTGGAAATGGTCGGATTCTTCCAGAAATGTTTGTTTTGATCAGCGTTGGCATCTGTTGCTTACAACTGAGACAATCCTAATGTATATCCTCGTATGGTCAGGGCTTAAAACTGAATGGATGGAATTAATCAATATGGATCATAGACTCCTCCTCTTGCCAGCCTCAGAACACGATCCTGTTTGAGCTGGATCAAGACACAGATGATTCACGCAACAGGAGGCACCAAGGAGGAGGGACCCATTGAGCTTATGGGGTTTTAGTTGTCACAACACTGCACCTCTCAGCCTCAGAGGGTTTCATGTTTGACTTACTTGTCAGATTCATAAATCTGAGATGGAAGATGTATCGAAAAGCAAAACAAAATAATCGTTCGCTTTCTGAATGTGCATACCAAATATTTCCCTGCGATGGATCATTTATCACTGGATACTCATTGGTCGAGATCTTGTGAGTTTGTCCTCTGCCCATGGTGGCATGTTTATTTCTAGACCAACAAAGTCACCTTTAAAAGTGAGACCATTAAGCAAACCTGTTAAAAAATTAAACTCAGAGGGGCACCTTGCTACCTTACCCTATCCTAATGTTAGGAATGTCTCAGTGATTTTTCCTGTCTGATTTTATCCACCACCAAGGTCTCTTCATCTTAGGCTCTTGTGAAATTTAGGCAAATGCCAACAAGGGCATCCTCTGTTTAAAAAAATTTGTTGTAAGTTGGTTGACAGGAATGGGTAGGCATTTTACCACAGAAACATTGTTATGCCTGTGCAGAGGGGTGTGCAGAGAAGGAGCCAATTTTTTTTTTTTTTTGAGACAGAGTTTCACTACATTGCCCTTGGTAGAGTGCTGTGGCATCACTGCTCACAGCAACCTCTAACTCTTGGGTGTAAGCAATTCCCTCACCTCAGCCTCCCAAGTAGCTGGGACTACATGAGCCCACCACAATGCCTGGCTACTTTGTTGCAGTTGTCACTGTTGGTTAGCTGGCCCAGGTGCTGGGTTTGAACCCACTAACTTCGGTGTATATGGCTGACACTGCAACTACGGTGCCAGGATCCCATTTTTGTTAACATACCACACGCATGTGCATACTCACATGTGTACTCTCATGTATCTGGGGCTATATAAAGATATATATATAAAAAGCAGAAGAAAATACACCAGCTTGCTAATGTAGGTATCTTTGCATAACAGGATAATGAGCAATTTCTCTTTCTACCTGTTATTTACTTGGACAAATTTTTCCCTTCAATGAACATAATTGATTATATAATTAATCCTTAAGTAATTATATACCCATGAAAAGAGAGAATATATTATTGAGGCTAGTGCATGCCTCAAGACAGTACTGTTCTAATAGTTTAATTGCTGTGGCTTTAGAAAGCTAATCAGCACAAACTTAATGCTGATTCTGTAAGTAAGCACTTATTTAAAAAATGGTTTCTTAGTGTGGCACTAGGCTGGGAGCTATATGCATGCAGGCACTGTGTTTGCTTGGGCATGGAATCTTCAGTGTTAAGCAAGTAGTAAAGGGAAGGATGGCAGGTGGGGTGGGAGGGAGAAGCGATGGGGTGGGGTGGACAGAACTTCAGAAGACCCAGAGTCAATATTTCAAGCTTTCTACCAGAGCTGTCTTGACCAAGTTATGTGACCTTGGGAAAGTCATTTACTACTTAAGCCTTGTTTTTTTTTTTTTTCCATCTGTAAAATGAGAAGCTAGGACAATATTGGTCTAGATCAGAAATTGGTAAACTGTGGCCCATGGGCCAAATCTGGCCCACTACTTGTTTTTGTCAATAAAGATTTATTGGAACTACCCATGTTCATTTGCTTATACCACACATATCATCTATGTTTTCTTTCACACTACAATGACAGGGTTGAATACTTGCCACAGAGATCTTATGATTTACAACATCAAAAATACTTACTGTCTGGCCCTTTACAAAAAAAGTTGCTGACCCCTGGTTCCAGATGACCCTCAATTGAATCTGCAGTGCTTAGGATGTGTTTTTCCACTCCTGTGGCTTTGGGGGTGAGGTTTGCCTATTTTTCCCTGATCTCCATCCCACCCAGAGAGGTGGAAGAGGTGGTGGGGGGGACCCTTTGAACTCCCGTGAGCCACCCTCATGCGTGGTTCATCTCCCTACTCTCCCAATCTGGTGTCAGAGAGGAAGGGGCAGAATCAACTGATCTGAGAGGATGAACTTGAGGGGTGGGGATGAAAAAAAAAATCCACCCTTAGGATAACACTCTAAAGTTAGAAAATTGCCTGAGTAATTGATCGCACTGTCAGCACCTTCCAACAATCTGTAGACAGAGACTCAGGCCCTTCCTGTCCGGTCTCTTATGCCAGCTTATGGACGTTTCTGAACAGTGTCCTTCATTGATTCCTGGAAACATTTTTCCTTCCTGTGCAAAATAATCATAATCATTTTCGTGAAGATGCCCAGGCAAGGGAGCCTACCCTGCATTTGTGTGTGCTTTTCCCTCTGAGGCTATCCTGCTTCTGTTGCGCTCCTGAATTATAGATTACACCCTTCGCGGTGCCTCATTTAATTTGACCCATGAAGGCTGAAACCATTTCAACTGACCCTGCACTTTTCCCACTTAGGGCTTTGTTGGCAAAATAGCCTGAATTTTCTGGACAAATGACCCCTTGCTGCACCAGCTGAGTCTAATCAAATCTCAGAGCTTCCTCCCTACCAAAGATAACACTGATTCACAAGTACTGACAATATGATTCCTTGGGGAAGACAGACTCTGGGTCAGGAAGGCCTGGAGACCCTGAAGCGATGCACAGCCAGTGCTGGTAATCACCCTCCTTTCTGAAGCATTCTATGAGATCTTTACAAAGCGCTCTCCCTCCCGTTAAAGCACACGGGCTGTGACTCAGTGTGGGCTGGTTGGTCTTGGTTTTCCTTGGAGGAATCTGCCAGTATTTGACTCTCAGTTCTGGGATGAGCTGAACAAAAAATGAAGAGCAAGCATAGCAGAGTTTCTTCCCCTCCACGCCCTCCTGGCCAGCCGGTTTCAGAGCCAAGCCTTTCTCCTGGATCTTGTCTCCCGAGGCCCACGTAGACACTGCATCTCTCTGAGGCTATTGAAAGAAGATGGAAGGACTCAGAGACGAGGGGGAGAGAACGATGGAGTCATATTCTGCACATGGGTCCATACCTTTCAATGTCTTTTTGTCCAAGAATAAAATAAAATAATGGGTACAATTTTTTTTTTCCTAGAGAAAGGAGTCAGAACCTATCACATTCATGTGAATCTGTTGGGATTCTGCATTTCTAAAAAGCCCTGTCGCAGCCACAGCGGGTCTGAAGATCATTCTTTGAATAACCAGGTTAACATGGCAAGGTCTGAATAACATAGTGCCCAACTGTATAAATGTTGGCTTCTTTTTTCAAATATACTAAACTCTCAAAGACCCCTGACAGTGACAAGGGGTGGGATGTGGGGTTCAAACCCAAGGCTGCAGGGCCACCTTTCAGAATTCTGGAATAGCTATGCCAGTACTCTGGGCAGGAGAAGGTGGACATGGGACATGCCCAGACCTTCTGCTCAAGAGACAAGTAGTCACTGAGCATCCACTCTGCCCCTCACACCCAGGGATAATTAAGTTTTGGCTGAAGGGGCTTTGACACGACCTGTCAAGGGAGTTTGTACTTGACCCTCTGTCTGACATGCTCTTTCTCAAGGTTTTCCTGTTGGTTGGAGACAGCCCTATGAGAGCAAGCCTTGGGTGCCTTGTTCACGTTTGTGGGATACACAAATGTTGGTTGGCTGGATGGATGATCCAGAAGAAAGACGTGCTAAGCAACTTAACAGGGGCGATGTTTAAACTCCTTCCAGTACTGAATTTTGATCTCTCATATATAGCAGAATTTATAGGCTCTCTGCTAATACAGTAGACTCTCCATGGCTGATCACCTCCCTGCACTGACCACCTCCTTAGGCTGACCTAATCTTCATAGACCAGACATGCGCCACATGTATGTAACAGCACAGTAGGTCTAGTTCCTAATGTCGACCTCCTCTGCATGTTGACCAGTTTGTGACAGTCCCTTGGGTGGTCAACTTTCAGATGTTTTACTGTATGCTGATGGTGAATTATTTTTACTGGACGAATAAAAGCTGTTCCTCTAGAGACCTTTGTGGTACCACAGTATTAGCAAAGTCCCAGCTAATCTGTGTAATTGAAAGCCACAAAATCAGATACCCTTGGTGTGCTAGGCAGCTGGAGCTGCCTTGACAGAATGCCACAGCCTGGGTGAATTAACTAACAGGAATTTATTTTTCCACTGTTGTGGAGGTCGCAAGTCCCACATCAAGGTGCCAGCAGGACTGATCTCTGGTGAGGACTCATTCCTCCGTGTGCAGAGGGCACCTGCTTGCTGTGTCCTCACAGGGCCTCCCCTCTGTGTGTGAGGAGAGGGAGAGCACTCTCTGGTGTCTTCCCCTTTTATAAGGATACCATTCCTGTCGGGTCAGCACCCCACTGACCTTCTTCAACCTTAATCCCTCCTTAAAGACCCTGTCTCCATATGCAGTCAGTTAGGGCTTCAACAGATGAATTGAGAGAGGGCACAGTTCAGTCCATAACGCTGGATGTTAAGAGATTCTGACTTGCTCAGGTTGAATCAGGATGAGTGGGGCTTGTGATGAGAATCTGAGGAATCCGGTAGAGCTCCTCAGTTCCAGCTGGGGTCCACAGATGGCGCTTCCATGACTTCTGGCCACACGCTTACACTCACGGCTAGCAGCTCCTCCCCTCCCTCTCCTGCGACTATTCTCACCTGTTCCCTTAAAGGCTTCCTTGAGGTTGCGCTCCTGGGGTGGCTTGAGAGCAATGTAGAGTCCCACAGGACTCTTTCTGTTTTGCTCTTTGCTGCAGGCCCTGTGCTTTGTAGATGCCCAGTGATATTTTCTGGCTTCCAAGTGTGACATGCTGTTTGGAAGCTCCAGCGCCTTCATTTGCAAAATCAGCAAATATTCATCTATTGTTTATTATGTGTCAGGCACTTGCTAGGCTCTGGGGACACAGAGGAGAATAAGAAAGACTGGTGCCCTCCCTCCTGAAGTTGCATTCTGTGGGACGCTGGGGGTGAGTGTGATGCAACCCCATTGAACAAAACAAATAAATAAATTACAAAATAATTTTAGATAATGACAAGTGTGCCGAACAAAGTGAAATAGAATCATTGTAGAAGAAGTGGAGTGGGCAGACAGGGCTTGTGGAAGGGAGAAAAGAAGGGGGGAAGGGAGAAAAGGAGGGAGAGAGGGAGGAAGGAAGGGAGGAGAAGGAAGGACCAGAGGGAGGAAAACAGAAGGGAGGGAGGGAGGAAGGAAGGAATACAAGTTATATATAAGGCTTCCTATTAGTAATTGGCGTTTCCACTTTCAAGCAATCTCTTAGAATGTAGCACAATAATCAGACACACCCATTCATTTCAACAGTGTCGTGATGCTTGTAACATGTTTAAGCTTAAACATTAAAAAAAAATTAGCAGACAAGCAAAAATGTTAAATGTAAAGCTTGATAAAACTTCTGAAACTGAATGTGTCCAGATCGAATTGCAGGTCATCATCAAACACCTCAAAAACCTCCCTTATGGCAGCGTGACACCATCCTGACTTCTCTCCTGGATTTTGCTACCCTTGACCTTAGCCAAAAGGCTGAGAAGCGATTTTTTTTTTTTTGCTGGATTTTAAACTGCCGGGGCCAATCACATTATAGAGTGGAGTGCTAAAGCACATGACTTTCTGTTTGCAGAGCACAGTTTTGCAAGTACTGGCTCCCAAATGGTGACATTTCCCCCAAACACGTTGGGTTGGCTTAGTCCCAGCAAACTTGTTAAAGTGGTCCTAAGGCTGGCTTCACAGGCCCTGCTTTCTCTTTCTGGTCTTTAACAACAGGCTTTGACAGATAAGGAATTCCAAAGATACTCCTGAATGCCGGATGCCTCAGCACCAAGTGTAAACCTCTCCACACCCAGGGTTGTGTGAGCATCAGACGCTGATGGTCTTTTGACTTTAGTCCATTTCCTTCTCCGTGTTTCGATTTTATTTTTTAATCCTGATTCAACGCTGCTCTTCCAAGCGATAGATGCAGAAAGTTTTCCACACCTAATTCCCCACCTGTCCAGAATCTAGGAAAAATTCTTCAGTGCATGATAGCAAAAGACACACGAGTGGCTGGTTTCCGGAAAGGGCTGAAACTGTGTTTCCTGAAGTCTGCTTTCTTCCCCAAGCGGAGCTCTGGCCCTACCCTCAATTCTTAGCCAGAAACCTCAGGGTTAATCTTCCTAAATGACAATTAACAGGTGGGACATCTTGAAATCCCGGTGGCAAGACCTCTGGGTCTATAAATCTGCAATGGGACCAACAGCTCTGAATTCTTAATCAAGCCTGTTTCCTTTATTAATCTCTAAGACCGGCAGTGATTTATAGGCAGGGCTTCCATTTGGTCCAGAAAATGAAATTCATTTCACAAACCCATAAGTGTGGTCCAAATCAATTGGCCACGATACTTTCCTATTTCATGCTCTGTGTCACACTGATCTTTTAACTTGATTGTTCTATTACCAAGTATTCACTTAAAAGCCTCTGCTGGGTTTCTGTGCCTCACGAAAATAATATTAGCCCCAGCACCACGATCATTACTGATACCGAGATTGGGCTTTTAGAGGACTGCAATTAGGAGGGGAAGGTGGGTAGGTGGAGAAGAGGGGGAGGCAATGAAGCCTGAATCATAGGGTGCCAAGGTCCCAAATGATGGCAAACCGAGTGATCACGGGAGCTTGTTGAGAGCACTACCCAAAACTGTATCTGTAACAGCACTGCCAAACAGTATCTCTGGGCATGGGGAAGTGATACCTTGAGAACCCTATAGCTGAAGCTAAAGATTCCAGGCAGACAGGGAGCATCTTCCTTAGTCACAACAAGACCAGCTTGCTTGCCCCTCCAGCAAATGTTTGCTGAGCACCTGTTATGTGCCAGGGTCCCCGGCAGGCATTTGGGATACAAACAGACAAGAATCTCTAGCTTTGTGGGCACGGCAACCATGGAATTGACTGTGAAGAGAATGATCACGATTTTTATTAATAACCCTCATTGAAAATGCACTAGAGTTTCTTAGTCTTCTCCATAGTCAGAAGAAATGATGCCTGCATCTGCTGCCCTCTTCAGAGATGAGGAAATTGGGACTAAAAAGGTTAAATTACCTAAGGTCACTGCTGATAAGAAGTAGATCAGGAATTTGAACCCAGAGCTGCTGAAACCCCCAGATGCAGCCTGCTATAAACTGTATATCTCCGGCTGCTTCAGGGTGTAAGGTGAGGACAGCATACAACCCAACATGTCACCAAGTCTCTGTTCAAACAACTAGGTATTGAGTACCTATTATACTTTGGGCAGACCCCTTTCTGGAAGGTAGAGACAGAGGGTGAATGAGACACCATGTCCAGCAGATGAGAGAGACACGTGTGATCAGAGCAGCGATGGGGTTATGAGGTTAAAGACAGGATGCTGGGGGCGCATGTGGCTGGGACTCGCAAGCATGCAGCATGCACAGTGCAGAATTGCACCTGTGGGAGCGCCTGGGTTCTCACCCTGACTGGGGGTGAATGGGGCCTTGGTCTGGGGGGAGAAGATGCTGGAGACACAAGGCCAGGCCAGGCCACTAAGAGCCTTGTCAGTGTTCTCATGAGTCTGCACCTCTGAGATTATCAGATTTAAATTTCAGATAGAGGCTTCCCACTGCAATGCACTTGGGAAAATGAGTTTAGGTCAAGAGAGGGGCCCATTGAGCTAGGTCAGAGGTGATGGATGGAGACACCCTCAAAGGTTATCTCAGTAACCCCAGCTATGTGCCTGTCCACATGCTGGGAAAGTTCTGGACACTCCTCTTCAGAGAAATGGTGCTGTGCTTCCACTCAGGCAGGGGCACTAGGCGTCTGAGAAGAGTTAGTTACACTTTGGAGTAGATCCCCGGTGTCAGGAGTCAAGATGAGGCAGGTGGCTGGCCTGCCGGTTGTCAATACTGATCAGGCCTGGAGCCTTGTCAGCTGTCTTAATAATACTCAGATAATTTGGACTCACAGACCGTGCATTAGCCAGGCAATGGCCCCCTTCGTTTTGGGCAAGAGTCCACAAGTGAGGAACACACAGTATCTGTGGGCAGATATGTTGGATTCGGGGTATTCTTTTTGTTTTTGCTGATATCAAGAGGGAGCAAAGAACTGCTTAGGCATTAGAACAGTGTTAGTCCTGCTAATGGGTGCCACCTGGTGACCTTTTGGTGATAATGGTGTCAGACACATGATAAAGACTTGTGATGGCAGGAAACACCCTATGTTGACAGAGCAATTTTCTCAGCAGGGGTTCAAAGTGCAAATTGCTTGTGTTAATATGGAAATCCTCATAACAGCTCTCAGGAAGGTGAGAGTATGTCTGTGTGAGCCTGGATGTCACTGCGGGCTGCTGGGGCACACAACATTATTTTCATTATCACCATCCGTGCCAGCATATTCACCATCATCTTCCTCATCCTTCTTCCACTTCTTGGAGTATTCTCAAGGCCAGTCGGTGCTGACCACTTCCCATGTTAATGGCCTTAGAGTGGCGACTATGGGATCTGGCACCTTGCTTTTTCTCAGTCCACCTCTTGGTCACTCTTCTGTAGCCACAGTGGCTTCCTTGCTGCAAGTGACTATCCCAGATAATACATTTCTACCTCAGGGCCTTTGCACTGGCTGTTCTCTCTGGGACACTCTTCCCTACCTCCTCACTTCCTCACTTACCTTTAATTCTCTGCTTGTATATCACCTTCTTGGCAAGACTCACCTTGATCACCCTCCTATTTAATGATGAAACTTTCCTCTCCCCCATATTCTCTCCTGATTGCTACTACTTTGTTTTAATCCCTCACAATAACATTCAAAATAATTTGTACTGCCCTTTCGGCCAGCGAGGCCACCTTCCAGTAATTCACCAAAATGACAAACACAAAGGGAAAGAGGAGAGAGAGGCACCTGATACATGTTCTCTAGGCCTTTTAGAAAACATGGAGT
>NW_003852433.1:12359244-12371220 GCF_000181295.1 Otolemur garnettii
TTCCCTATGAATTCATGGCATAATAAGCATACGACATAGCACACAGGAGTACCAGTGGACCCATGCTTTTAGGTGTAAGAACCTATTTATCCCCCATGAGCTCATGGCATAATAGGTGTACAGCATAGCACACAGGATAACCAATAGGCCCCATGTAACAGTGATGATACAAGGTGCTGGAACCTATTTCCTATGAATTCAAAAGTCAACGCTTTGTCTCATTCAATGGCAAGGTGCCTCCCTGAGCTACTGGAACCTCTTCCCTATGAATTCGTGGCATGGTAGATAAGAATAATAGCCTACTGTAAAAATGTTTTTTGTTCATTCACTAGAAGTGTGATTTTTTTCCCCAAAGAAGTATTAAAGCAAATTTTAATGTGTCCTAACAAAAATAATAATAATAATTTGTACTCAAAGCTTTATTGCACTAATTTGTTTATGAGTCCTATAGGAATCCCATTGTTTCCCGACCCAGAATCTCCCCCCTCTTCATCTGGAAGCAGCCCGTGGATTTTTCTTTGAAATCCTCCTCTTGCTACTCCTCTAAAGTGGGGCTGACCTCACCCATCACATGCAAAGTTGGGTGTGTGACTTGGTCTGACGAATCTGTGTAATCCATCCATCCCTGGGCCCCAGCTATTGACTGAGGAATGGATGTGAGACACAAGAGTCTGGTGAGAATCAGCTCTAGGACTTTGCTGGAGCTCTCAGGAAAAGATTATTCTCTTTCTACCTACATTGATGGAATGGAGTCTGGTGCTCCCAGTGGCCCTTGGGAGAAGCACAAATCAAAAGCCTATCTGGGAACAAAGTCAACAAAGACGGAAGAGAAGAGCTAGGAGCTCAAAAGAGATTGTTGACAACATCTTTGGAACCCCTGGATCCAGCCATACCTGAAATCAGAGACTCTGAACTTTAAATCTACACTCTGTCTTTTGCTGAAGCTGTTTCAATTTGACTTCTGTCACTCAAAAGACTTATTTATACAAAGGGGTTTGGGTTTTCAAGTTGGAGAAATAAATAAGTTGGGATAGTTTCTATCTCAGTTCAGTCTTAAGAGGAAAGGGAGCAGAATGGTTTCATATTCTCCTTAACTGATTCTCATGACTGATACTCCAAGTCACTTTATAGCCACCTCTGTGAGCACGCTCTCTTGTTCCTTTCAATGGGGCTTTGATCTGGAAGTTTCATGATTTTCTAGATTTGAGATCCCTTAAGCAAAATTGAGAATACAGTATGTGTGTTGCCTGGGTCCTCTTTCCTTTTCTTTGAGCACCTTTCTTTTCCGTCTCTTGAACATTACTGTATGGGGAATTGAAGGCTTTTGTGCTCTCTGATCTATCATCTTTTACACCTCCTTTCTTCTGGATTGACTTCCTTTTTTTTTTTTATTTCCAAATGTTAATTAAGGGCATGCAAGTGTTTTTCTTATGTCAATATCTTGTATAATTTTTGAGTCATGCTTTTGGTGAGCCTATCATCAGAATAGTGTTCATTGTACCCAATAGGTAAGTTTTTATTTCATGCTCACCCCCCTGCCTTTCTTGGTTTCTCATGTTTGACTCCTGTCTTGAACTATCTTTCTATGGCCTGTTCCTAGAGCCTGAAACAGGATAGACTAATTCATGCTAAAGTGTAAATGGCTAACAACACAATGTTTCAAAAGGAATCTATGGACAGGGAGTACTTGAATCCAAAAGATGGGATTTGTAGACACTGTTAGAGGTTACTAGGGGAGACTTTGTAGGTGATTCTTTTTTTGAGAGGGGAGTAGAGAGATCCTTATTATGGTTCTTCCTATATTATCCCTCCTGTGTTGGAGAAGAATGAGGTATTTCCTAAGCTTTGCATGCTGTAAAAAGTCAGGGGAGTACCGAAGCGATGACAGTCTAGCCTAGGCCTCTCCATTTCTTCCCTCACTCCTTCTTGTAGGGCTGGGAGTCAACATGTTGCTGACCAGGAGCCGAGAATAGCCTGGCGCTGATCCCAGAGGTCGAACTCCCCCACCAAGGACTCTGAGGGCAGAACTCTCCATGCCCTATAGCAGTAGGTTTTCCACCTAGCACCTGATAAGCTGGAGCTGAGCTTAACTAAAGCCCATCAGATGGGACATGTTTTCAGGAATAAGACGCCCCTATCGGTCCCAAGTGGAGGGTGATGGAGACAGTGGCGGACTTAATGCATTGCTGGCCCGGACCCAGGCTCCGGCGGCCCATTCCTCTCAAATTCCTCTGTAATCAGCTAAATTAGCCCATTGATAGAACAGCTCATCAAGGGGCAGCTCAGAAGAAGGATTGATGGACGGTCACCTTTTCAAGGAGCTCCGGGCTGGGGGATAAATGGCCCATTTACTCATGAGGTTGCAATTGAGTGTTTTCCCTAAGTCAATAATTTTTCCTTTCTTGCCCTCACTCTTCCTGGCCCTGGGCAGAAAGGGGCCCATGCTGTATCGGGTCTGATCCTTCCTGAGCTTGAGTGAGAAGCTGTGTTTAACCCGCTCACTGCTGATGGAGCACAGGCGTCCTCTTAGAAGTGACATCTTTCCTTTCTAAATACTGTGTCTGCCCAGAGACACCATGGCAGGTGTCTCCCTGAGATTATTCTATCAGAGAAAAGGAGTTGGTAATCCTTCGTCCTTGCAAATTCTCTCAGATGATAGGGCACGCCTACAATGATTTTATTTAGATTACTAAAGTCCTATTAGGGAATGGCTTTAATATCAAAGCCAGTTCCCTGGAGGCTTCTAGCATTCACCTGTCAGAATCAAAGAGACTGAGGAGTAATTCCGGGAGCGATGATTCAGAACTGCCAGCGTTTGATGTCATGTAAACCAGCCTCCTAAAGCTCACTTTACAAACAACTCTGTAAGTAGTTAGGCTGCAGAGATCACAGGTAGATCCCTGGAGGATGAACAGGGGGGAAAACAAACAAACAAACAAAAAAATGACCGCCCCAACCGGACCCATGTTGTGAGTATTCATACTTGCAGACTGGATAGCATTTCCAATGACAAGAGAAATACGCATGGGTTAAAATTGGCTGCGTTTCCAAAGAACCTGGGCGGAAGAGACCGTGGTGTACATTGTACGAGATGGTACAAAAAGCAGCTTTCTTAAGACAAAGCTGCAGGCAAAGAGTTTGAATCGAATTGTTTCCTGATGTGTGAGAATGGGAGGAAGTAGATTTTCTACATCAACATTATTTTACATTGCATGCGATGAAGAAAATCCACTGAATTCAATGAATACATTTCATATGATGAGGAAATATTTGCTTCCTTCCTCTAGTCCCTTAAGTTTGTAAACTAAAGTTGGTCTAAAATTATTTTTAGATCTGGTCATTTAGAAAAGCATGGGCTTATCTTATATGTAGGATTATTTTATACTTGGCATTGTTTTAGGAAGTCAGACAATTAAGATGGCAAACTCATCCTAAAGAAGTGACTCCTTGCTGAGTTATCCCTACTGTCTCCTCCAAGGTACGCCTTGTGAAGCCGGACACCGAGGCCAGTGCCTAGTCCACCTGCCAAAGCAATTTTGCAGCTCTTTTTCTGGAATGTCCGTCAGAGCTGTTGTCCTACAAAGTCTGACAATGAAATTCTTGAGCTCATCCTAGACAAAAGTATTCTATACCTCTTCATTGCTGAGTGTCACTCTGGTCACCTTTGAAGAAGTCCCCTTGGCCCTTTGTGGCTATACTGATATTCAGCAATGAGGTATGTAGCACTTATTCTAGGATGAGTTTGGGAACTTCATTGTCTGACCTCATATATCCTGGCATCTGTGAGGTCTTGGGCATCTCTGCAGGCACAGGGATGGTTTGGGAAGGGAGTTGGGAAATTTTCCTTGTAGTTTTAGCTTTACACACATCTAAATTTTCAGCTGTTTTGAATGGGCTTGAAAAATAAAGGCCTGTTTGTGCATTTACCAAAGTGAATTCTGTTCTTGGATACGCCTTCTAAGAACAGGGTTTCATAGCTAAGGGAGCCTGGGCAATGCTGCACTCGATAGCACCCTCTTGGAAAGTAAGATGTGCATGGCCTAGCAAAGCTCTAACAAATTCTACATTAAGGGAACCTACTAAGCAAAACTAATTTAACTTAGAACTCCCTAAAATGACTAGCCCTTGCAGAGCGCTTATCACTAGCACACAAAACAAAACAAAACCATGTCCCGGCAACAATCAGGGAAACCCTGAATGGGCCAGGACTGTCCTGAAAATGACAAAGGGCAGGATCACAAATACAAAACAATTTGTAGCGTGATTTAGATGGCACGGAATACCTCTGTATTTAATTTCCCATGGTGAGAGCCTGTTCCCTCTTCCCTACGACAGAGAACACAGGTGGTTACTGCCCGGCCCCTCCCCCCCCATGGATTTTGGGGCCAGGTTGACTTGGAATCAAACTCTCAACTTTTTGTGAGCTGCGTGCTCTTGAGCCAACGCCACCCACTCTCTGAGCCTCAGTTGCCTCCTTTGTAAAAAGAGGACCAATCCCTACTTGTCTTAATGGATTTCTATGACAGATGACATGGCATGATGCGGGAAGTGTCTGGCACAGTGCTTGGCATCTGTAAGTGCTCGGGGAATTACTGTGCTATACTTCAGCTCTCTTCTCATAGCCCAGGAACTTTCTGAAGTTTGCCTACTTGGTTCAGCCTCATCTGCTTAAGCTGCTTGAATTGAACTGAAAAAATGAGGATGTAGGAATTGTTAAGTCAGAGCAGACTTTATTGCCAATGCATTTTATCTTGGGAGTATGCACACAACCTCGTTGAAATCCACCTAAGATGTTCGGGGAGACTCACTCACCTCTTCTCTATCTTGAGGGGATACCTGCCCTGGGAGCGTGGTGACATCCAGCTAGCTCAGAGGAACTGAGACTGCTGGAAACTTCAGCACTCACAGGCTTCCTTTCAGGACAGTGGTCAGCTTCCTCCATTAAAGAACAAAATTCCATTTTATTATATTATGCACATACTAGAAATACAAATATGCTGTAAATGTACAATGGGAACAATGAACGTCTCCCTTCCACCATTCTCCAGAGGTGAGTACTGTGGAAGGTTTGGCAAGTGTTCTTAGGGGCCTTCCTATGCAAAACAACAAGAAGAAAAAGAAGCATTTTTTTTGAAGCAGTTAATATGTGCCCAGCAAAATGAAAATGCCTTCTTTGCATGATCTCATTTTACCCTCACGCCACGTTACTGATGGGGTGGGAACTAGTTTCCCCTTATTTTATAGGGAAGGCAATTTGGACACAGAAGGGTTAAGAAGATCTGAGGTCACTGGCCTAGCTATTAATGGAGCTGGGATGTGAACTCCAGTGTGTTACACCATTTCCATATCCTTAGTTATTATCACACGCACACGTATGCACACACGTATAATATTATCATATATTATCTTTGACTTTTGCCCTAACAATATGCCACGAACACCCTTTCTTGATATCACTTATAGCTTAGTTCATTTTTTTTTAACAGCAGCATAGATTTCATTACAGACATGAACATAATTTATTCTATCGGTTCCCCACTGATGGACATGTAGGTAGCTTTGTCTATTTGCGACTCTTCTATGTCCCTCCTGGGTCCCCGGAGGGCCAGGCTTCCTCTGGCTCTATGACTCCTCTATGGAGGAGCATCAGTGCAGTGTCTCGTCCATCCATCTAAGCTTGCGTAGTCTTTAAAAATACATAACCAAAAAAATACGGCTCCATTAAACAAACTTATAAAATATGAATGGGTTTCTTGCCCTTCCCCTTCCTGACAGCACACAGGTCAGCTCCCTGGAACTTAGGAAAGTGGAGAGTCTGAGACCTGCCTCCATATGATTATAGGAGGGTGTTGCTCTGTCAGGTGTGGGGTCTTGAATCCAATTAGATCGAATCCAATTAGATCCAATTGATCCACAGTTGAATCCACACTTCCTACGGAAGGGACTCTAGTAATTTACTAAACCGTGAAGAACAGCTGAGGCCAAACGTGCCTGAGTGTGTGAGCTTGCCTCCATGCAGGCTGGGTCAAACCTCACACTCCACCAAATCTGTTCAGATAGATTTTCAGTAAACCAGTGACCAGGCATCTGTTGTGGGGCAAGGCAGTTTTGTGGTTAAGGTCACGGGCATGAAGCCAGACCACCTGCTTTGGTGGCCTGGCTCTGCCATTTGTCCAGTTCATATCATCTGGAGCAAATCACTTCATCTCTTTCTATTTCAGTTTCCTCATCTGGAAAATGGAGACAGTTCCTACTTCCTGGTGGTGATTGTAAGGATTAAATGAATTCAGACAGATAAAATAGTTAAGTGCCTGGCACGTGGTGACATGCACGGGATTGGCGTGATTATTACTGGACATGGACACACTATTTTATATCTTTTAGAATGTCACAATAAGTACCTGATCACTGAACAAGCAGTATTGATTAGAAAGAACAACAAACCACACCCTTGCTCCCCTAAATCTCCTATAATTTCCCCGTCTAAAGAGAGCCACAGTGGCCATTTTAGTTTGCAACATTCTGAATATTTTCCTCTGTGGGGTGAACACGCTCTCTTATGTACATACACACACACTCTTGCTCTCCACCACATGATCATACTGGATATATGATTTAATTACACAAATCTTATATTTTACATACTCTTTTCTTTTTTTTTTTTGAGAAAGAGTCTCACTTTGTTGCCCTCGGTAGAGTGCCGTGGCATCACAGTTCACAGCAACCTCAAACCCTTGGGTTTAAGCGATTCTCTTGCCTCAGCCTCCCAAGGAGCTGGAACTACAGGTGCCCACCACAGGGCCTGGCTATTTTTTTGGTTGTAGTTGTCATTGCTATTTGGTAGACCTGGGCTGGGTTTGAACCCACCAGCTCCAGTGTACATGATTGGCACTCTAGCCGCTGAACTATAGACACTGAGCCTAACTGAGTTTTTTCATCTAACAAATTACCAACATACCCACTATAGTGATTTGCTGGGCCTGCCATAACAAAGTATCACAGATTGAGTAGCTTAAACAATAGAAATTACTATTCTTACAGTTCTGAAGGCTGGAAGTTTAAAATCGAAGTGTCAGCAAGGTTGATTTGCTCTCCCTGGCCTGCAGATGGCTGCCTTCTCCCCATATTTTCCCCTGGTCTTTCCTTTGTACCTATCTATGACCAAATTTTCTTTTTACGAGGACATCAGTCATACTGGATTAGGACCCACCTAATGACCTTATTCTACCTTAGTTACACTTTGAGTTCCTGTACTGGAGGTTCAGACTTTAACAGATGAGTTTGGGGAAAAATGACTCTCAGGTCATAATACCCACAATACCCATATTCAATGGGAGCAAATCCTGCACGTCAGGATGTTCTCTGAAACAGGACACAGGTACATTTCATCTTATGTCATGACTCTTAGTTGCTACTGGAGACGTGGAAGGGTTGGTGGTGGGAAGAAGTCTGAGGCCCCCTACCTGGGTACAGTGCAAAGGACTGAGAAATGGTGATGTGTATACAGTGGGCTGTCCTTCTGGATGAACCCAGTTTGCACTAACTTGCTTTGTGGTTTGGTTTCAGCCCATCCCTCACAGAGAGCCATGTTGTGCAGTGGCCACATCTGGAACGTGGCTTTGCCCACAATGATTACTCCCAGTCTGACCACCAGGGTCTGACCAAGCTACGGAGTGGCTGGTCCATCTAGTGGTCAGGATGAATGAGACTGAGTCCACGTGGCTGACCCCACTGGCTACCTACCTCCCAGCTCTGAAGAATGACCTGTGACTGGCTGGACTAGTTTTTCTTCCCTCTGAAACTACCTGTGGCTTTGGGATCATTTGGCCACAGTGCCTGGGAGTTTAGTCTAGTTGTGGTCCTGCCAAGGAGGGCCTGACTGGGGGCAAGGAGATGGAGTCCATGTATATCCTTCCCTGGCTCACAGTTTCTTTTTGAAAGACCCTAATCAGCTGATTGATTTTTAAAACTTATATCTTGCAGTGATTTGGAGATGAGCAAGAAAAGACTTGTCGAAAAAAACTTGTCATATAATTCATTCATCCATTCCAAACTTTAATTAATTCGGCAAGTATTTATTGAGCACTTACAGGTACAAAACATGATAGCTCGTTTAAGAAATGTAGGCAGTGGAGGAGAGAAAAGGTTAGGAACATTCTCTTGTATTTGACAGTCTAGTTTCCTTAGCTCCCATGCCAAAGAGGAAGAAGCTGCTTCCTCCTTCCCTCTTGTGCAGAAATGTTGCCATCCTAAAATCCCCTGAAGACCCTGGCATTGGGAAAGGAACAGAACCCATCAGACTGAGGCGAAGGTCTTCGTACAGCTCCATTTCTGCTTCCTCATTGCCCAGGTGGGGAAAGAGACATTTTGGGAAGTTAAATAATTTGTCAAGGTCATACGAGGTGTTGCTGGCAGAACGCAAACAAGAAGCCAGGCATTTTTATTCTTGATTTGAGCTCCTTCTTGTGTGAGATTTGATGCTCTTGGCATCCTGGAACCCCCAATGTGTAGAAATCATGTCCTGCCTCATAAATATTTATAAAGAAGAGTTATATTCCAAATGTCTCTCTTTAAGGGAAATCGCTAGACATTCACCTGAGATGTTTCCAAAAAGGCTCTCAGAAGGGTTAAACTAATCCGCTAATTTACATTCTTCTCACTCAGATGTGGGAGCATCAGATTCACCTCATCTCCACGCTAAGTGGATGTAGCCATTCGCTGCAGGAACCACCAGGGAAGCGAACCTTGGCTAATTTGACAGGGGAGAAAAATAACATCACAATTGTTTCAATTTTCACTTCTTTGATTTACCCCCGTGGTTGGACATTTTCTTAAAAGTTCCTCACCTATCTGTAATTATTTTGTTCTAAGTTGTGTATTCGTGTTCTTTGTCCATTTGACTTATTCGTTAGTAAGTTATGTTTTGTATAGAAATAGGAAGAGCTATTTTTATAATTAAAATTTCGACCTTGTTAGTGCTGCAAATATTTTGCATAGATTTTCGCGTGATCAAGAGGCTTTGCTATTTTTAATCTTTTCCCTCCTTCTGGCTATTCCAATCTCTCCCTCTTAGTGATGCGTATTTTGCTTATGTTTTTCTTGTTTAAACCCCTTTAGCGCTTTGTCTGCCTCTTTGTTTTGGATTTTTGTAATCCAAATTCATAATTTCTCCTTCTCTCCTTTAACAATCCTTTGAACTTTGTTTTGTGTTGCTGTTCTCGCCTGCTTCCTGAGTTGATGCTCAGTGCATTTATTTGTATTCTTTTAAATACAATAATAGTAGCATTTAATACACGACTTTTCCTTCTAATTACAGCTTTGGGCACTTCCCATGTGATTTTAAAAATATGCAGTATTCTCGTTACTGTTATTTTCTTTGTTCTAATTGTTGGGTCTGATTTCCCCTTTGTCTCAAATTATTTGGGAGAGTGGTTTTCAGTTTATAAGTGGTCAAGGTTTAAAAAAATATTTCATAAAAGTAATTTCTAGTTTTATTACCTCGGTCCGGGAAATTTGATTGTCAGCGACTGGTCACCAGTTGATGTCTGGAGTTCAGATAGTCCTGTATCTGAGAAGGGCCTGAGAATGTTTCTGTTTTAAAGGCAGAAGGCCCTCTGATCCAGGATAGAGTTGAAATAGCTGACATCCTAAGAAAGTTCTGGTCAGCAGCCCTGGCATGGATTATTGTGATGGTTTTTGAGAAATCCAGGGTTAGAAGGGCAGCTTCAGAATCTGTCCTTTCCCCCCCTTTAAAGATGGAAGATCCTGGATGTCATCAGAGGTGAGAATTTTCTCCTGTTTAGTAGATAAAGGTCTGAAAGATGTAAAGCATGATATTCCCTTTCCAGAGGGATTGAGGGCTTGGGGGTGTTTGTGTGTTTTCATGCAGAGTGAGCGAGAATTGAATATATTTTGGGGGACTTCAATTTACCTTGTACTAGGCTTCCCCTAGGGCCTAGGAGGACTCTTGGTCCAGTTGACTACCTGCCGCCCTAACACTTTAATTTTAAAGGGAGCCTAGCCAACTACATTTTTGATTCACTGGAAAATCATATTGAATTGTAGAGTTTCATTTGGAAAAAAAAAATGTGTTACCCATTCTATTGAATCCTCTTAAAAATACAGGAGCAAGGGAGAGATTTTTTATTTCCATATGGATTATGTTAAAGAGAGAGAGAGTGTATGTGTATACATACATAAGAAAGAGAAATGGCCCTATTATAGGTAGCCTTATTAAGAGGGCCTGGAAAAGGTTAGTTCATTTGCAGACTATACATCTTAATCTCCCCACACTGCATTCTAACCTGGAAGCAGAGGGAGAATCTATGGCCAGAGAGACCCTGGCTTCATTCCAAGCTCTGGATCAAGTAGACCTTGCTCTTTCCTGCCGGCTACCCCTCATTAGCACTATAAATTAACCTGCAGAAACTGTTCTCCCAAGGGGCTCCAGGAAATGGGAGCGCATGGAAACCAGTTCAGAGTGGTGGAGACCAAGGCTCTCGCCTGGATGCCTTTCGTTGGCTGGCAGGTGCACCTGGGGCTCCAGCCTCCTGAAGTGGGGGTGAGGAAGCCAGGAACATGTTATAGCTTAAGCAGTGCTGATAAGTTGAGCGCCTGTTCACCTGCCGCTGGCTGGTTCCCATCTGGGTTAACAGCTTCCAACTGGCCTCATTATTTGAGAAATGGAGGCCTTCGGACAAAGGCCCTGAAACCAGTTCTGCACACATTACCAGTTTCTCCTAAGGCTCTTTTTTTGGGATCCACATTACAACACTAAGGAGTGGATACTGGCAGGCAGGAGCTGGCTTCTGCCCTTTCAGGCTTGACTCTTCATCCACTTTTCTGAGACTCAGTTTCCCCTTGTGAAATGTGTGTGGGGTGGTGGTAGAACAGGGGTGTGAGTGTTGGGAGGGTTGGGGTAGGGTTGTGTGTGTGTGTGTGTGTGTAAACAGCAAATAGCAATTCTACCTCCTTCTCAGGGTCTTAGGATGAAGGAGAGAAGGAAGAAAGAAACTTTACTTTTTCTGGTGTGTGTCAGACTGTAGGTTGTCGGCACTTTAGAAGTTACTCCTTCCCCGTCTTCCCCTTTCCTTCACTGCCTTGCCTCTTGTCCTGTGCTGTACCCTCCCCTTTCTACCCTAGTGTCCTTCTGTGTTTTTCCGCAGCACGTAGTCTGTACCAATCATCCTAGTCTTGATTACTCATCCCTTGGGTCCTCAAAGTGTGGCTCACAGACCCGCACAATTGGTATCACCTGGGACCTTCTTTACAGCTGCACAATCTCAGGCCCCACCCTACCGAATTAGACTCTGCATTTTAACAAGATCTCTGAATGTTTTCTTTGTGTGCGGGATAGGGCTGTTGAGTTCTGTCCTAACAGCCCCTTCTCTACTTGTGTGCATGTATTTGTAACATCCACAAGAACCTCTCTTTGAGTGGCTTCTGTTCTAGGAATCTCCTGAACAAAAGGAGGCGAGGGATGTGCCAGTCCTAAAGCTTTAGGCACAAGAGGGCCCTGAGTTCTGGACACACGATGTTCTTTCTCTTTATCAGTGTTCTTTCAAGTTTTCTGATTAGATCAAGGAGGGACACTCTATTTGGTACTTATCTGTCCTTAATACCTTACAAAGAGTAGCTGAATCCTCAGGCAAGAGCCTAGCTATCTTCCCAAGGCAAAAGCAAAGATTTTCCTGGGAAATGGAAATAACCAACCCTGGGAGAATTGGGCGAGCATCACTGGGAATATTTGAGGCCAAGGCTCTGATATCCAGATGCTTTCCTAAATGTTTGGTCTTTTGAGCTAAAAGTGAGTTCTCAAACAGAGCAAAGCTTGTGTCTACTTCATCTTATATGTCCTTGAAGCCCCCATCCCTTAGAGATTCACAATTTGTAGTCAAACATTTATTGCCTTGACTTGGATTTTAGTATGTAGAGCAGGAAGGTGTTGTTAAGAAAATCATTGTTAGCAAATACATC
>NW_003852433.1:12371241-12372545 GCF_000181295.1 Otolemur garnettii
CAAATAGATCCATAGCCCTCTTGCCTGTGCCCTGTATAGGCATCATTAATCAATGATTACACTTTTCCTTACTGAGCTCAGATCTGGGTACAGCATTATAGCTCATCAGCAAGTGATCAGAGTTGATTAGGCACAGTTGACCTCAGTCCAGATGTCTCGGATGCCAGGGATGTTTCTGAACAAGTCAGCTGAATGCTGCCATAGCTAAGCCCTGGTAATGGTGATGAACCTAATGATAATGGCAAAATTACTCTCTCTTTTGAGAGAGCAAACACTCTTTAAGTGTTGAATTGGACCTGGAAATGCTTGATGCTTACAAATGATTGTTTCCTTTGGCAGAGATGGAACACTGGAGTCTGTTCTTTTTTGGTTCTGGCAACCATCATGATAATTTTGAAAAAGAAAACCCCAGTCTTAGGTCTTAGGGGTTCAAGTAGGAGAGATACTACTTCCCTACTCTAGGGAATCTTTACTTGACCAATCAGAACACTCTATTCCTCAGGCCTCAGTGATTGGTTCAATAGTAAGCACAGGACCAATCTGAGCCCTCCATCTCTCAGGCTTCAGTGATTGGTTTAGAGAAGGGCATGTGACCCAAGGCAGGCATGTTAAGACCCAGGTTTAGGGCAAGGTTTATTCAAGATTTGAAGATTGAGGAGAGAAATTCATTAGGACTTGGTGGCTTTACTTTTTGTTTTATTTGGTAAGGCAGCTGAAATGTGTTATAAGGTTATACAGGAGACAAGCAAGTAGGTAGTGAAGTCTGTAGGTGGGTCCCCACTACCTTGTGGCCTCATTGAGGCACATGTGTCAACTTGGAGTCCCAGGAGGGTGAGCTGTTCACCATGTCAAAGGTGGTAGAATGGACTCACTGTCTCTTTTGGTCTACCATGTCTGTAGTCAGGAAGTCTGGAACAATATTTATTACAAATAAGACAGTAATTCTGTGACTCAGAAGCAGCACCAGCAAGCCCTGAGTTTCTAGGCCTTGAACTTAGCACCAGGGCTGGTCTCCTTATCTTTACCATCTGGCCTAGGAATTTTCTGCAGGCAGGACCAGTCCTAGGTTATCATCCAGGCTACTGAGATGCCATCCCAGGACTTATTAGAATACTATTGAAAACATGTTCTCTGTCTGGTAGAGCTAGATCTGAGAGGATGTAAGCCTGGAGCTACTTACTATAAGAGCTACAGAGAGAATTTTCTGGAGGATGAATAAAAATAGAGCTTCAAGATAAGGGGAGAGAGAAGGAAGGTATCAAGAGCTAATGATTTCACTTGAGCTCCTGAAGTTTGTATACCCC
>NW_003852433.1:12372634-12376239 GCF_000181295.1 Otolemur garnettii
TCTTTCTTTCTTTCTTTTTTTTTTTTTTTTTGTGATTATGCTAGTTTGAGTTAGATCTCTGTTACTTCCACAAGAGCAAGCCTGACTAAGGCAATCAGACAGTGGGGTCTATGAGGTGTGCTATTTGAATTGTGCTGATATTCAGAATTCATCTATGGGAAATGAAATGGTGTGGGAACTGGGAGACCTTCCCCTTCTCCCATATACCCATAATTACTCATCTTTTGGGAAACTCAGTTTGCTCATCTGTAAATCAAATGGTAGGTTTTGCTGGGTGGCCATTAACGTGACTTAAGAAGAAGATACTCCAAAGCAGTAGTTTTCAACCAGTGGGTTGTGACCCATTTTTTACAATGAAAATACATTGCAGCATTAGGAAGGTTGAGAACCACTGCTCTAAAGGCAGAGGAGGAATTCCTCAGAAACAACATCTGGAGAACCTGCATAACTATAATAATCACTGCTGTTTGCATCAAGCACTGATTGCTATCTCACTGAATCCTACCAACAATGCTATGAGAGAGGTATTCCTACTATCCCCATTGTACAGATGGTAAAACCGAGGCACAAGGGTTGAAGTTGCTCAGAGTTAAACTGCTAACAAATGGTGAAGTCAGGATTTAAACACAAGACTGCTGAATCCCCTCCTTGTAGTAAGCTCTGCCTGACTTGCGGAAGAAAGTGGCAAAAGAGTCACATCTTTAAAATGCTTACTCATCTGGCCAACGTCACCTGATTGGTGCTCATATATATTTAGTACTCACAGCTGAGCAACTCATGGACAACTTAAATTAGAAAAGATGCCCATAAAATAATTGAGTATTGATAATAATACCTGGATGGCATTATTGCAAACAAATAAGAATATACAGGTACTTACAAATAAATAAGCAACGATACAGGAAGGTCTGTAGATGCAAACAAGAATATGGCAGAACCAGTATGTCTCTAACTGCTGGGCATGGCCAGAATCTTAAAAATCATACAGAAGACAAACTGAAGCAGGATTTACACCCACAATCCCTTACCCACAGTGCATAGCAAACTTCCAGACCTTAGCCAATAATAGAAGCACAGACCAACAATCTGCTGTCTGTAAACATTAAGTCTATAAGTCTTTAAGAACATCCCTTGAAAGTTCTAAAGTTTTTATTGTCAGTGATAGGAGGCCATATAGGTTCTTGGTGTGGTTGATCATACTATTCTTTCCTTTTGTGTTTGATTACAGAGTGCTAGCCCATA
The DNA here is from genome assembly GCF_000181295.1 of Otolemur garnettii. Lineage (NCBI taxonomy): Eukaryota > Metazoa > Chordata > Mammalia > Primates > Galagidae > Otolemur > Otolemur garnettii. The sequence continues at coordinate 12,373,877 of NW_003852433.1, forward strand.
CCCCCATGGGAATGTTAAATAATATTCAATACATATACCGTATTCTCTTACTAAACCCAAACAATTCTAATTTCTGAAGCATCTCTGGCCCCATAAGTTTTGGAAAAGGAATCGTGGATCTCTGTGTTATATCATTCATAAACAAATAAACATATGTGCATATATATGAGCATAGTGTGGGAATGTGCTAAAAATGTTTTGCTGATTGGGTACACCATCAAAATTTAAAGATGACAGTTCTTGGTGATGCAGCATGAGCAGGACGTGCTCCTTGCCCACAGGAACTCCCCACCCGCCATTTCTTTGGTGTTATTGAACATGATGTATTAGTGTTCTTTTTTTTAATCCTGCATGAACTAGATTGAGACTGTTAAATAAAATGGTATACATCAGATGCAAAAGAAGTGAGCATTTAGCATTGAGAAACACATGACATAAGGGAAAAGGGAGGAACGAGGGAAGGAAGGATGAGAAGGAGGGAGAAAGGGAAAACACAAGGAAACCGAAGAAGGAAAAAAGGAAGAAAAAGTAAAAGGAAAGACAGAAAAAGAGAAAGAACAAGGAAATAAAGGAGTAAGAAAAAGTGAAAGGAAGAAAAAAAGAGAGGGAAAAAAGAGTGCAAAAGAAAGAGAGAGAGGAAAGAATGTTAAAGAAAGGTGTTGTGGTGGTGGTGGGGAGGGCTCATGTCTGTAATCCTAGCACCATGGGAGGCCAAGGTGGGAGGATGGCTTGAGCTCAAGAGTTGGAGAGGAGATTGATCAAGAGCAAGACCCCATTTCCACTATAAACAGAAAAACTAGCTGGACATGTGGTGGACACCTATAATTCCACCTACTCAGGGGGCTGAGGCAGGAGTATCGCTTGAACCCAGGAGTTCGAGGTTGCCATGAGCTAGGCTAAGGCCACAGCACTGTAGCCTGGGCATCAAGTGAGACTCTGTATAAATAAATACATAAAAAAGAAAGGCAGTCAAGTGCTTTACCTTGCCAGTCTTTTCCATATATACTCTCAGAGATTGGCATATTACTGGCCCTGGAAGGGTGACCTCCCAGCTGGGGTAGGTCACTGCAATGCTCATCATAAGGGAAATACTTTCTAGGGTGGGTGCCCATGCTGGTATCTACTCTGCTGGCAAGTCAATCTGCTGCCTCACTAGCTACTGCTTAATTTAATCAGTAATGTTCTAGCCATATTCTTTTTTATTTTATTGGTCTAATTAAAAAAAAAATATGTTGCATCTGTTAAGCTCCACAGATGGATGCCGAGGGGATATTGGTATGACCTCAACTATATTATCTCCTCAAGATATTTATTAACTACAAAGAGATAAATAGTAATTTTACAATGGACAAATCTGGCAGACGCCTGCAAGAAATCAAGGTTAACATCACCGGTAATTAGACATTATGACATCTTGAACCTCTTGACACAATACAATGAAAAAGACCCAGCATTGTTTCTCTGATAACCTCGATCCAATCATGAGAAAAAAAGTCAACAAATCCAAATTGAGAAATATTATGCCAAACAGCTGGCAGAATACTTTTACAATTTAATTTAACTTTTTTACATCAACAGATAATAAGAGTATACTCAGGGAGTACATAGTGATGTTTTGATACGTGGCACATGTAATGAATAGTGATCAGATCAGGGTAATCAGTGTATCTATTATCTCCAACATTTATTGTTTCTTTGTGTTGGAAACATTCAATATCAGACCACTTTGAAAGTGTCATGAAAATGGCAAAGAAAGACAGTGGAGCAGTCACATGTTGGAGAAGGTTCAAGAGACATAACTAAATGTAAGATGGGATTCTGGACTGGATCCTAGAATAGAAAAAAATATGAGTAAAAAACTGGTGAAATCCACAGATAGACTATAGATTAGTTGCTAGTACTGTGCTGTTCATCTCCTGATTCTGGTGAGTGGATTCTGGTTATTTAAGGTGTCAACATAAGGAGAAGCTGGGTGAAGAATGCACGAGGAGTTTCTGTATCATTCTTACAACTTCTGGAGTTGCGGGCCCGTGTGAGAGGTGAAGTAGCCACACGGTACCACTTTGAAAATGTTGGTGGTGTGCAGGAGGCTTGGGCTGTCCAAGTGGAGTCTGTCCAGCCTCTCTGTTTGGAGAACCTGGCCCTGAGGAACTGCTGTCAAGAAGCCTGGGTTCTCTCTGGCGAGCAGCAGGTAGCAAAGGATGTGACAGTGCATCAGGCATTGCTGCGGCTGCCCCTATACCAGACTGATCTCCTCCCCCTGACAACAAGTCATCCCTTGGCCCTGAAAATCAGTCACCTCCACCCTGGAGCCTGGGTGAGTTCGAACAGCTGGTGACCAGTCTGACCCTTCATAATCCTAA
>NW_003852433.1:12376428-12379709 GCF_000181295.1 Otolemur garnettii
AAAAAAAAAAAGAGGTGTATCCTTATTTAAGGATGAAGTTATTTAAGTGCAAACATGTAAAAAATTTCAGTGCAGCATCTTCATTTATTTGGAATCCAAGGAAGCAGAGCATTTTTACATTCTGCTGGTGGGTGACAAATAATTGGGAGATAGATCTAGAGGACTGAGCAGCATGTATCAAAAGCCTCACACGTGAGCCCCGTATGATCTTGCAATCACGCTTCCAGGAATTGACTGCTAGACAGAAACACAGAAAAAAATGAAAAACAGGACAGGGGTGCGAAGATGTATGAGCAAAGGTGCTCACCGCTGTGCTGTTTATAATAGTGAAAAACGAAAACCACCCTAATGTCTGTTACTGAGAATTGGGTAGATAAATGATGGTCCATCCCAACAGTAAAATAAATGGGCGACCATTCAGAAAAATGAGGGGAGTATATTTGCATTGCTCTGAAGAGATGACTGTTTTATAGTCAAGTGAAAAATATAGGTAACAAAATATATGAGTAGTGTAATCTCAATCTGCAAAAGGACTTTAAAAGGCTGGAAGAATACATTAAACTGGTGACCATAGCTGCTGGTGGGAGATGGGAGTAAGGAGACATTGTTATTCTTCCTGTATGTGAATTTTCATGGTCTTCTCTCATCTTGGGGATAAATAAAGATAGGCATTTTTAAAGAACAGGTGCAGAGGACCTTTGTGAATGAAGTCAGTGCATCTCTTTCCCCCCAACCCCCAGCCAAGTGGGGGTTTCCACCTCTGATTATTCACTTATCTAGACTCCATCAGGTGGAGCAGGGAGTCCATCCCCAGGAGGTAATAAGCTTTTACTATAGCTGCAAAATTGCAGGTGCTTTCTGCTGACCATGAACTTGGACCAGAGGCTGAGGCATGGGTCTCATCTGGGTAAATCGCCAGGCAGGAAATGGTCTGGCCCTCTTGGGTTGGGCTCCTGAGAAAAGAGACCGCTGGTCCCTTGGAAGCCCCTAACCAAGCATTTTTTTTGGAGGCTCAAGAATGGCAATGAGGAATGAGGCGGGAATCCTAGGGGGCAGGGGAGGGGACAGGGAGTGTTCTTTATTAGTCTGAATTCCAAGGATGAATCCGGTCCAGGATGGTGTTGGTGACATTTTCCCTGAGGAGGTGACCTTAGATAAGAGCTGGAAGATGCACAGGCATTAACTGTTGAGGACTTTCCAGACAGAGGGGATGGTTTGTGACAACACCCTAGCGTGAGCTGCAGCATGGAATGTTGGAGAAAAAGGCCAGAGTGGCTAAGCATGAATGTGCAGGCCAGGGAGGTGTGGGATAGGGCAGGGAGGTGTGGGATAGTGCAGGAAAGGTGGGCAAGATCTAGACCATGGGGAATTTTGGGCTGTGGTGGCAGGTCTGGGTTTTATTCTGGGAGTGATAGTCTAGGAAAGGGACTGGATATCTGGGCAGGCAACCATGTACCTTCTGCTCCCCTGGGAACACTGAAATGTCCCTTGAGTCCTCTCCCTTTTGGGTCTTATCAGAGAAACACCTCCAGTATGGGAATTCCCATACCAGGGCCAAGCTGAGGCTAGGTTAAACTCATGTCATCACTAGCTCTTCCCGATAACCACAGAGGCACAGAGAGGGTGTGCAGAGGAGAAAGGTGAAACCAAGATATGTGGGGATTTCCACACTTCCTTCACACACCGAGGAAAGGAAGCCCCATTGCTGAGCAGTGGTGGCAGGGAGTCTGGTCCACATCACTGCCATGTGCCAGCTGTGTTTCTGTGAACTTATTATCTGACTCATCTAAACTTCAGTTTCTGCCTCTGCAAAATGGGAACAAGAACAGGGAGAGCTTCAGAAGACTGTTAGGAAATTAAGTTAGCCTGGTGCCTGGTGCTTAGAGTGTGTTGGGAGATGCAGCCAGGGAAATGCAACCCTCTCCTCAGAGAACATCAGGCTGTGATGGGCTGCTATGTCACCTGTTGCTGCTGTTGCTGGTATTTTAAGTCTGTGTGTCTTTTCCATTTCTATCATTTAAGCTTTGAAGAATATTTTTTTTAACCCAAGACGTAAAAGATGGGTCTCCATAATGGTTGAATATGGCTTCAAATCCCATGATGTGGGGCAGAGTTTCCCCCCCAGCAAAGCTCTCTTTATAACATCACCAATCTTTTATACTCAACTGCCACCCACGCCTTTGTTTGTGCTTCCTCTCCACCTAAAACACTCTTTCCTTCTCCTTAAGATCAAATTCTATGAATGCTTAGGTCCAGCATTAATCACACCAACTTCCCAAAGCCTCCTCTAAATGTTATATTTATCTATACTTTCTCCAAAGCCTTATATTTCTAGTCTTCAGTGGTTTCAATTGTGTATTTCTTGCCTCCTCTACTTGACTCTTGAGTGTAGAGACATGAATCTTTCCTCATAACTGCAAAATGGCTGCAAGGATTCCAGACCTCACATCCTCTCAGCCTCATGCCCAGAAGAAGAGAGCTTTGAGCCTCACTGGCTTAATTTGGATTAAATTTTATCTAGGAACAAATCATGGTACCCAGGGGATGGAGAGTGTGATTAGCTTGGCAAATTTCTTCTTACAGGACTTGATAACACAATAAATATTTTGGGCTGTGAATCCTATGATCTCTATTGTAACTATTCAACTCTGCTGTAAGAGTATGAAACAAGTCATAGACAATATGTAAATGAATAGGTATGGCCGTGTATGTATAAAACTTTATTTATAAAAACAGTTGACTGATCCATAGGCTATAGTTTACTGACTCTTGGATCAGACCAATAAAAGTTCCCTTCTTGGAGCAACTTTTCCTAAACCAGGTGGACTGAGTATGTGTGGAGTCCACAAGGGAATGCAGGACATTATTTTACCATAGGAAAAGTTAAAGATTGATGGATGGTAAATCCATCTCTTAATCACTACAGAGACCATTGCCAAATAGGGGTCCCTGAGCCACCAATCAGTGTTCTTTAGTGCCTTTAAGTAGCAAGAAAAAGAAAAACAAGTTTGTCTTCTTTGAGAACAATTGCACATCCAAGATGTTTTCAGGAGGAGTTGACTGGAAAGCTCTCCCACTTATATGAGGTCTGACAATTAGGTTCATAAATTAATCCTAGAAAAGGTGCTACCTACTCATTGCTGAATGTCACTACAGTCACCAGATGACCAAGTGAAGTACTTCAGAGGTTAATATAGCGATATGTAGAGATGATATATCTTGAATATTTCTATATACTTTCACATTTGTGATTTAAAAGTCTGCCCGTGAAGTAAGCAGGT
>NW_003852433.1:12380402-12383511 GCF_000181295.1 Otolemur garnettii
CTTTCTATACACTTTTCAGGAGTGCAAAATCAAGACCCCATTGCCTATGGCAGTGCCTTTGATAACACGATCCTAAATATGGCTCCTTTTTTTCATTCTCATTTGCTCACTCCCATTTCTTGGTTTCACCTTCCAAATAAATTTCCTGTACACAGGTTCATGGCTGAGTCTCTGTTTCAGGAGATCACCAACTAAAACAATTAGGACACAAGCTAGGTCAACCATAGACCACCCCCATTTTACCTGTTAGAAAACTAACTCTAAGAATCCAGGTAACATCTCCAAGATTTTACAGCTGGTTTTTCTGATTCTGAAGTTCATGATTTTACTCACCAGGCAGTCCTGTCTTAAGCCAATGGGACTTCAGATCCCCGGTAGGTGCCAAGCAATAGTGTTGCACACTATTCAATGCTACAGTTTGGTGAAAGAAGCTGATTTGATTTGACAGAGAGGAAGTAGGCCAGTTTTCTGGTCTAAAAATAACCTCATTTTTTCAGTCTTCCCATTCAGGGCCAATCACACTCACCTGAGGAAATGCCACCAATGATTCAGAGCTTCTAGGTAATGAAAGCATGCCACTAAATCAAATGCCAAGAGAAGAGTATGGCGCCAGTGAGCATTTAAAAGCCCACAAAGTGGAAATAGTCAGTAGGCATTTCTTTGTCTTTTATTTTAGCAGTTTCAACTCAGGTTGATCCATAGACAGAGAGAAGTGGGGAGGATGTGGCAAGTGATACCCTTTAAGGCAGCCTGGGAAAGGCTGAACACTTCTGAAAAGGAAGAGGAGCTCTAGGGCTTAGAAGCAGCTGTGACAATAAAGCTACGCTCTAAAATTTCTCAAGTGGAGACACCCTGGAAAGGAGATGACCAATTAACAGAGTTGAAAATTCGGAGGCAAGGCCCACTCTAAGTGTTTCTCTATGTGAGGCTGAATTTGGATGCTTGCTAGTTTTTCAGGATGAGTAACTCACCCCAAGTGGGAGCCCCTTCCCCAAACCCCACTTCTGACACTATCTTTCCAGCTTACTCTAAGAGAAAACAGATAGAAGGTGACAGACAGGTGAGATGATGCATGCACTTGGCTTCCCTGACCTCCAGTCCAACAGATACCCCAGTCTCAATAGAAAGGAAAGTGTCCTACTGGTCAATGACATTGGCGAGGGCGTTTTAACTGGTCCACAACTGTGATATTAGAGCTCATAAATGAATATCCAAAGGCATCTGTAATTTCTCTGGGACTTCTTTGAAAACCATTCTCAAGTTTGTCTCTGGTTTAGGGACATTGCTGACGATTCCCATTTGTTCTCCTGCCCGCTACCCGCTCTCTGCCCTGCTCAAAGGCCACTGCAAAGTGAAGAGCCATGTCCTTCCTCTGTTGCACTTAGAGACCAACAGAGTCTTGGTGACAGTCAGCTCAGGGAGAGTCCAGGCTTGAGTTAGTTGCTAGTTACCTGTGGCTGGGATCAAGAGCTCAGGAAAGAGCCACTTGAACATTATTGAATGCATTCTCCAAGGAAGGAGGAATTTTCTGTTCCTAGAGACAAGGAAAAGAGATGTGAGTCTAACCAGACAACAGTATCACTTCTAGATGCTTAACATTGTGGATGAGGGGAGACTCAAGAACGATTCCTACAGTAGTGACCTTATGCTGAAGGATAAGTAAGTTAGGCAGGCAATGAGTGGGCGACTGTTGCTAGTAAGACTTTTCCAAGGAAGAGGAACAGTAGACTTAAAAGCCTAGGGACTAGGAGAATGGAAAGAATTTGGGTATAACCATATCATGGATTAGAAAAAGCAGGAATATGAAGTAGATGAAAGAAAGAGATGAAAATGAAGAAGGCCAACAATGAGTGCCCTGGTCCACCATGTTGAGATCTTTAGACTTGGCCTTGTGGGCAATGGTGAGCCATCAAAGGGAGGCAGACAGCACGACATGATCATTTTAGGGTTCGGAAAGATGGCTTTGAGAAAGCCTGTCTCATTCACGGTGGTGCCTACAACAGTGCCTGGCATAGAGCAGATGCTTAAATATTGATTGTAAAGATTGATGGAATAGCTAGGATTAGTACAGGTTGCTGTGAGAACAACAGAAAGACTGGCTGGTTCCTGATTTCTGTTTTACCCCTTTTCTTGACCCAACAAGCAAACTGGAACCAATCTGGAAGCCAAGCATCAGAGACTCTTCCCCAGAGAGAAAAATTAACAGTACGTAAAAGAGCTTTTTAGATTGGGGGTTCAAAGCAGTGTAAGTGACAAGAACATTATCTGTCATTTCCTCTCTGCTTTCAGGGGCTCCTGACTTGCTTTATGCCACAGCCATCAGTCACCCTTATTTTCATATCTTTGCTTTTGTAATAACAAATGGCCGAGTGTTGCTAACAGCCTCCCCTGCATGCGCAGAGGCACTGGTTCCTGGAAACGAAGGCAGCCTGCTTTATGTCAGCAGCCACTGCCGTGGAGATATTTTCTTTTGGGATCAAGCTTTACCTACAAGCCTGAAAAGAAACATCTCCATGTATCAGAATGTGCTCAGAGTTAATTCCTGACCTTCTGGGCGCAGGCAACCTCCTTGACATATACTAGCTGGAAAAGAAGAGAGAAAACTCCACTGAAAACGCTGGTGTCCGAACTCAAGTGTCATGGATGGGGGAGACAGTTATATGTAGCTTTAAAAAGGGGTTTATGTTATATATGTAAACTTTAAAGTTACATAGATCTGGGTTCAAAGTTGGAAGGGGTGGTCAACCTTTTGGATTATCTGCCACACATGGGAAGAAGAAGAGTTGTCGTGGGCCCCACATTAAATACATAAGCCAAAAAAAAATGTCTGTGGCTATTTTTCACTCATGATATCTGATGCCACAGATAAGCAAAAAAAAAAAAAAAAAGTCCTCACAAAAACCAGTGTGCAGCCCACAGGCTGTGGGGTGGACACCCCTAGTGTTCTGTTACATGCTAGTGTGGCGACTCCGTTGTTCTAAGCCTCAATTTTCTCCCATGCAAAATGGCATATCTGTTCTACCTAGAGGGTCGCTATGAGGCTTAAATGAGCTAACGTAGAAAAAGTAGTAGCTGTTTGGCAAAGAATGACCATTATTTTCTGGTGAAG